>NW_027223752.1:237991049-238363623 GCF_028538775.1 Myotis yumanensis
CCCCGAGCTCCCTCCCCAGCTCCCTCCCCGAGCTCCCTGCCCGAGCTCCCTCCCCGTGCTCCCTCCCCGAGCTCCCTCCCCGAGCTCCCTCCCCAGCTCCCTCCCCGAGCTCCCTCCCCGAGCTCCCTCCCCAGCTCCCTCCCCGTGCTCCCTCCCCGAGCTCCCTCACCGAGCTCCCTCCCCAGCTCCCTCCCCAAGCTCCCTGCCCACGGAATGTGCCCATTTGACAGATGAGAAGGCTGAGGGTCAGAGTGGCGCTCAACCTCCGAGTCACTGAGCCAATAGGAGGTGGAGCCGGAGTCCAGCCCGACATTCAACAAAGCCAGTGCCCCCACCCCCACTGCTGCAGCCCTGGTGACCCTTCCTCCTCCTCCCTCCTCCTCCTCCTCCTCCTCCCCCCCTCCTCCTCCTCCTCCTCCTCCCCCCCCCTCCTCCTCTTCTTCCTCCTCCTCCTCCTCCTCTGCAGGCCTCTCTGGGGCAGCGTGGTCAGGGTCCCGCTCAGGCCCCACCCTCCTCCCACATGCAGGCGGCCTGCAGCCTGAGGCAGGAGCCTGCGGGGGTTCTGGTCTCCCGGCCTCCAAGCTGGTGTCTGGGGAGGCAGAGCAGCTGGGAGCCTGAAGGACAGAGAGGGGGTGACAGGGGGGTGATAACACATCCTTTTGTTTGTTTTTATAATCCTCACCCCAGGATATTTTTCCATTGATTTTTAGAGAGAGTAGAGGGGAGGAGGAGGAGGAGGGAGAGGGAAGGAGAGGGGAAGAGGAAGGGGGAGGGGGAGGGGGAGAGAGAGAGGAGCATCCCACAGGTCCCCTGACCCAGGCCAGGGAGCAAGCCTGCAACGGAGGTGCCTGCCCTTGACTGGGAATCGAACCCACAACCCTTCGGTGCACGGGCTGGCGCTCTAACCACTGAGCAGACCGGCCTAGGCAACAGATGGTTTTACCCAAGCGCTTAGTGTGCGCCAGGCCCTGCCCACGGCCTCGGCGCAGCTTCCCCTCAGCTCCCCCTGCGGTCCTTTAAGGGGCGCAGTCATTATCCCCGGTCACAGGGGACCCCCGAGGCCTGACAGGTGACATGGTCTCCCCCAGCGTCAGACCCACGACCCTCGCCACCGGAGCCGGTGGGGCCGCGAGCCGGGGGCGGGTCAGCGCCTCCCCCAGGCCACTCGGCTGTGCCTGTCTCAGAGCCCATCACCGTGCCCCTCTCTCCTGCCGCCTCCCGGCCCGCGGTGCCCGCGCCTGGAGGGGGCAGGCCGCCTCCTGCCTCCTCTGCAGCCGAGGCCCCGGTGGCCCCCCCACAGGTCAGTGGGTGGACAGGGGCGGCTTCCAGCGCCTCACCTCAGAGGCCCGTGGGGTCCACAGCGCGTGGCAGCACCGGGCACCCGCTCAGTCACCCACCAGGAGCCCTGAGACCCCGCCACCGCCGCCCCGCACTCGGGCACCCCCCGCACGGCTCCGCTGGCCTCCCGTGTGCCCCCGTGTGCCCACGCCCCAGCGCGGCCCTCGCTGCCCCGCCCGCCGTGGCCTGTGCTCACACGGGCGTCTGTTTCCTAGGGAACCACTCGGGCGTGGTCCTCAGCATCAACTCCCGGGAGATGCACAGCTACCTGGTGAGCTGATGGCTGCGGGCGCCCTGAGCCTCCTCCCCTCCGGGATCCCCTCCCCGGGCACGGACCACCCACGGCCGGCGCCAGTGCTGGGACCGGCATCGCTCAGAGACGCGGAAGAGCCACCTCCTCCAGCTGTCCCCACGCCAGGCCCCCACGCCCCTGCCTCTGCTCAGGACGCACGGGGGGCTGCTGACCGCCGCCCTCCCCGGACCCCAGCCCACGGCCACCCACGGCCACCCACTGCCCACCGACCTGGGCACGTCTCCGCCCCTGGACTCCGAGAGGCTGCCTGGCTGCTCTGGACCCTGAGACCCAGCCCAGGCCTGACCTGTGGTGGCCAGCGGGTCCCCCGGGTCGGGGAGGTGAGCCTTCCTGGCTGCCCGCCCTCCGGAACCGCAGACCCACTCAGCCCCGCGCTGCACATGGACACGTGTCACGCCCCACGGAGGGCAGCCGCCTGAGTGCGTCTCCGCAGAGCCCGCCCTCCAGCATCGGGGAGCCTGCGGCCAGGCCCCGCCACCCCTCCTGCCACCCCCCCCCCCCCCCAAGCTGCAGTTTACGGGACACCTCTCTAGGAGCTGTGGGGTTTCTTTCAACTTCCTATCCTTACGGCCGTAGCCATCGGGGTGGCGGCCAGAGCCCCAGTCTCGGGAAACCCTTTCCCAGAATGCCCAGGGCTGCTTGTGGCCCCTGGGCACCCTTCCCCCTGGGCCAGAGGGGCCAAGGCTGGCCTTCCCCTGGGAGCCACAGGGCTGCAGCTCCGCAGCCGGCCAGCAGGCGGCGCCCCCCACAGGCGCCCTCCTCCCAGCGAGGTGGCCCTGGCGGAGGCCCAGCTGCTGCAATTCTTACCGCTTCAGGGACCCACATCGCAGCCCGGGAACCAGCGAGGTTGAGGGTTGGAGAGCCAGTTGCTCCTCCTCGTGAAACGCAGAACCGAGGCCCAGAGAGGGCGTGCCCTTCCCAAGGCCACACAGCAGCGGGGCTGAGGGGCCTCGGCCCAGCCCTCGGCCCCGGGCAGTGCAGTCCACTCACAGGTGCCAGATCAGGGACGCTGCCTCGGGGTCCCCGTGTGAACACGTAGGGGGATGCTCCCCCTTTGCCTTGAACCCGGAATCAGTCTCCCTCCCCGCACTGGTCCCTCCCTCCTGCCCCCTCCCCCTCGGGCAGCGCCCTCTGGTGGCTCAGCCTGGCCTTTCCCGGGGACACCAGAGCCCAGGCTAGTGACCTGCTGGCTGGGCTGGGGTGAGTCCAGATGAAGCCCGGGGGACATTACCCCAGAACAGACCCCTGGACACAGTGGGGGACCCCTCCAGTCCAGCGCCCTGTGTCACAGTGGGGACTCCGAGACCACAGCCGGTAAGGGGTCCCTGTGGTCCCTCCCCTACCCCTGCACACCAGTGGAGGCTCTGGGTGCCTCCTACAGAGGCCACCCTGCAGACTCTGCCCGAGGACGGGGGGGGCTGGGGGTGCAGTCTCCAAAGACACCTTAGGGAGCCCTACGTCCGACGCCCACCCCACCCGCCTGTAAGTGCCAGACACCGTCCAGGCCCGAGGTCAGGGTCGGCATGGCGTCCCCTGGACACAGTCCCTGCCCCCGCTCACCAGTGCCGGTGTGTGAGCGCCCTCTGACCCTGAACCCCGCGATTCCCTCTCCGCTGTTCGGGCAGGCTTGCCCCTGGCCATTGGCGTTCTCCCTGGAGCTCATGTCTTTCTTTCTGTGAAGAGTATCTGGGCCCAGAACCCGGAAATAAGGTGGCACCTGGTTCCCCTGCACTTTCCCACCCACAGCCGTGTGGTCGACACGTGTGAGGGTCACATTTGGTGCCCAACCCCCCAGACACGGAGGGCGTGGCCTGCTGCTGCCGCAAGGCGTCCCCGCCGGGCTGTGCCCACTGGGTATATGCACACGACAGAGATGCCATCGGGTCTTTCTTATTTTTTCTTTTTAAAAACCAATAAACCACTTGTGATGCTTTTAACAAAGATGGAGTGAGTGTGACATTGTTTGCCTTACTGTGGGCCTGTTCCTCAGCGTATACCCGAAAGCTCCTGCCATGGCGCCGTGGAAGGAACCGGGAGCAGCGCCTGACCCCGGGGGAGGTTGCCATGACGTTAACCTTCTCGGCCGCTGGATCGGGACACCGGGCAGAGCAATGACATCCCGGCCAGCGTTCGAAGCGCTCACCCCTCACACGTGCTGCTCGTTCCCTCCTCAGGCCCCGGAGGTCCAGCCCACAGCGAGCTCTGTCCACCACAGTCACCACCACCACCTGCGCCCAGGCCACCGGGCCCCTGAGCCACGGAGGCAAAACCAAGAGCACAGCCCTCCAGGGTCAGGGATAGGGTCAGGGTTAAGGATACAAATAGGGTTAGTATTAGGGATAAGGTTAGGGTCAGGGTTAGGAATAGGGCTAGGGTCAGGGATAGGGTCAGGGTCAGGAATAGTGTTAGGGATAGGGTCAGGGTTAGGGATAGGGTTAGGGATAGGGTCAGGGTTAGGGATAGGGTCAGGGTTAGGGATAGGGATAGGGTCAGGGATAGGGTTAAGGATAGGGTCAGGGTTAGGGATAGGGATAGGGTCAGGGTTAGGGATAGGGCTAGGGTCAGGGTTAGGGATAGGGTCAGGGTTAGGGCTAGGGATAGGGTCAGGGTTAGGGATAGGGTCAGGGTTAGGGATAGGGTTAGGGATAGGGTCAGGGTTAGGAATAGGGATAGGGTCAGGGATAGGGTTAGAGATAGGGTCAGGGTTAGGAATAGGGATAGGGTTAGGGATAGGGTCAGGGTTAGGAATAGGGTTAGGGATAGGGTCAGGGTTAGGGATTGGGTTAGGGATAGGGTCAGGGTTAGGGATAGGGTCAGGGTCAGGGATAGGGTTAGGGATAGGGTCAGGGTTAGGGATAGGGTTAGGGATAGGGTCAGGGTTAGGGATAGGGTCAGGGTTAAGGATAGGGTCAGGGTTAGGGATAGGGTCAGGGTTAGGGTTAGGGATAGGGTCAGGGTTAGGGATAGGGTTAGGGATAGGGTCAGGGTTAGGGATAGGGATAGGGTCAGGGATAGGGTTAGGGATAGGGTCAGGGTTAGGGATAGGGATAGGGTCAGGGTTAGGGATAGGGATAGGGTCAGGGTTAGGGATAGGGTCAGGGTTAGGGATAGGGATAGGGTCAGGGTTAGGGATAGGGATAGGGTCAGGGTTAGGGGTAAGGTTAGGGTCAGGGTTAGGGATAGGGTTAGGGATAGGGATAGGGTCAGGGATAGTGTTAGGGATAGGGTCAGGGATAGGGTTAGGGATAGGGTCAGGGTTAGGGATAGGGATAGGGATAGGGTCAGGGTTAGGGATAGGGATAGGGTCAGGGTTAGGGATAGGGTCAGGGTTAGGGATAGGGATAGAGTCAGGGTTAGGGATAGGGATAGGGTCAGGATTAGGGATAGGGATAGGGTCAGGGTTAGGGATAGGGTCAGGGTCAGGGATAGGGTTAGGGATAGGGTCAGGGTCAGGGATAGGGTTAGGGATAGGGTCAGGGTTAGGGTTATGGATAGGGTCAGGGTTAGGGGTAAGGTTAGGGTTAGGGTTAGGGTTAGGGTTAGGGATAGGGTCAGGGTTAGGGATAAGGTTAGGGTCAGGGTTAGGGATAGGGTCAGGGTTAGGGATAGGGATATGGTTAAGGTCAGGATTAGGGACAGGTTCAGCGTTAGGGTTAGGGTTAGGGATACGGATAGGTTAGGGATAGGGTTTGACCTGCATTAGGGTTAAAGTTAGGGTTAAGCATAGGGTTAGGGATAGGTTTAAGGTTAGAGATATGGTTAGGGTTAGGTTGAGGGATAGGGTTAGGGGTTAGAATTAGGGTTAAGGCTTGACCTGCAATAGGCTGTTTAGGTTTAGGGTTAGGATTAGGGTTAGGATTAGGGTTAGGGTTAGAGATAGGGTTAGGGTTAGGGTTGGACCTGCATTAGGCTTAGGTGTAGGTGTAGGTTTAGGTTTAGGGTTAGGGTTAGGATTAGGACTAGGGTTAGGGTTGGACCTGCATTAAGGTTAGAGTTAGGGGTTGACCTGTATTAGGGTTAGGATTAGGGATGGACCTGCATTATGGTTAGGGTTATAGTTAGGGTTAGGGTGAGGATTAGGGATGGACCTGCATTATGGTTAAGGTTATGGTTGGGGTTGGACCTGGGCCGAGTGGGATATCAGGTGGGATTCTCCCTCTGGGTAGGATCCGGTGTGGGGGGCCATGCAGGTGGTTGGGACCTACCCCCGGTGGGACCTTCCTGCCTGGGAACTGGTGTTGGCGGGGCTCTTGCTGGGAATTGTGGGCTTAGGAGACATGAAACCCAAGTGGGTCTTCTCTCTGCGAGCCAAGAGCCCTCACAGACCCATTTCCCATCCGCTCCCCAAGGCCCGAGCGCCGCCGCCCTCCCCTCCTCTGTGACCGAGGCCTGTGCCGGGGTTCACTCTGCCTGAACGCAGGGGCTGATAGCGTGTTTTTCTGTTTATCTGTCTGTGTTACTGTCGCCCAGTGACGCCTCCAGATCAGCTGGTGGAGCAGCCGCATCCCCGCCCGGCCTGTGGCCGCCCAGGGCCTGGGACAGGGCTGGCACGGAAGGCCCTTTGCTGAATGCGTAGCTGTCATCCATCTGGGTCGTCGCTGTTGCGACTCAGCACAGGAGCGGGTCTCACTCATGGTTGTGCTCCCAGGGCCAGAGCAGCCTGCCCCGTGGAAGGTGCCCTGTCCTCCCCTCGGGACACGTGAGGGCGGCCACGTTCCTTTCCTTCCGGGACCTCCTCACCTTCTGTGGTATCTGGGTGGAGAACGAGGAGACCTCGCCATCACCGCACTGGGAGGGCAGGACGTGGGCTCTCCCGTGGCCTGCGGGGCGTTGGGGGCTGAGCAGCTGGCTGTGTGGACGCTTTACGCTCATCCCGGGAGCCTCACACGGAGCCTGTGAGGCTGTCCCTGTTCCACTCTACGGGTGAGACAGGAGCGAGCAAGCGGCTCAAACCAGAGACCAGTGGCCTGGCCTCAGCGTCCTCACCTTCCCGCTGGGCGTGAGGGCGCAGGCTTCCGTGTCCATGGTGGGGAGGCCGACAGATGGGAGACGGTGGCCATGGAAAACAGGAGCTGGTCAAGTTCCCAAGTGGAGGGGCATGCCATGCCGGCTCACGCAAGGTCACGCTAGGCCCCACTGGGCCATGCTAGACCACGCAAGGTCACACTAGACCCCGCTGGGCCATGCTAGACCACGCAAGGTCACACTAGACCCCGCCAGGCCATGCTAGACCCCACCGGGCCACGCCAGGCCACGCAAGGTCACACTAGACCCCGCTGGGCCATGCCGGGTCACGCAAGGTCACGCCAGGCCACGCCAGGCCATGCTAGACCCCGCCGGGCCATGCCAGGCCATGCAAGGTCACACTAGACCCCGCCGGGCCATGCTAGACCACGCCAGGCCATGCTAGACCCCGCCGGGCCATGCTAGACCCCGCTGGGCCATGCTAGACCCCGCCAGGCCATGCTAGACCCTGCCAGGCCATGCTAGACCCCGCCAGGCCATGCTAGACCCTGCCAGGCCATGCTAGACCCCGCCAGGCCATGCTAGACCCTGCCAGGCCATGCTAGACCCCACCGGGCCACGCCAGGCCACACAAGGTCACACTAGACTCTGCCAGGCCATGCTAGACCCCACCGGGCCATGCCAGGCCACGCAAGGTCACACTAGACCCCGCTGGGCCATGCTAGACCACGCCAGGCCATGCTAGACCCCGCCGGGCCATGCCAGGCCACGCAAGGTCACACTAGACCCCGCTGGGCCATGCTAGACCACGCCAGGCCATGCTAGACCCCGCCGGGCCATGCTAGACCCCGCCAGGCCATGCTAGACCCTGCCAGGCCATGCTAGACCCTGCCAGGCCATGCTAGACCCCACCGGGCCACGCCAGGCCACACAAGGTCACACTAGACTCTGCCAGGCCATGCTAGACCCCGCTGGGCCATGCTAGACCCCACCGGGCCATGCTAGGCCACGCCGGGCCATGCTAGACCACGTCAGGCCATGTTAGACCACACCAGGCCACACCCTGCCATGCCAGGCCATGCTGGACCACATCAGGCCATGTTAGACCACGCCAGGCCACCCCCGGCCACGCCAGACCACACAGGGAAGAGTGGACCCAGTCAGGAGGCCCAGAGGGGAAAACCTGAGCAAGAACCATCTGGTGGTTTCCACAGGGAGGCGGCCAGCAGGCTCAGGAAGCTGGGCTGAGTAGTGTCAGGAGTGCTGGGGCGAAGGGCTGTTCTGGGTGCCTGGTCCCTGCCCTGGGGTGGGCGGGGTGGCTCTGCTTGGCTTGCACATGGAAGGTGAGCTCCGGCGAGCCCTTCACTTTCCCCAGGGCCTGGCCGGCCTGGAAAGGACGCCCGTCCAGGGCAGCCAAGTCCCAGGCGTCAGAGGACCAGAGTGACAGGCAAGCTTGGCACACGGCAGCCCGCCCCCCCCACCAGAGGAAGGCCGCCCGCCCGGGGCTGCCAGAGAGACGCCCCTCTGGTGCCAGGACCAGCTGGAACGCCCCGGGGAGGTGGGTGCCTGAGCCGCCGTCCCTGCTGTGTTCCCCCCACTTGGACTGACCGCTTCCTTCCTAAGAAAAGACGGCCATCGAACAGCAGGTGACGTCGGTGCCCTGTCGGTCACAAAATGGTGGATCCGCTGCGTTTCCTGCCCCGGTTTTTGCTGTTGAGGCTCCATGTTGCCTGCTCCCCAAATAACTCCAACATGACGACGCCCCACTCGCCTCCGTGGTTTTAAAAAGAAAAGCCCGGAGCTCTGTGCCGCAGCTGGGGGGTGGAGGGCAGTTACTAAAGCTTCATGGCCTCAGGGGCAGTGCCCGCCTCCAAACAGCAACGGGCTGAGAGCCCCTCGCCTCCCAGGTCAGTGCGTCCTGTCCACTGACCAGCCAGCACCCGCCGAACCACAGGGGGCAGAGTGGGAGTGAGGGAGCCGTGAGGGGTCGCCTGGCCCTAGACTGGGAAGGTGGGTCTGGGGGGGGCAATGTGTTGCCGGGACATCCCTGGGTGCCCTGGACTCATCCCATCCGTCCAGTCTAAACAGAAGCCTGGCTGGCCTCCCTGTGGCCACAGAACCTTCTCCCGGGACAAGCCTCCGTCCCAGCCACCTGCGCACGAAGCCCTGCCTCCGGCCTCACCCTCCCAGGGGAGTTCTTCCTGCCACTCTCCTGGGGACTCCTGCCTAAGCACCCCCACCTGCCCCCAGGGCAGCGGCTCCACCCCTGCGGGACTGGAGTCCCCGGACAATCCTGCCCACCAGGCACGGTGACCTGCCCACCAGGCACGGTGACCTGCCCACCAGGCACGGTGACCTCCCCACCAGGCACGGTGACCTGCCCACCAGGCACGGTGACCTGCCCACAAGGCACGGTGACCTGCCCACCAGGCACGGTGACCTCCCCACAAGGCACGGTGACCTGCCCACCAGGCACGGTGACCTGTCCAGGTGTGTGAGCGCTGAGAGCAAGTCCTGTTGGAGTCGCTCCCATTTCCAGCGCCAGACAGAGCCTGGCACCTCGCAGGTGCGCACACGTTCCTATTCAGGTCTGTGGACTGAGAGCCACTGAAACAAACCCACAGTGTGGCTCTCTCACATGATGTTCACTCCCCCTCCCCCTCCCTCCCTCCCCCTCCCTCCCTCTCCCCTCCCTCCCCTTCCCCCCTCTCTCCCCTCCCCCTCCCTCTCTCTGTAAAAGTCCATGGGAAGAAGACCCGGAGGCCTAGCTGGAAAGTGGTTTTATTGACGACACACAGTCACGCCACAGGCGCCAGTCAGGGCTATGCGAGGGACAGGACAGGACAGTCCTTCAGCAAAGAAACTCAAGTGAGGCGACTACAAAAGGGGCAAATGGAAACTAATGTTCCACGGCCAGTTTCTTCTGATAAAATCTTTCACTTTATGAATTAAATACATTGAGAAACAGTGAAAATCTATGTACAGTCATTTAAACAGCGCTGCCAACATAGTCCGTTTAAGGATACCCTTCCGCCTCCTGCGTCTTTCACAGAGAACCTTAAACAGGACTTTGGTTCTTAAAAAATACAGTAAGGAAAGAATTACATTCTTAGTAGGAGAAGATCTCACAGTGGGCAGCGTGGTCGGTCGCCGCTGAAGATCCGCGGTGTAAAGGCTGGTGTGAGTTCAGACGCCCTTCCCGTGAGAAGTCAGATGCAGAGAGTCTCTTATTAAAACCCTCTGGTCCCGAAGAACTAGGATTGGCGACCCCGCTTGGAAAGGCTCTTCCGTGGCGACTAGCGGGAAGCCCGGTGGCACCGGCTCTGCACGGCGAGGCTGGGGGCGCCCGGGGGACCGCTCACAGGCGCCCGGGCCCACGCCCGCGGCCTCCGTGCCGCCGCGTCGGGTGTGGGGCACGAAGGTGGTAGTTCATCTTCAGTTCATTTCACAGTATCGACGCAGCCACCACGGGGTGACCAGACACATAACAGCAGGAACAAATAATAGTAATAACAATCACCCTCTAAAACTGTGCCACGAGCTGACATTACGTTTCCTGTTAAAAATTACATTAGAAAAGAAGAAGGCAATAGCTGTGCATTTCAATGTTGCTGAGCCCTTGGCGGGGGTGAGCCCCTGCGGGGACGCCCGGTCTGTGCTGACCGGGCCGCGTCGGCTGCGGGCCCTGCTGGTGCGCCCAGCACCCATCCCGGGCTCCTGTCACATGACCTGGTGCATAGACAGCCCTGACGCACCAGCCGGCCGCTCCTGGCTGCGTGTGGCCTTCGGGCCCAGGGCCCAGGATTTGAAACAAACTTTGCAAAAGGTGGCAAATCGCCACCTGGCCCAGGACTTGGGTTTTCAGAAACAGCCAGGACGAGTGAGGGACAGGGAGATGGTGCACCCGTGTCGGGGGCGAGGCTGGCTTTGTGCCACGGGTGTCTGAGGTCACCGGGGTCGCCCCGAGAGAAGAGCTGGAAGAGATGGCGGAGGCCGTGCCCCGTGAGTCCGGCAGGTGGAACCATCCCGCTCAGCCGCCTGCCTGTGGTGGCGCCATCCTGAGGCCACAGGCGGGCGGCACCCACCCCGGGATTCTGGGCAAAGGGGCCACAGGCCTGGCAGCCCCGCACCACCACTTTGCTCTGGGCACGGGGGGTGTGAGTGAAACATCATAAACGTGTCAAAGTGGAGGGGCTCTGAGGCTGGCGGGGCCTCAGGCCCAGCAGGAGGGGCTGCGACCACGAGGGCGCCCCCCCCCCCACCCCCCTCATGCCGTCAGGACCCCTGGAGTCTGGCCCGCGCTCTGAACACGACCATCTGTTAAGGGACCCGGTTCTCCCAGGGCAACGGGACTTCGCCCATCGGACAGAAGCCTGTGTGTCTACTATGTACAGATATAAATTAGAAGCTATACTTACTGAACATACACAAATAAATAACTCACTTTGAAGCAAATGCTTTAAGCTGGTTTCTGATCACATCTAGGACACGGAGAGACGCGCTATCGTGGGCGTCAGCAGCCTCCCCTTGGGGCACCCCGTCTCCGCGGCTCCGCAGACCCCAGCGGACAAGTTCCCCGCCCCCCTTAAAGGCTTGTGGTTATGGAAGTGGATTAAAACCCGGCTTTACAAACACCGCCTGTGTCCGCCAGGAGTCGAAGGCTGGACCCTGGGCAGACGCACACGGCTGAGAGGTTGCCCACCCACCGGGCTGCGGGCAGGAGCGCAGCTGCCGGGCCTCCGTCTATGAGTCGGACCTGGAGGCTCTCTTGGGCCAAGGCGGCTGCGGGCACAGTGGCCGAGTGAGGCCTCGCTTGACTGGAAACCACTGGACCCAGAGCCGCAAGGCGACAGGAGAGCGAGCGCTTCCCTTCCAGGAAGTGAGCTGTGTGCGGCCGGCCGGGTGCTCCCTGCGCTGGCTCCCAGCAGGCCGGGCCCGCCCCGAGGTCACCTGCCGAGTGCTGGGGGACCAGCCTCCAGCGCCATCCTGTGTGTGAGGAGGTCAGCGGGGCAGGCCAGGGCCGACCTCCTGACAAACGCCCCGGCAGGCGGCTTTGCAGGGAGCTCAGGCCCCGGATGGAGCCCAGGTAAGCACCTTCCAGCTCCTCACGTGAGACTGGCTTCCGTGGAGCCGGTCACGTCCCCTACAGCCCGACCCTGAGCCCCCACAGGGCCCTGGTGCCCCGCGAGCACTGAGAGGCTGGGGACAGCGCGGGCTGCTAGGCTGCGTGGAGGCCAGCTCCCTGTCCCCTGGGTCTCAGCGGGTCACCCGGGGGCTCTATGGGAGGCAGACAGCACAGTGATGACGAGGCCCTATGAGGCCTATGTGCCCGGGAGGAGGGGTGAGCCCAGGTAAACGGACACGGCCATGGCTCGGAGTTGCAAACTGGGGGCGGGGGAGTTGCGGGGCTGGAGGCTCTGGAAGGCCCTCTCCTGCTCTCTGTGCTATGGCTACAGACCTGCGACTTCCAGTGCCCCCGCCGTGACGTCTAGGAAGGGAAGGGTAGCCGTGTGCCCGCGAGGCTGCCAGCTCTCCAAGGGCCACCATGGTGCCAGCGCAGGGGGTGGGGGTGGTACTGGGAAGGAGGACACAGGGCGAAGAATCCAAAACCCTCACAGCCTTTCCAAAGCAGTAAAATCCTCATAAAATCGGTCGGAACCTCCGGGAACCCCGAGGGTAAGTGCAACACACACAGAAATGTGAGAAGTTTAGAAAGCATGTCCTGCTACGAAGCTCCTGTCCAGAAACTCCAGGGAAAGCGCCTCCCAGCTGTCCTCAGACCCAGCTCACATGTGGTGGCTTCAGGGACGGCAGGGGAGGCGGGCAGGCAGGGGGAGGGGACACGGACAAGTGCTCGCTGCCCTTGGGGGCGACACGCTCCCGGCGGCCTGGCCAGTACCCACTGCACCCCGTTGGAGGCTGGCTGGCTGGCACTGGGGGAGCCGAGACCCCACCTGGCGGAGGACGGTGTTCCATCACCTCTCACCCCGGCCGCCTGAGGAGACCACATGGGAGCCAAGCGGCCCGGGCACATCTCCTTACAGGGCACGTCATACAGTAGAAACATACGCCAGGTCCGGGCACGGCGGGCCTGCTGGAGCCGCGGCCTCTCGTGACGTCCGCTCTCCTACGTCCCGTTCTTCAGCTCCCACTCCTGCCGGGGAAGTGAGAGCAAGAGCTGACATACACGCCAGGTGTCGGGGCACATCTGTGCCAGACAGAATCCCCGCACGACCCAGGAAGGCGGTCAGCGTGTCCCACCCAGGACTGAGGGCCGCCGTGAAGACCAAGGAGGCCCCCACGCGCCTGGCCCCGAGCAGGGCCCCTCCGTCCTCGGGGCCACGTGGGGCGCTGGTCCCACGCCGACCCTGACCCCGCTGTGCTGCCAGGCCTCTGCACCGAGCCACAGCGCCGCACACCTGCCCCGCGCACAGAGCTGGGAACCCCCACCTTTCCTGGAACAGAAGTCCCGGCGTAATGAATGGTGACCGCGGCAGAGCAAAAGTGGCAGAAACAAAACCAAACGGAGCTCCCGAGACACCATGGGCACCTCCGGGCACTCGGGCCGCAGGAGGGTGACCCTGGGTGCCGCCTACCCAGGCTGTCCCCTCCTCGGCCCCCGGACGGCCACTGGGCCGTGCAAACTCGGGTGTGGGGAGGATGCGCCAGGACACCAGCTGAGGCGCCCTGCCTGGCTCACAGTGGGAGGCTATCCACACACACAGCCAGTGCTTCACAACCAGGTTCAGATGCTAACTCCACTGCTGGGCACACAGCCGAGGGCTGGAGTGGAGGGCTCAGGGTCACGGCCAAAGGAGGGCGTGAGAGACCCTGGGCCCAGTGGCTGTCAGGGGCGTGCGACCTCTGGGGCAGCCGGCGCTGAGTCCTCAGACCCAGCTCACATGTGGTGGCTCTGAAAGCGTGGCCATAGCCGCCCGCTGGGGCTCATACGGGGCTCACAGCCACCCACCAGGGCTCACAGCCGCCCACCAGGGCTCACATGGGGCTCACAGCCGCCCGCCGGGGCTCACACGGGGCTCACAGCCGCCCGCCGGGGCTCACACGGGGCTCACAGCCACCCGCCTAGGCTCACAGCCGCCCGCCTAGGCTCACAGCCGCCCACCGGGGCTCACAGCCGCCCGCCGGGGCTCACAGCCGCCCGCCTAGGCTCACAGCCGCCCACCAGGGCTCACACGGGGCTCACAGCTGCCCACCGGGGCTCACACGGGGCTCACAGCCGCCCGCCTAGGCTCACAGCCGCCCACCGGGGCTCACACGGGGCTCACAGCCGCCCGCCGGAGCTCAGAGCTTTCCCAGGCCGAGCGGGGAATGCTGGGCCTGCAGCTGGACGTCGTGGCCACTCTGGAGCCCTCCGCTAGGAGACCCTGGCGGTGACCTGTGTGCACCTGACCTGCGGAGGCACCGCTCTCCTGCTCAGCCCCCTCCGCAGGAACTGGAGCTCCCTGGGAGCACTGCCGGGAAACATTCCCGAGCCCGAGTGCTGGGACCGCTCTCGTCCTCGGAAAAGGCCAGCGGGCAGATGAGACACACGTGCGAGGCACTGACGAGTGGGTGACCGTCCCAGACTGGAAAGGCCACGTGCCACCCCTTCCTGCCGCTGGGGGACCCTCGTCACTGTTCTCGGGAACCTGGAAACCCTGCCCCATCGCACGCTCAGAGAGGCTGCGTTCTCGGTGCTCTCCGGCCTGGGCGGTGGCCGGGCTGCCCCCGCCGCGCCGCCATCACTCATGGGACGTCCACCGTGAGGAAGCGGCTGGAGCAGAGCTGCCTAGGCCCCAGACGCTGAACACAGCAGAGAGCAGCCCCCTGGAGGCGGAGCACACACCACGTAAAGCTGGGATCTTGGACCACAAAGACCCAGCAGCCCATGCTGTCCCCACATTCTCGTCTGCAAACAGGGGATCTGGATGAGGGCTCAGTGCCAACCCCTCAGGCGCAGCCTAGGGACCCGGGGGCTGAGACCGTCCCAGGGAGGCGCACGGCGGCTCTCCCTCCCTCCGTCACCAGCCCGCCTCCATCAAGTACACGGCCTTCAATCTCCCGGGTGTGGGTCGCCGGACCCTCCCGTGAACATGCCACGAGCAGTGAGCGGCTAACCCTGCCTTACCGGACACCAGACGCACCACGCGGAAAGCAAGGCTTCTAGGCAGCCCGGAACCGCCTCAGAGCTGCTGGAGGACAGAGCAGCGAGAGCAGCCAGAGCCCGAGGTGTGAGGGAGGCCCTGGCCTCTGCGCCTGGACGGGCAGGTGCCGTGGCACCAACTGTGGCTTTTCCGTGGGGCACACCTTCAGCCACCGCGTCCAGAGCTGTTTGCTCTGGTGAACTATACGTCGTTTCTAAGTTTTTCTGGGGTCGTTAAGCTTCGCAGCACAAACAGTGGCTGATCCATCAGAAGGCACCGCGGCACCTCTGACACCAGCGGACAGGCGGCCGGTGGAGGGCCTGGGAGACTGTGTGCTGGGTCACCAGTCACCACGTGGCACTGAGCGGAAGGCTGTGGGACGGGACATGCCTGGCCCCGCTGCCCCTCCCGCCCACACGACGCTGAAGCCATAGTGTCCGCGCCCAGCAGGCTGGTGAGCAGGCGTCCCACATGCACGAGGGGACTGACCTTGGCCTTCCGAAGCACGTGCCCCCGGCAGGGAGAGCTGCCGGCCGGCTGGCTCTTCCTCAGGACGGCAGCGCTGTTCACGGGCAGGGGGCCCTCGGCGTCACTGGTCTCGCAGCTGGACAGCGGGGAGTTCTCCAGAGTCCGGGGCCTGAGCACTGGGGACTGAAAGAGGCGGCGAAGCTGCTTCCCAGCAGGGATGGCGCCTTTACCAGGAACAGGGGGCTCGGGATACGCCACCCACAGTGAGGACACCAGGTGTCTGTGTGGTCCCTGCCCAGTGCTCAGAGCACCTTCCAACGTCCGTCTCACAGACAGAAAGACTGAGGCGCAGAGAGACGCTCAACCGGCGGGTCATGCTGGGAAGCGGGGAGGCCCAGTCGGCGTCCTCTGCATTCCATAGTGCCTCCAGCCCAGCACGCGCCTCTAACAGTCCCCTCTCCGGGGCCTCTAACTCCCAGGCACCTCTCACCCGCAGCCCCAGCAGCAGAGACCTGGTGGCAGCCACAGCAGGAACTGGGGGAACCACACGCGGCCAGCTCATGGGAGGAACCGGGCAGAGCAGGCCCAGGATTCCAGGCTGTGAAAAAGACCAGGACCTGCCAGTTTGGCTCAGTGGACAGAGCGTCAGCCTGTGGACTGAAGGGTCCCGGGTTTGACTGGTCAAGGGCTCATACCTCGGTTGCAGGCTCAATGCAAATTGATGTTTCTCTCTCTCTCTCTCTCAAAAAAAAAAAAAAAAAGAAAGAAAGAAAGAGGAAGAAAGGAAGGAAGGAAGGAAGAAAGAAAGGAAGGAAGAAAGAGAGAGAAAGGAAGGAAGGAAGGAAGGAAGGAAGGAAGGAAGGAAGGAAGGAAGGAAGGAAGGAAAGAAAGAAAGAAAAAAAAGAAAGAAAGAAAGAAAGAAAGAAAGAAAGAAAGAAAGAAAGAAAGAAAGAAAGGAAGGAAGAAGGAAAGGAAGAAGGAAAGAAAGTAAGGGGAAAAGACCCTCAGGTGAGGGTTACAAGTAAATGAGTGTCTGAGCTGACGCGCTGCTGTGTGCTGTGCTGGGTGAGGCCGGGCGGGGCGGCCAATCTAGAGGAACGGGGGCATTTTCTCTGGGCGCCGTGCGTGTGGTGCTCAGGGGCGCGGGGGACGGTACCTGTGGACTCGAGGTCCCCGAGCGGGGCTCGATGGCCAGCCCCAGGGTGACGCCGCCGGCCAGGGCCTTGCGGAGGCTCTCGGTGACCTCGGTGAGCTCCAGCTCCAGGCTGACGCGCTCCGCCTCCTTCCGCCGGCACTCCTCCTCCAGCGCCTTCAGCTTCTCCTCCAGGGCCAGCTGCGCCTTCCTGCCTGGGAGCGAGGGGACGGGGAGACGCCGGGCTCAGGCTCCAGACCTGGGTCCCTCCTCTGACACTCACATCAGCCCTGAGAGGAGCCACGCCTGCGCCCCACCCCTGCCTTGGCTGTAGCTGGAAGAACGGCCCCCAGGGGGCCGCAGCGTGCTCCTCTGTCAGGTGGACCTTGAGCTGCAGCTGATTCCTCCACCACCGCCTCCTGAGCCCTCCGGCCCTATGTCAAGCGCCTCACTCCTCCACAGAGCATGGCACGCGTTTCTCCCGGGCACACATGTTTCATTACTGCAACGTGTGGCAGTGACACAGGAAGGCTGGCACTGTACCCACAGGGCAGCTAAGAAAGCCGAATCCAAGGGTAACCTGAGTGTGTAGCCTGGGCCGGTGCACAGCACGCGGGGCTCTGCTTTGAGGCCAGAAGCGGGTCTCACCCTTCTGCGTCGTCACATCGGCTCCCACCCTCCGGCCCAGCACTGCACTCCGGCCGGCACTGCACTCCGGCCCGGCACTGCACTCCGGCCGGCACTGCACTCCCGCCCGGCACTGCACTCCGGCTGGCACTGCACTCCGGCCCGGCACTGCACTCTGGCCGGCACTGCACTCCGGCCCGGCAGCCGCCCTGCTGCCTAGCAGTGATCTCGGTCCTGCCCAGCCAGCGCCCGCCTCCAGTCTTTACACGGCAAGAGCACTTTCATGCACGTCACGGAGGCAGTCAGCAAAGGCTCCAGCTCCGCGTAGCCGTGTGCCAGCCCCTCCCCCAGCTCCCGCACACTGAGCTACCTGGAGGCAGGCGTCTCCCCGGCCTCCCTGGCTCTCTGCTCCACGCCCCCCCCCCCCCCCCCCCTGCTGTGCTGGGCCAGCCACACGGAGACCCAGGTCAGTGCTGCCCAGGTGAGACCAGCCTGGAGCTGAGGACTGTGTGTCTGCAGTTCCGTCCCTAACCAGGCTCCCCCTGCCCCCACCCTGTGCCCACTCCTGCCGGCACGAACCAGCCAGCCTGGCCCAGCACAGCGGCCTGCCTCACTCCCCAGGGCTGCCTTTACTCAGCTCCGCTCCACTCTGCGGTTCCCTGACCTGGCCTCACCCCATCCCTCCCAATACTCACATGCCCTCCCTCAGCGGGCTCTCCTCTGGGGTGCAGGGCTCCCTGTACCGTGTGGAGACCTCTCACCTGCCTCTGAACGTTACCTGTCCCTGTGGACTGTCCTCCTGCGAGGGACCCAATGCCTCATGGACGCAGTGCCCACACACAGCTCTCAGGCTCCAGACAATCCCTGCCAGCGGGCCAGAGGCCAGACAGCTTCTCGCACCTGCCGCCTCCTGCCTGTCCCGGGACTCCCGCATTTGAGCACCTGCCGCCTCCTGCCTGTCCCGGGACTCCCGCACCGCCACCTGCCCTGGGCTAACGGGCAGTGCCTCTAGACCCCCGGGACGCAGTGTGGGACACAAGCTGAATCTTAGCCGCGAGCTGATGAGTGAGGCCTGCGGCAGACAGAGGGAGGCAGACCCTCCCGGACGGGCGCCCTCCTACCAGCGTTCGCCTCGATGGCGGCCCGCAGGTCCCTCCTTTCCTTCCGGAGCTGGGCCAGCCTGGTCCGCAGGGCTTCCTTCCGCCGCAGCAGCTCCTCTTCCTTGGTCTGCAGCCGCCTGGCATCTGCTTCCACCCTGTTCTTGCCGTACCTGTACTGGTCAGCATCTGAAAGACGCAGGGAAAGCAGTTAGCCTGCAGACACGAGGGAACTTCCCACAGCCCTCGGTCAGCCCGCTCGCTCGGTCAACTCAGAGCTGGCTCCCTGGAATCCGACAGAAGAGAATGGGCAGGTCTGAACCAGCTGATTACCCAGGATTCTTGGGAACAATGTTCTATGTGAAAAGAGAGTATTAAGAAATCCCTCTAATTCTCTTCCCTTCCCGCCAGCACCTCGCCACAGTGCACACCCCACATCTGCAGGGAGGAGGCCGTCAGCGTCACATGCAATCCTGGCTGTGGCCAGTGCCCGTAGGTTTAAACTTCTCCCCCAGCCCGTCACAGCTGGCCCACAACCCTGTCCAGCGCTTTACTGACCCAACAGCAGCTACGCACCGGCACGAACTGAACACGCAATAGCATCAGGGGGTGAACGAACGGACAATGAGAAAAGGAAGCGGCAACACAGGGCGGGGCCTGGGGCCCGACTGTTAGGTCTGAATCCCAGCTTGTCACCTGTAGCTGTGTGACCTTGAACGAAGTACTTAATCGCTCTGTGCCTCAGTGTCCTCATCTGTGAAATGGGGGCATTCGGAGGGGGGGATGTGGATTAAGCTAACATTTATAGAGTAATTTAGGAAAGGTCCTTCTGAAAAATACACTGGAGAGAGGAAGAGGTGATGAAGCTAATGAGACGGACCCAGGGCCACCATGTTCGAAGATTCCACCTGGGCTGATCCTCCCACTGCTTCTGACATCGCACCGCCCAGGCCTGACAGGCTCAGCGCATCAGGCTCAGCAGCTCCGTCCTCTCGCCACGGGCGCCGCTGCTTGTCTGCTCGATGCCCTCGCTAGACGAGAAAGGGCGTCACAGAGACGCAGAGGGCAGAGCGATGGCCGTGACGCAGGCCGCGGCACGAGGGGCCGAGAAGCCCTCCAGCGTAGCTGCACCCACTCTCAAGCAGGTGCCCAGGCCTCGCGTGGGGGGGGCTTTATCATTTGATCTTTGTACCTAAAGCCCGTCTCACAATGCCTGGGACAAGGTGACGCTCCCGGCAGCTCTAGTCACTGTCAGCGACAACAGAGTCCACAGGGCCCTGTGCACTCGGCAACGGGGAGCCGGGCCAGCCTCCCGCCCCAGCCACAGGGACGGCAGCGGAGCGCCACCGATGGAGGCCCCCGAGGCCGTCCCTCCCCACTCAACATGCACAGAGGACACAATGGCGGCATCAAGTGGCCAGACTGGCCAGCGGACCCCGGAGCACTGCTGTCTGTGGCTCGGGGGCAGGACGTGCTGGGCAGACAGAGCAGAGTCCACACCCCAGTCTCTGGTTTCCAACGAAGGCGCTTCCCCAGCTCACACGTTCCCCACCCCCGGTCTGCAGTGAATGCAGCAAAAACACAGAAGGCAATTATTTCTCTCATTTGTCACCATTAGATGTCACCACAGTTAATAAAAGTTCCCTCCAGAAGGCGTCATAAAAGAGAGGAATCAATCACGAGAAAGAAATCAGCCGTGACTGAGGGGTTCCGTGCCTGGTCTCGCACAAGCTCGGTGCCCTCCCCACGGGACACCAGCAGCATTTTAAGTGACTGCGCCCGCCCCTGTGTTAGGGAAGTAAGGTCTGCGAGAGGAGGTCGAAGGTCAGCACATCCCAGGAACTACGGGGAGCGCCTCCCTGCTGAGCAGCTCGGAGGCGGGTGTGCATGTACGCCCCCGGCCCCTGCCCGCCCGCCGTGTACCCCGTGACTCTGAGACCCCTCGCAGTGCCGCGGCAGGTACAGGGCACCAGCTGGAGCGGAGGCCTGATCTGCCAGCTCCACGGGGCCTGAGTCAGAAAACACGACACTCCCTCCCTTGGAACCCTCCCTGCCGGCCAGGCCCCTGGAGCTCCGGGACCCGCGTCTGCTGTGTGACCCTCTGTCCGGCTCAGGCACCTTGGCAACAACTGCACTGCCTTATCGTCGCAGCTGAAGAAGCCCTGGCAGACATGGTGACAGCGTGGCCCCGGAGAAAGGGAGGTGCTGTGCCGGGCGGGCATCTCCCTGCCAGCTCGGCAGCCTGCAGCCTGGCACTCCCTGTGGTTGTCACTCCCGGCCGTGAGCCCCAGGGAAGCCGTGCATCGCTCAGAGGTCATTCCGCACGTGGACCAGGCGGCAGGCGACAGCACCTGCCTGCGGGCGGCGGGGGGCCAGGCAGGAGAAAGGGCAAGCGCCTGCGTGGGCCACGCGGACTGTACTCCCTGCCACGCGAACTCCGTCCAAGCCCGTCTTTCTCTAGGGCCCTGAGGCCGTGACCATTTGGGCTATTTCATCACGGAAACCACGGCCGCTGCTCGTCCACACCCAGCACGTGGAAGCCCCACTTAGAGGGTAGACGTGAAGTCATCCAAGTTGCTGAGTCAGGGACACACACCAAGGTCCTGACCCAAAGCCCAGGCCCTGCAGCTGCACCTCCAGGTGCCTCCACTGAAATGGGCGTAACCAGCCCTAGAGTCGGGCAGCCAGCCTGGCCTTTCCTGGTGCACAGAGGTCCCCAGGCCGGAGCCTGGCACAGCCCGGCCTTTCCTGGTGCACAGAGGTCCCCAGGCCGGGTCGGAGGCCGGCACCACCCTCCCGTCGGGCAGGTGGGGAAGGATGATGCGGCTACAGGCCATCTCTCCACGGGTCCCATCCCAGCCCGCTCTACAGCTGCAGAGGAGCCGCGACCACGGACGAGGGTGCACTCACTGGAAGGCGTGCGCCTCACGCCGGCGGCCGGCTCGGCCTTCTTGGGCTGGCTGCTCAGGGTCTTGCCTTTTCCTGCAGCCCCGCTGCATGCGAGGGGGGGCTTTTTACTCTTCAACTGTTGAAATAAACAGAAGGAAGTTAAAACAAACGATCACAACACCAGTGTTTTTGTTCTGCGGGACATGACTTCCCTCTGTGACCCTGTAAGTAGCATCTAGCACTGACAGAAAAACTCAGGGTGGCAGGAACAACTTGGCTCCCAAACCCTGGGAGCTGGGGTGCCCCGGAGGCTGAGGTTCGGGCGTGAGGGACGCAGGGCGCCCTCGGCAGGAAAGCAGAGCTACATGTGCGCAGAGAGCTGCGATGGAGGTGGGCACAGGGGGAGCCGGGCAGCTGGGCTGAGACGCTGGGAGCCTGCGCTTTGGACAGGGGGAGGAGGCCACTGCAGCTGGTTTCTCTGCCAGCGCCTCCGTGGGGACTGACACCCCACCGGGCACATCACTACGCTTATTCACTGCAGGGTCTCAGGAAGGAAGCGAGAAAGGCGTGACGTAGAAACAGTTTAAACTAAATTTTGACCAAACACAGGCTTTTAAAAATTCCATAGCATCGCCACTTCTTGGGTGGCTGCAGGCCAGCAGGTGCCTTTTCTCAGCGATGGATAGTTCTATGTGCAGACATGCAGCTGGCGGGAGGGGTGAACTGTGGGTGTCCAGGCCCATGCTCCAAGGTCGTGCCCGCCTCCTGCGCTGTGGGCCGGGCCTAAATTTGGCTCCATCACTCAGCTGCTGAGCGAGCCACGACCCCTGAGCCCCCACTTAGTAACCACTGGATGTCTGACCGCTGCACTCAACGAGGCCGGAGCCACTGGCTCCCGAGTCCGGCCTTCAGGCTCACTGGACAGACTCTGAGCAATTGTCGTCAAACATCAGAAGCAAACAGCCAGCTGGTGTGGCTCAGTGGTTGAGTGCTGACCCAGGAACCAAGAGGTCACTGAATAGATTCCTGGTCAGGGCACATGCCCAGGTTGTGGGCTCCATCCCCAGTAGGGGGCATGCAGGGGGCAGCCAATCAATGTTTCTCCCTCCCTCTCTCTCTCTTCCTCTCTCTCTGAAAATCAATAAAAACATATTTTTTAAAAAAAATCAGAAGCAAACAAAAGCTGTGCTGTGATTCTGGCGAGAGCCTCGGCCGGGAGGACTTTGAGTGCCACCCGGTCTGACATCCCCAGGGCTTCCCTGGCTCGTCACTGTGTAAGGGTTCCCCCAACACAGGGCACAGGGAGCAACCCCTCACGTGCCCCTCTGCTCTAGGGGTGCTCGCACACACGGGCGCTCGCACACACGGGCGCAGGGCTGCATTGCAAAGCATGAAAGTCTGAGGCTGACAGAGCAGGAAAACACATCAGTATTTATACGGAAATGCTACCGTTTGCTACAAAGATGAGGTGGGACAGTCTGACAGCAAGGCTATTTCCCATTTAGGAACCGATAATCCCAATCCTCGTCACCTACCTGGGGTCAGGAAGCACTTTTATGCCCATTTGGGAAAAACACCACAGTGTCCTGAATCAGCCTAGTTTACGTTTAAAGGTCAAAAAGCAGCTACTCCTGGGGCCACCTGTGCTGATGTTTAACGAAAACATTAAAAACACTTGCAGCTCAAGAATCCTCTGCCAAGTTTTACCGTCCCGGTCCTTTAAGTCTCTGCCTTTAGCAAAATTCCCGGGGAATATCCCGAGGCCAGAAAGAGCCGGTGTGCAGGGAGAGCGGAGCCCACAGCAGGGCCGGGGAGGCGTACGGAGGCAGCTCCCCTGCCGACTGCTTTCCCAGGTGAGCCTCGCTCACTACCAGTGGGCATCACTGCAAAACTCGGAGGGGGGCTGTGGCTAGAGGGGGTTCTAGAGGAGGAGGGAACGCGATGCTGTACCTGGGAGCCGAGCCCGAGAGACGCCCTCCCCACAGAAGAGGTGTTAGTGACAGACGGGGCGGGAGGCAGCCCGCAGGACGTGGGCTGCTTGTAATGGTTACAGGACAGGGTGTCGGCAGGCGGCCTAGCAGCCTTCCTGTCAGCAGGCGGGTAGCGCGCAAAGATTTTCGGAGACGGCAAGTTATCGTACAGGGCTGCGTTATCGTACAGCACCTCTCCTCCCGGGCCTCCGCGGCAGGAAGCGGCCGAGCCGCCGTCGGGGTCCCACTGCAACACACACAGCCGCGCGGTTAGTGCCTCGGCCACAAGCAGAGCAGACGTTAGCGCGGACACGGCGTGAGCACCCGCACCCCCGTGCCCGCTGCTGTAAAGCACACGCGTTCGCAGGCGAGCTGGCAGCGAGGCCCGCCCCGCGTCCGGGACTTAGGGACAGCCTGCTCCCCCGTGGATCGCCCCAGTCGTTGGCTCAGGGAGTGTTTGTTCTGTCTGGTAAAGCAGGAAAAAAAGGGCTGATGTGACATTTCTTTAGATTTCGGGAGTCCCCAGGTCCAAAAGCAGAGCCACGTGCTGGCGGGGAAGGAATGCCGACGGGGACACAGGGATGGGGCTCGGGCTCTGCCCAGCACACGTGTGCAGACCCCAGCGAGCACCTTCTTTTACTTTGCGGTCATTACTGGGTTCTAGACGCTGTCTGGAGTGCGTTACAAACACTGCCTCTAGCTCTCACGGGATCTCAGGAAGCAGGAGGAAACTGAGGCAGAGGCTCCCAAGCCCGGGCGCTGCCTCTGTGCCCCACCCCCGCCCCGGGCTTACCGAGGGGCTGGACTTCAGAGCCCGGAGCCTGCCCCCTGCCCCCGCTCTGTTAGGGCTGATTAAAGTGCCGCGACCAAAACAGTCTTGAAAAGAAATCCAATCATCACAGAAAACAGGAGGTTTCCAAGTAGAATTGACATAATGGCACTATTTTGACGAAAACCTTTCCCTAAAGGACTGAAATAGCCACAGGCCACTGGAGGGCAGGGACAGTAAAGTGTACATTCACCCAGCACTCAGCAGGCCGAGGCTTTTAAGTTTTAAAGGTCTCCAGGAACTGCCCTGCATTCACACACACGGAGAAATGTCAGCTCCTGGATGATGCTTATTTCAGTCTTTACGTTGTTCTCCACTCCGCAGATGGTGATTACAGCCTTTGTTATAAAAATAGGAGCAGGGCCCAGACCTCACGGCAGGCATGCTCTCACTCCTCACCGTCGCTGCAGCGGCTATTTTGGTGATGCTGGGACCCAGCTATGAGCTAAAAAGAGGGGGACGTGCAGATAAACTCGGACGCGAGCGCCTCAAAATGACAGGCGCGCATGCATTTGTCCAGGGCGATCACAGGGTCTAGACTAGACTAGCATTGCCCTAAAATACCAAGGGACTGAGTCACACAGGCAACTTAGAAACTGCATAGAAGTTTCTAGATTAAAAGTGGGTGTGCTCCCCCGTGTGCATGTCAGAGACCCTCCCCGAGACTCACTAACGCCTGCGTTGGGCCTCAGGGGACCCCGAATGGCTGAGAGTTACTGCAAATGAAACGCCAACAAGTGCGGTTTGGGGTCAAAAGTTCGAACTTCATAAACAGAGAAGAGCAGCCCTCCCCAGAGAGACGGCCTGGTCCCAGCGCCCAGCGGCGGGGAACTGGGCAGGGCAAGGCCGCTGCCAGGACTCCCCGTGAGCCAAAGCACCAGGAGGACTGCACCGGGGATGCGTCCAGCTCCTGCCCACAGGGTCCCAGGACAATCCCTCCCACAGAGCCTCTGCGCAGGTTCCCAGGGCCTGGAGCAACCTCGTCCCTGTGGGCCTGAGCTATACCTGGACCAGGACAATGGGACAGGCTCGGGGGGGCGGGGGGTGCCCGTGGCTCCCCCACCCCCACCCCCACCCGTGGCAGGTGTGGACTGGGGAAGGGGTGAGGGCCTTGGAGAGAGACTTAGAGGAAGGTGTGGGTTTCCTTTCTGAACGAGCTGCCGGGATCAGGGCTGGAGACGCAGACCACTCGCCCTCTGGAGGGGACTCTGGCGGCTGCGCGGACAGGGCCAAGCTGGGTCAGGAGAAGAGAAGCTGGTGGCTGCGGGGCACATGCGGCAGGAGAGCAGGGCCCACCTTGAAAACGGCAGTGACCAGGACGAGGCTCAGGACCGGGCTGTGAGCCTCTCCCTCGAGTCCATGGCTCAGCTCACCTGTGACCACCCGGAGGCCGGCACAGAGACGACCAATAAACGGGAGTGATGTGTGGACACGTCAACACACGCTTATTGATGAGTTCTGCTATTGTACGTGGGACAAGGCAGCGAAAAGCTAAGGCCACACCGCACCTGCTCAGCGCCAGGCACCGGCCTGCTCTCCAAGGCCCCGGAGGGAGACAGTCCTGAGCCTGTAGCATGGCCCGCATCTATGGCAACATTTCCTCCCCCTCCCTCCCCGCCTCCCCCTCTCCCCGCCTCCCTCCCTCCCACCTTCCTTCCCTGCCTCCCTCCCTTCCTGCCACCTTCTCACCTTCCCACCTTCCTTCCCTCCCTCCCACATTTGCCTCTTATGGTGCTTGCTCAGCACTGTACCCCCGGGAACGACTCCCTGGGAACTGACAGCGCACCACACCTGGACTTACCCAAGGCTGGTACTCTAGCGTGTTCTCCTCAGTCAGTGCTTAGGGTGTGCGAACGTTTAACTATGACGGGGACATGGAGCCCTGAAGGAGAACCTGCCTACGGGTGTCAGATGCCTACGTGTCCAAATGCAGATTAAGATGGACAACTTGTCAGAAACAAGGACAGGAGAGATGGGACGGAGCTGTCATCACGTGTCAGCCGATGTCCGACAGCGACCGCTCCCTGGGGCTGCGCACTCACCGAGCCGTTCACGCAGGGGGCATCGTCGTAGTGCAGCGCCGTCCCGCTGGGGTGGGCATAGCCGTTGGGGGTGCCCCCGAGGTAGGGGTTGGTGGAGATGACACGTCTGTTCATGAAGCTGAAAGACAGGACGTGAGGTAACTCCTCCCGCCGGGCAGCAAGTCTGGCCTGAGCCCTGACCTGATGCTCGGCCCATCAGAGGCTGTGCAGGGAGCCTCAGTGCCGGCAGGCACTGGAGCCACAGCCGCACGCCCCACCTAGAGAATGCGAGGGCAGCACGCCTGCAGGACCGGGCCAGGGGCGGCCATAGTGTGTGCAACACAGCCCTGCAGGACCATACCAGGGGCGGCCACCACCCTGCAGGACTGTGCCAGGGCCGGCCATAGTGTGTGCAACACGGCCCTGCAGGACCATACCAGGCGCGGCCACCACCCTGCAGGACTGTGCCAGGGCCGGCCATAGTGTGTGCAACACGACCCTGCAGGACCGTGCCAGGGGCGGCCACAGTACGTGCAACACAGCCCTGAGGACCATACCAGGGGCGGCCACCACCCTGCAGGACCGTGCCAGGGGTGGCCACAGTGCATGCTGGGTACACCATTCTTACCGTCAGTGGACTAAAGACCTCTCTGGCCCACTGACTGTTTTTGTAAATAAAGTTTTATTGGGACACAGCCCTGACCCTTCATGTAGGTACCGACAGTGGCTGCTTTCAAGACTTTACATGCCTCCTTCACGACCCTGTCCTCAAGCCAGGGACCAGACGCTGCAGAACTGAAGTATTTCCCGTCCGGCCTGGGCTCTTTAGAGTTTTATGCAACAGCGTTTCTCGAGTTCTCCGTGTCCACTCAGCATCACGGCCCCGACAGCTCCCTCCACGCTGCCCCGTCCGGGCTGACGGAGCCCTGACAATGGGCGCCCCCTCTGCTCAGAGAACATCCAAAGCTGCGCGTGGCCTGGGGGCTCTGGGTGCCGCTTCGTGTCCCCGAAAGTCCCACCGGGCACCCTGATGGCTGCTCTCACAGGGCCTCCCGCCTCAGGGCCTGACCCTCCGCCTGGAGCCTTCTCCAGAGCCCCCCCTTCCCGAGGAGCCCCCGGCACCCACACACACCGCCCTCCCTCCGCCTGGAGCCCTCTCCAGAGCCCCCCCTTCCTGAGGAGCCCCCAGCACCCACACACACCGCCCTCCCTCCGCACCACTGTCCTCCGGTCCCCTCTCCAGAGTCCCCCCTTCCTGAGGAGCCCCCGGCACCCACACGCACCGCCCTCCCCCCGCACCACTGTCCTCCGGTCCCCTCTCCGTCCCGATCACCACGGAACACGGAGCTGCGCGCTCACTGGCTGCTGTCCCCGCCCGAGTGGGTCTTCCCACTGACACCGGCGGCTTCAGGGCCAACCCTGCTGTCTGGGGACCGTGGCCGGAGCGGCTCGCAGGGGCGCGGATGAGCGAGCAGGAGAGGGTCACTGTGAAGGGACGCGTGCCTGGGAGGAAACCCCTGAGCTCGCTCCTGGCGGGTTAAGCAAACAGGCTGCGTCTTAAGTGACTGTTTTCCAGCGGCATTTCCCCGCATTCCTATGGCACCTGCATGAATAAGGAGAGAGGACCTGGCTGTGCGGGTTTCCAGCAGGGCTGGCGCTCACAGGGACGAGCGGGGCTGAGGGCTGGGGGCCTCGCAGCTGGCAGGAGGCGGTCAGAGGGAGCGACTGCCCTCTGCTGGGGGCAGGCGGCTGTGCACGCCTCGCTTGGCCCAGTGCACCTGACTCTAATTTATAAAATCGCTCCTCTTGCTTTTGTCTGACAAAGAAACGTATGCGACCCTCTGCATTTAGGGCACATGAAGTGTGCCTAGGAAAGAGGAACTTAAATGTTTGAGTTTGCAATGACCGGAGTTTTCTGATTTGTTTGTAATATATACTGAAGGGTTTCTCATTTATGACTCGGAGGGTGTGTGGGGTCAGGCACTATGACACGTTCTGTCACGAGGCAGTAACGGGAACAAGTGAGAAGCCGGGCCCGAGGCCAGTCCTTTCCGTGCACAGGGAGCACGTTACACGGATCTGCTAGGTGTCGGCCCTCCTGGTGGGGGACCCCTCACAGCAGGGCCGCCCGTGCGTGGTGTGTCTCCGGCTCTTGGCGCTGTGCCTGGCACTCACCGGGGCACAGATGCCAGGGAGGAGCGGAGGCCATGAGGGCCAGGACAGAAGCTGACCCGCCTGGGGGATGCTGAGGGCACCGGACGACGGGACATGAGACTGAGACGTCAGACACCAGGACGTCCCGGCTGGAGCAGGCCTTCGCCACACCCACCTCCTCCCACAGAGGGCACAGGGCCCAACCGGTCTGCAGGCCTAAAGGGGACAGGCCGAGGCTCAGCCCTGTGCTGACTTCCGCTGGCGCCCTGGCTGCTACAGCAGCTCAGCCACCCTGAGAAGCAGGAGTGAGACCAGAGGCCACGAGCCACGTGCTGAACCCAGAACACGAGTCGCTCACAGGAAACACATTCTGGGGGAAATACACCCGACACAGAAGTTCCTCTCCTCACCACTGCCCAGTGCCCAGGGCAGGCCATCAGGCACTCACACTGTCGTGCAGCCGTCCACCGTCATCTCCAGAACTTTCCATCTTCCCACTGACACTCGTCCCCATTAACGTAATCCCTCCCTTGCCCGGCCCCGGGACCCACTCTACTTTCTGTCCTGACTTTCCCACAGAGCGACGCGAGTGAGAATGAGTGCTTTCTGCTGGGGACCCTCTCGCTTTGCTGGCGATCGCCAGGCAAAGCTGTCCCAGGCTGGCTCCTCACACAGGCTGCTTAGCCCGGACAGAGGCGCCTGACGCCTCATGTGACCAAGCTACCTTCCCTCAGCCCCAGCGCGTCCCGGTCGAGCGGCCAGGGCCCACAGACTTTTATAGGAAAAGTCAGTCTAGTGCAGTGGTTCTCAACCTTGGCTGCACCTTCGAATCACCTGGGAATCTTTAAAATCCTGATTTCTGGGCCTCATCCTCCAATAATTCTGTTTCTTTGTTATGGGGTGGGGCCACAACATTAATAACAAAGAAAAAGAATTTCTGGAGGATGAGGCCCAGAAATCAGGATTTTAAAAAGATTCCCAGGTGACTCTAATGTGCAGCCAAGGTTGAGAACCACTGGACTAGTACTTCATCAGAGACATCCCAGCGAGTCCAGCTGTTCTTCCACCGCCAACTTGGAGGTGCCGAGGCCACGACAGCAGGGCGCCTCTGCCAGGGCCCCACTGCGTCGACACCTCTGATGCCGATGGTGCAACAGCAAGAGGGAAACTTCTGGACGCTGCCAGGGCCTGCACCCCAGGGCCTGTGGGCGGGGCTTTGAGAAGTGCAGCTATAACCGTCTTTGCATCGATACGTTAAAAAAAAAATTCATGGTCCAAAGACCATTCTTGTATGAACAGCCTTTTTAAAAAAATGACAATTTAGATTGTAAAGGAACGTGATTAATGGCTTCAAAGACAGTCCTCACTACAGCAACATGTAGAATCACTTCTGATTCTAGATTGTTCCCCCCACACGTGGGTCAGCAAAGTACAGCCCACAGGCTGCATCCAGCCCACTGCCTGTGCCTGCGAATCAAGTTTTACGAAACCGTCAGCCCACTCGTTCCTGCCCCTGCAGAGCTGAGAGGACAGGGAACAGCACACAAAGCCAGATGGTGACTAGCTTGCTTTTTACGGGAAAAGTCGGCCAGCCCTGTTCTGAGAGGAAACACGAGGGTTAGAAGGACAGGGCTTTCACCGACGTCTGGGTGAACATGATGCGAAGGCAGCGTCTTCGCTGTTTTCCCGACAGCCCATCAAGGGTAAACACTTAGGAAACAGCGCGTTTGCCCGGCGCCCTGACCGCAGGCCTTACCAGAAGGTCTGCTTGGCCGTCTGGATGATGTTGGCCGACATCTCCACGTCGATGTAGTCGTAGTGCAGGGCGCCGGGGTCTGTGGAGGACCCCGTCTCCGCCAGCAGGACTCCGATCCACCGGCCCATGTCTTCCGAGGACGCCGCCTGTGCGTGAGGGGAGGCGAGTGTCACTTGATTAGGGAAGAGTTTCAACAGGTTCAAGGTGTCGGCACAGAGACCACACAGACGGGACGGCGGGGCCAAGGCTCGTGCGAGTGAGTCGTGGAGGAAGGGGAGGCTGCCGAGCAGCGGGACCTGCTCTGCGGTCAGCCCGAGCCTTGAGGCCAGAATGACTGGACCCAGGAAGTGGAAACCTGGGTCCTGCAATGCCGGCCGCTCTGGGGGAAGGGCACTGGGGTAGGACGTGGGACCTACTGTGCTAGCTAAAGCTCAGCCAAATGAAGTTGCTGACAACGCCTCGCTAATTTGACAACAAAACCCGGCCCGGAAAAGCAGCGCCGCCTGCGCTGGCCCAGCCCGAGGACGGGGCTGGCGCTCCCTGCGGGCCTCGGGCTGCCGTGGCCGGGCCGGGAATGCACTTCCTTCCCTTCAGTGGCGGCATGAGCACGTGCTCCCCTCCTGTCGGCTGTGCTGAGGGGGTGCAATCGTGGGCAGTCACCGGGCTGTGGGCGCTGTTTCTCAGGACATTTACATGCTCCCAACCCTGAATCTGACCTTCATTTGCAATCTGGCTACAGCTCAGCCGATGCCCTAACCACTGAGCCCGGCCAGGGCCAAAGGGGAGGGTGGAAGCAGGCGGCTGAGGCTGTTTAAGGGCCTTTCCCTCTCCAGCGAGCCGGCTCCAGAAAGGCAGCCACAGGAATCAGCCGCGCACGGAGCCAGGGCTCCTGGAAACGCAGGTCTCGGTGTCCACGCACGCAGCTCGCTGGCCACGGTCTGCACACTCACTCCACCGGGAGCCGCATGGGCCCGGCAGGACGAGGGAGGACAGCGCCCTCTGGAGGCCATCACTGCGAGAGAAGTTTTGCTGGAAACACTGAAGCAAGGCGTGGCGGGGAGGAGACCACGAGGTGCAGGGGCCCAGGCTCCTTGCAGGGCTCAGCAGAAGCGGGCACAGGGCACGGCCCAGGGCCCTCAGGAGGGGCCATCTCGAGGACAGCAGAGACGGACACATGGGCAGAGGGAGAGGGAGAAAGGGCATGGCACAACAGGCGCTGCCAGCTCAGCAAGGCAGGGACTCAGACGGGCAGCGGCTTCAGGAAGGAAGGCCATCCTACCTCCAGCACGGCCACCTCCTGCCCGTTGCGGAGCAGCCGGAAGGTCAGCGGGTGCCTGGAGTCCAGCCCCGGGATCACCTCGCAGCCGCGGAGAGGGATGGACACGAGGTGGGTCTTCAGGTCGGTCCTGTCCTTGTGCAGGATGAGCTTGTTGTCCTTGACCCTGCACCAGCGCTCCCGCCAGCGGTTGTTGGAGAGCACATTCAGGTGGCCTGCAGCGACAGGGCGGCTCAGCTCCAGGAGAGGCACCAGGGCAAACGCCCACGGAACGGACCCCCACCGCGTCTCAGGCAAATTCACACACACAGCAGGCCGTCACGGGTGACAGCTGGAGAGCTGTGATTTTGAATCCAGTTGCGGATTCATAATCTTACATTATGATTTTATTCTGTAAAATACTATTTGTACATGACATATATCTGATACATTTATTCTTTATAAGGAAGAAAGCTCTACTTAAAAGCCCACAGTCAGCCGTGAGGGCTGACCGACCGAGCAACGGCGTGAGGACCACGAATGCCTGCCTGTGGCTTCGGCCCCATCTGCGCATGAGCCCTGCCGAGAGCCCACTTTTTGGACACTTGAGAAGTGACCGCCAACTGCAGCCATCGTCAGAGTCTGTGGGCATGAATGACAGTGGCCTGGGGACCAAGGTGGCGATACGAAAGGAGATCTGGAGACACGGCTACTCTCGAGCACCCAAAGCTGCTGGGGCACAGGGTGGCCCCTCTTGAGGGTCCTGGGCCAGCGCCCTGCCCTGGAGGGAGAGGCTCAGGGCTGTTCCTCAGGGGCCTTGAGTCGGGAAACTTCTCCAGCCGGGGAGGCTGGGGTCTGGCCAGGAGGGAGCGTGAGAAATGAACACTTGAACCACCCAGGGACCCAGTGACAGCCAACCTGGGACTCTGTCCTGGGAACCTGGCCCTGAAGCAGATGGCAGAGCTCCGACAGGGAAGTGGGAGGGCAGGGCTGTCTCAGTCGCTGCCACACACACGTTAACACAGTCCTGCCCACAGCAGCTGCTCAGAAAATGCGGATGAAACACTGATGCGGAGACGGTCGCTCAGTGAGACCGGGGTGACCCTGGTCTGGGACTTGGAGCCTCATGAGAAACCCTGGCTTGATTACTTTAGCCGAGAGGAATGGCTGACCACAGTGCCTTCATGTCTGGCCACATTCACACCCGTCCCTCACAGGCCGACAGCCCTGCACGCTTTCAGTTTAAACGCTGAGAGGAAGTCGGGAGGCCTTCCTGGGGTCAAATGTGAAGAGCCACAGAGCTCACGTCAAACCCCTGCAGTCTTACTAACAAGCAGTGCAAGTGTGAGACATCCCCGCACAACCCCAGCCTTGCTCCCGAGAGCCGCGTGACGAGACCGAGGGCCGCGACTCAGGGACGACACGCGCGGCTCCTGCAGCTCACGGGGCTGGGGGCTCCCGGGCTCCTGCAGCTCACGCGGCTCAGGGGGCTCCCGGGGCTCCTGCAGCTCACGCGGCTCGGGGGGCTCCCGGGGCTCCTGCAGCTCACGGGGCTGGGGGCTCCCGGGCTCCTGCAGCTCATGGGGCTGGGGGCTCCCGGGCTCCTGCAGCTCACGCGGCTCAGGGGGCTCCCGGGGCTCCTGCAGCTCACGCGGCTCAGGGGGCTCCCAGGGCTCCTGCAGCTCACGCGGCTCAGGGGGCTCCCAGGGCTCCTGCAGCTCACGCGGCTCAGGGGGCTCCCGGCTCCTGCAGCTCACGGGGCTCGGGGGGCTCCCGGGGCTCCTGCAGCTCACGGGGCTCGGGGGGCTCCCAGCTCCTACAGCTCACGCGGCTCAGGGGGCTCCCGGCTCCTGCAGCTCACGGGGCTCGGGGGGCTCCCAGGGCTCCTGCAGCTCACGCGGCTCAGGGGGCTCCCGGCTCCTGCAGCTCACGGGGCTCGGGGGGCTCCCAGCTCCTGCAGCTCACGCGGCTCAGGGGGCTCCCGGCTCCTGCAGCTCACGGGGCTCGGGGGGCTCCCAGCTCCTGCAGCTCACGGGGCTCGGGGCTGTCTTACCGCAGGTGGGCACGTCCTCCTCGGCGGAGGAGGTCTGCTCGTCGGTCGACGGCTTTTTCTTTCCTAAACCGATGATCTTGGTGATTTTCTTCCCAGTGACTTTAGATACAGTCCCCTTGCCCTCTGATTTGGAACTTTTTTTCCTCTTGACTGTCAAAAATAACAACAACACAAAAGCACATTAAGTTATAGACCTTACACTGAAAGACAGTGAAACACAGCATACGCCACAGCCATTGACTTGCCCGGTCTTACTCATGGAGCACCCGCTGCAGGCCGCCGTCGGGGCCTGGCTTATACCATCGGAGTGCGGGCTCAGTGAGGCACCAGTGAGCCACACCGAGGAACTCCTCCCGTGTGCCCTGCTCACTGGGACACGCGAAGCTGCCACGGGACTGCTGTCAAGACCTCAGCGCCCCGTGCTCGATCGGCGGCGGCACCAGCAGGGTAGTCACGAATCACCCAGAATCGCGGTGCACTGGCGCGTTACGTGGGGCATATCCTTCCCCTTGAACGCAGGAGCAGGAGCGACAGTCACCCCGTGGCTGGACGGCAGGGACTGGCCCGCTGCCATGCGATCGAGGGGTAACGGAGAGGAGCTGTCTGCGTCGCGGCTTCCTCGGCAGCCAGCATCTGTCTGGTCACAAAAGGCTGGACGAAAGGACCTGCCTGAACCTCAGCGCACAGTCCAGAGTGAGCCGCCGAGCGGAAGGGAGGAGAGAAGGTCAAGTGCAGCTTAACCATTAACTTCCTGCAGGACCTACTCACCGAGTGTCTGCAATATACAAAGCAACGCGACAGGCAAAACAGTGTTTAAACCAACGGCACCTTTTCAAAATATGGAAGGCTGCTCTGCTTTAAAGAGCCCAGGGGAATGCTGGGTAGGGATACATTCACCCCCACGCACAGCGAGACGCACTTGCTCCGCAGAGGCCACTGTGAGGGACCTGGGAGAAGCAGCCGTGGCGTGGGCTGCCTGGGCATCCAGGCGGGAACCTGAGATTGTACGTTGGTCTCCAGGGCAAACCTCAAAGATAGGTTTCCCGGCTGTGATTACACATAATGTGGCCTGTGGACGACAGAATGCCTCCCACCGAGTAACTTCCGACGTAGAGGACGAAAATTACACCCAGTCGCGTCCGGCAGAAAATCACACGGCAGAGCAGAGGCCATGCCTCCGACTGACCCTGGTCACATCACCACAGCCCAGGAGACGGTTCCGAGACCCAGCGGCCGGCTTGCTGTCTGGTTGCAGGTGACGGCATCTGCCTCTAGCGGCGGGTGCAGGGCGCAGCGGGCAGAGGCTCCCTGGGAGCCAGGTCCCGGGGCAGGCAGGGGCTGCAGGCTTCCACGGGGAAGACTCCCTGCCCCACAGACCCCCTCCTCTCAGCCCAGCCCCCACGCTGGGGAGGACATCACGTAGCGGAAAGGGCTTGTCTTCAGAAGCTCTAAGGAGCTCTCAGACCTCAGTCACAAGAACAAACAACTCAATGAAAATACGGGCAGAGGATGTGAATAGACTCTTCACCAAAGAGGACGCCTGGATGGCAAACAAGCTCGTTAGACTTGGGCAGCATTGTTGGTCGTGGGCAGAGGCACGGTAAAGCCGGCTGCACAGCGCGCACAGCTATTCAAATGGCCAACGCAGAGACCAGCACAACAGAGCGCCACCAAGGCTGGTGAGCGGCACGTGGCCAAGCACCCTGCTCCCAGGTATTAACCGGGAGAAAGGAAAACGTGTCCACAGCAGCTTCGCTCCCATGGCGTCGGGCTGCCAGCAACCAGCCCTCTCCCGTGGGTGCGGGTGAGCCGGCCGTGCCGCGTCTGCGCTGACCTCCTGCTCGGACCCTGAGCCCCTGCACGCGGGGCTCCCCAATGTCTGAGGCTGAGTCAGAGAAGCCAGACCGAAAGGCTCGGCTGTGGACTCCACGCACAGGATGTGCTGGGGAAGGACAGAACACAGACCTGCAGCTGCCAGGAGTGGGGGGCGGGGGGACAGAGGAGCACAGGGACACCTGGGGTCAAAACTGCTCCATGTCTCGATGGTGCGGATGGTGACCCACCAGTATGTGTTTGTCAAAACGCAAAGAGCTGTGTGCCCACAAGGTGCCGTCACCGCGTGTGACGCACATGCCATGGGGCCGGCTTCAGCACGTGCACCCAGGTTCACACAGCATCATCCGCAGCAGCCAAGGGTGGGAACAAAGATGCCCCTCCACAGATGAATGACGATAGAATGTGGCCCGTAGCACAACGGACTATTGCTCAGCCTCAGAGAGGAAGGGGATCCTGACACCGGCTACCTGGGCGGACCTGAGGGCACCGCGGTGAGCGAGGTGAGCCAGCCACACAGGGCAAGCTCTGTGGTTCTATGATGCGAGGTCCCTAAGGAGTGAGACCCACAGGGACAGTGGGCGCCCCAGGCACCGTGGGAGTGGATGCAGGCCTGGAGAACGGGGAGTGCGGGAGTGTTTAATGGGGACAGTTGCAGTTTGGGAAGATGGAAGGTTCTGGAGAGGATGGTGAGCCGGCAGCACAGCAATGCGAATGTGCCTAAGGCCACTGGACTGGGCACTTAACAATGGTCAGGGGGTACATTTTTGTTCTGTGTATTTTACCACAATTTAAAATCATTTCTTTAAATGCAAGTAAAATACATCTGCAGACATTTTTTAAAAGGGACTTCAGAAACCTGCACGTCTGGCCTCCTCATTTGAAAGATGGGGAGCAGACCTCATCAGGGAAGCGGTCCCGATGGGGCCGAGGCCGCCACGGGGGGCACGTGGCTCCGCTCATCACCCAAAGCCCTTCCCAGAGGATCACTTCCCGGGACAAACCACGTGAGGAAATGCCTGCTGAGCCACCGATTTAAACTCCCGCCGGGCACCGCCGGGCCACAGGAACCCTGGCCCGGCCACAGGCAGCGGAGCCTCAGAGGGCTCCTGCTCCCCAGAGGGCCTACTCAGATCGGTCAGTGCGACCAGGACGGTGACAGGCGCATGACCGAACCTCCAAGGAGATGTGCCCGCAGCCAGAGTTCGCAGAATGGGCCGCAGTGTTTCGGATTCTGGTTTCTGTTTCGGGCAGAACTCACCTTGTTCTTTCCCGTTACACACGGCGACTCCATTCTCCACGACACCCTCCCCGTCCGAGCTTGGTCTCTCCGAGGACAGTTTCTGCAAGGAAGAGGAGGACGGGGTTATTCTCACAATGTCGCATTGGCCAAGTGACGTCATGGATCGATCCAAAGCGATCTCAGAGCGGAAAGAACGTGGGCCGGATTCCCAGCGATCCAGGACAGCTAGGGCTCAACGGCCGCACGGACCAGCTGGGTGCCTGTTATCAAAAGCTTGACAGACACCAAAAGAGCAAAGAGAAAAGCCACCGAGGTAACCAGCACGTGCTACAGTGCCTGACATTCATTCACCTCCCTCTCTCTCAGTAATTAAAAAAAGTTAGGGCTACAGAAAACTCCCCTCACCAAACCAGTTACGCTTCCAGAAATAAACACTGCGTCGCCCACTTAATTTCCTCCCATGAATAATGGGCAAGTGTCAAGTGTCTGTCTGTGACAAATACGCTCAGAGGATGCACAGTCGGGCGGCTGTCAAACCCTCAAGGGCACCGGAGGACTTGCCCGGTGGGTCCAGCACCTGACGTCAGGGCACAGTCAGGACTGCCACTTGGCATCTGAAGCAGAGGCACGTGGGGCGGCAGGAGAGGGTCAGGGGACATGGTGACGGAAGGAGACGGGGCTCCGGGTGGTGAGCACACAATACAACATGCAGATGATGCATATAGAGTTGCAGGCCTGGAACCTATATGATTGTATTAACCAATGTCACCCCAATAAATTCAATAGAAATTTAAAAAGCAGCAGCATAGTTGAGAGCTGGAACCCCTGCATTCCAACCGGAGGAGCTGTGGAGTCACAGCGGGGAGGCTTCAGCCCTCCCCGACCCCCTGCACTGTCCCCCATGCCACAGAGACTGCCGGCCGCAGGCAGATGCTAGGCACGGCACGCACACGCCCCCCCAGGAGAGGGCCGGGCTGCGCTGGCCCAGGACGGCAGGCGGTGTCTGCATCGCACCGCAGTGCTGTGACAGCCACCGAAGGAGCCAGTGGCATCCGTGGGAACCTGGTGTGTGCCGACCGCCAGTGACAGGGCGGATGAGAGCTGGCGCTGCCCAGCTCCCAGGCCGGGAAGTGCTCCTGGGAACCAGGTCAGCAGGTCTGGGCGGGCACAGCACAGCCTCAGAAACCATGCTAAGTGAAGGGTGCCACCGGTCCCGTGGGAGTGGGTGAGAGAGAAACCCTGATGCACGCTGATGGGAAGTGAAACCGGACCAGCCTTTCTGGATGGCTATTCGCTTAGCAACGCGAGTCAAATCTTAAAATCAATCCTCCCCTTTGGTCTGGTAGCCTAGCTTCTAGGGGTCTATTTTCAGGTAACAGAGCAGCAGCAAAGATTTACAAAACAATGCCAATTATTTTAAATGGCCAACAATAAGGAGTTAGATTTGAAAGGGGGGGTAATATGATAGTAGAGTCATATGATTTCATATTATTCAGCTGCTAAAAGCGCAAAAACGGTTGTTGCTTGTTATTAGTTTTCAAAAGCCTGGAAAATTGGTAATAACATAAAGGTAAGGAAAAAGAGGGCAGCATAACATGTTTATGCATCAGACTATCTAAACTATAAAAGAAACACGTGAGCAGGAAAAGCTGGTTACAAAAATGCCATGTTGGGAGGAGCTGCACCCCCTGTGTGGTGGGTTCACGGGTGACCGTATCCCTGCTATTTGTGTTTCTCTGAACTGCCTGAGTTTTCCATAGCAAGCAGGATGCGGGCTGTGATAGGGTTAATTTTGTGTGTCAACTTGGAGGGTGTTTTTGGATGAGACTAATTTGTTGTTGTTGTTAATCCTCACCCCAGAATATTTTTTTGCATTGATTTTAAAGCAGGTGGAAGGGAGGGCGGGGGAGAGAAAGAAATAGAGAAACATCGACATGAGAGAGACACATCCATCGGTTGCCCTCTGGATGCACCCCAATAGGGCCAAGGACTAAATCTGCCACTCAGGTATGTGCCCTTGACTGGGACTCAAATCCGTGACCCATCAGTATGCAGACCAACACTAACCACTTAGCTTACCAGCCAGGGCTAACATTTAAATCCGTGAACGCTGAGTAACGCAGATGGTGCTCCCTACTGTGGGGGCCTCACCTCGTTGGCTGAAGGCCTGCATACCACTAAAAGGCCAGTCTCCTGAGCAAGGGAGAATTCTGCCAATGGCCTTCAGACTGCACCTGCTGGCCTACGCGGCAGACTTTGAACTTGCCATCCTCCATAATCACATGAGCCAATTCCTCATGATAAATCTTACACATAAAAAATTCCTTACGTGAATCATATATAAATACACACACATGCACACATACATAAGTACAAACACGTACATGCACACACACACCACTAGTTGTTTCTCTGGAGAACCCTAAGTAAGAAGGGACACGAAGGCTCTGTTCACGCAGGGACTACACAGGGAGGCCTCGGAGAGTCCCTGGGCCACAGCCACCTACAGGAGCTGCGTGCAGGAAGCCCGGGGTCTCCATGGAGAGGAGATCTGTGTAGGGACAATCAGAGTGAGCTGGGTGTGTGGCATGACAGTGACAGGTTCACACGTTTCTGACAAGAAGGGCTGGCCCTGCCCCCCTGCGGGGCTGTCACTGGGCCCTTCTACAAGGAACATGGGCACAGAGCGGAGGGCACAGGGAACGCAGCCCGGCCTACTGGGTTACAGCTTGGGGAGGGGCACTCGGGCAGTGCCTGCTGTATTCCGGGATACAGACCTGAGTTCAGATTCCACGCTGCCACGTGACAGCCAGGTGACCTTGAACAGGGCCCTAACAGCTCCCACCCACTTCTTCACCTGTAGTTGGGAAGATGGCCAACCGCGCAGCCTGTGAACGGCCAGCTCCAGCCTCGCGTGTGGGCACTGGAAACGCACAGGAAGCAGGACTGTGGTCCCTCCTCTTTCCCAGCTGGAGTGCGGAAACGCCCAGGGGTGGACTGGGCCTGTGAGGAGGCCCACCCTCCGAAGCAGCACACGCCCCTTACCTTCTCCAGCTCCGCCTTGTGCACCGGGGAGCCTGGCGGCGGGGGACACTCGGCGTCCACGGGCCCACTGCAGCCACTGTAGACCTCTCGGATCACCTGCAAAGAGCGCGGACATGTTGAGGGCATCCAAGCACAGAGACACTCCCACGAGGGGAGGAAGCCTGAGAGGAACAGAGGCACATGGTGTGGCCGGAAACCCGCAAGTCACAGCACCTGTTTCAGCTCCAGGCCGCCAGGCCGCCCTCTGTTCATTCAGTCGCCCATTCACTGACGGTCTACCCACCCCGGTGCTGACCTAGGTCCTGGATACGAGGGCACGCGTACGCGAGGGTTCCGCTCTCATGGGGCTTCCGCTCCAGGAAGAGTGAGGCGCCATCGTGAACAACGAGCGTCACCAGAAAACGCAGGCGATGTGAGACAGCGGTGGGGCGGCGAAGAGCAGAGTGGCCTTTAGCCGCAGGCGCGGCTGACTCAGAGCAAGAGGCCGAGAGGCCTTGCTGGGAGGACACTAAGCTGCGTCCCCAGCCCCCCTGCAGTCGCAGGGTCCCCTCCATCGGCCTGAGCAGCCCCGGGGTGGGGCGGGGCGGGGCTCTGACGGGGGTGAGTGTAAATGAGATCAGTCCTGGGGAGACAGAGCGCACATTGTTCCCACAGAAAAGGGAGCAGGCGAGTCTCCCAGAATGTCCCCGTTCCTTTGGAACTAAGCTGCACCTCGAGTTCAACCCCAGTGCCTCTGGACGGAAAAGCAACGCCCGCGTCCGGAGAGCCCGCGCCCTCAGGGCGTCCCCGCGCCACCGGCCGCGCTGCTGGGCCCGCGGCCAGGGACCCACAGGCCAGGAGAGTTTCCAGCCATCTCGCTGCCCAGCTGTTCTATGGAAAAGAAGAAAAACCGCTACAGAAAAGGAGCACGTCCACACTGGAGACCAAACCAGGAAAAAGAGAAAGCAAAGGCCCCGAGAGCCTGCGCGGGCTTGTCCTGTGGAAGCTGCGAGCGACGTGCCACCCAGCGCCCCTGCCACGTGTCTGGAAGGGGAACGGGTGGCTCCCTTTCTCTTTCTCTTTCTCTTTCTCTTTCTCGCTGATTTCACCACTTTTCCTAGGTCTGGGTTCCCTCACCTCCCCAATGCGCTCACCAAACCTTTAGTTCAGAAGGCAAAGCTTCATGCGATCTAAAAACAAGATGTTGTCTTTTCTCCAGGGCAGCGCTTCTCAAACTTTTTCATCTCATGGCGCACATAGAGGAATTACTAAAATTCTGCAGACACCAAACGGCAGACTATATTTTTTGCCCATCTGCCAAAAACATAGGTGTAATTCTGACTCATTCACCCTGGGCGGCTACCGCCGTGTTGGCTGTTGTGTTTTTATGACGATGGAGGGGAAAGGCGGGGCCTGACTGAGTGGTCCGCATGGCCCCGAGGGTAACGGCTGCTCTGGGGAAAGAGTAGCTTACAACGGGGACTCCTGGGCGCTTGTCACAGACACGGGGGTTAAGCCCCAAATCTGCCGCTTCCTCCATACGTGGGGCAGAGCAATCTGGACTTTGGGCCTAACCTCCTCCTCCAGGAGGCACACAGACCCCTGGGGCTCTGTGACAAGATAAAGCACCGCAGGGCCGGGCGCCCCGGAACCTGAGCTCTCCCCGTCACAGCATTAGTGACCGTGTGCAGTTAGACAAGCCATCAGGAAGGGCGCCCGTTGTTCTGCAGGAGAAGGCCGACCCAGAGCCTGCCACAGAGGCCGGTGTGGCAGAGCCGCCACTCATGCTTTAAGCAGCTGCCTCTCTCTGCCTGTGTCAGGGAAGGCCCACGCAGCTCCTGCCCACCTCCTGGTGTGGGCCTGTGGGCGTGACCGTGGAGGACAGTGCCCTTTCTCTCAGCGAAGCAGGACCCATCCTTCCACACTCGGCTCAGGTCTCACATGACCAGGAAGCCCACTCTGCCCGCCCAGGGGGAATACGGTCTGGCTGCTTCTCCACGCGCCACACCAGCCACACATCCTCCGCCAGACGCGGCCTGTGTAGTCTGTCCTGCTGTAAGCTGTGCTCATTCCCCTGCGCGGGCTGCTCCTCCTTAGGTCGGCTTCCCACGCCCAGCTCTAACGGCAGCTAAAGAAAGTATTTAAAGAAACAAGGAGGGGACAGAGAAGCAAACTGGACTTGGAATTCCCTGTGGCAGTGGTCGGCAAACTCATTAGTCAACAGAGCCAAATATCAACAGTACTTCTTCAAAGTAGACTCGCCCAGGCCGAAAACCGACTTCTGCGCATGAGCCACGAAGTTTCAATCGCACTGTACGTGCGCGTGGTATTTTGTGGAAGAGCCACACTCAAGGGGCCAAAGAGCTGCATGTGGCTCGAGAGCCGCAATCTGCCGACCACGGCCCTATGGGAAACGAAGGAATGAGTGGAAAGCAGAAGCAGAGACCTGCCGCTAAGTCCGCATGACCAACCTCCCAGTCCTCTGCTTGGGTTTTGGAAATCCTCAGGGAAAAGACTTTTTCAAAAGGGGGGAGGGGCCCGCAGCACCAATACAGCGCCTGTCCCCCCCTCCCCCCCCCCAGCTGTGCTGTCACTACACAGTGTCACACTCGCTCCAGGTCACGTTCTGTCCCTGCAGCTCTGCCTGCTTCCCAGCCACCGAGCTCACTGACGAAGTCACCTTTCCTGGCTCACCCGCACGTCTGTAAACTCGACACTTGGTCTCCGTCCCTTCCCCGCTGCAGCTTCCCTCCTGTGCAGCACGTGTGTAGTGCCGGCATTCCGTGCACCAGAGACTCAGACAGCCTGGGGCACACGGGGGTTATTCGAGGCATCGGGCATCATGAATGATGAACCTTTCCCCAGACTAACCCACAGTTATGCCCCAGGCAGGAGCACCAGAGCCCTCCTCCCTGTTCCATGGGCCAGTGGCCTCCCCCCTGTTCTGTAGGCCAGGGTTCCCCTCCCTGTTCTATGGGCCAGGGTTCCCCTCTGTTCTATGGGCCAGGGTTCCCCGCCCTGTTCTATGGACCAGCGCTCTCCCCCTGTTCTATGGACCAGCACTCTCCCCCTCAACCCCCCATTCTATGGACCAGCGCTCTCCCGCCCTGTTCTATGGACCAGCGCTCCCCGCCCCCCCCCCCCCCCACCCTTCTATGGACCAGCGCTCTCCCGCCCTGTTCTATGGGCCAGGGTTCCCCTCCCTGTTCTATGGGCCAGTGCCCTCCCCCCTGTTCTATGGGCCAAGGTTTCCCTCCCTGTTCTATGGGCCAGTGCCCTCCCCCCTGTTCTATGGACCAGCGCTCTCCCCCTGTTCTATGGACCAGCACTCTCCCCCCCCAACCCCCCGTTCTATGGACCAGCGCTCCCCTCCCCCGTTCTATGGACCAGCGCTCCCCCCCCACCCCCGCCCTTCTATGGACCGGCGCTCTCCCGCCCTGTTCTATGGGCCAGTGCTCTACCCCCTGTTCTATGGGCCAGCGTTCCCCTCCCTGTCGTACGGCCGGCCGGTGGGAGTACTGCAGGTATTTCATGAAACTGTCTCTCTACTCTGATCTCCACTTACGGCCACACCGCCTGCAGAGTTCGTGAAGTACTAAAGGGTTAGCACCCTGTGCTGTGAACAGCTACAAATGAGGTTTTGGTACTGCTGACTTCATTTTAAAGAGCCATGTCCTGTGAGAAGTTCAATATGTATTTAAAAGAATTGAATCCAAATTCAGAATCACAAATCCTTCACAAACCAAACTGTTTTATGTTCTGTGGTATTTCTGTTTGCTTTCAACTTGAGCCCTCGTCTCCAGAAACACAGCCTCTGCACATTTTTAAGGAAACCTGACCACTCGGCTTCTGGGAACACCGCTCTGTCTTCTAACTGACCCTACAAAACGGCTCATGTTTAGCATCTGTACACACACACACATACACACACACACAGGCACACACACACAACACACACACACAAACACACACACACACACACCCCCCACACACAAACACACAAACACACACACACACAAACACACACACAGAGACACACACACAAACACACACACAAACACATAAACACACACACAAACACACACACCCCCCCCACACACACAAACACACAAACACACAAACACACACACACACACACACACAAACACACACACAAACACACACACACACAGACACACACAAACACACACACACAGACACACAAACACACACACACAAACACACACACAAACACACACACAAACACATAAACACACACACAAACACACACACACCCACACACACAAACACACAAACACACACACCCACACCCACACACACACACACAAACACACACATACACAGTGAGTCCTGGCAAGAGCTGCTGGTTGTGGAAGTTGCAGACCAAACGGAGAGAAGCCAACCTGCACGACTCCGGAAGTGTGTGTCGAGTCACGTCCTGGCTAAACAGTCCTCACGCTCTCACTCTGACAAAGGGTGTGCACCTCACTCAGAAGATACCGAATGGTTACGTTAAAGCCACATTTCAAAATCTGCAAAGCCTAGAGAGTAAGCTGATGACAATAGGGGGTAACTCGGCTTGTATGGATATGAAAGGGTCACAGCCTACACTTAAGAGTTAACACGACACAAAGCTATTAGAAGGAAACATGGGCAGAAATCTTCAGGGCCTTGGATTGAACAACAGTTTCTTAGCTTTGACATAAAAAGCACTACAAAGGAATGGAATGCTGACACACATGCCGACAGGGATGACCCCTGAAAACTCACTGCTAAGTGAACAAAGCCCGTCAGGAGGGACAGGAGTGCGTGTACCAGACGGGAGAACAGGCCAGTGGGCAGGACAGGAGCGGTGGCCTGGGGCTGGGGCGGGCAGTGCCTGCTCCGCAGTGACCATGGATTTTCTCCTTGGGGTGAGGAAATGTTCTGAAACTAGATTAATGGTGATGGTTGCACAATGTGAATATACTGAAAACAATGAGTCATACTTTAACAGGGCACACTGTGTGGCGTACCTCAATAAAGCTGATACAAAAAATTACTGAAATAATGTATTTCCCCCGAATATAATGACCAGCATGGTCACCAGGGAACCTGGCACAGCAGACAGGCTACATAAACAAGGACACGCGCAGCGCAGACGGGTGCAGGCCCACCGCCCTCCACCGAACCCAGTCGGAACACCAGGCCCACTCCGTGCTGGCTGTGCAGGTAAAGGGCTAAGCAAACATTCCTGAAAGAAGCAGCTGGAAATTCTAGAACTAAAAACTACCATAACCGAAATTAAGGACACGCTGAACAGGGACAAGTTTAATAGAAGATTAGACACAGCTAGAAAGAGAAACAGTGAGCTGGAAAGTAACAAGAAGAAGTTGGCCAGACTAAACATTTTTTTAGAAGGGGGATAGGAAATACCAGGAGAAGAGAAGACGTAGGATATCGTGAAAAGGCCTCACAGGTGTTTAAATGCCATCAGGAGGCGGGGAGGAAATGGGGCCAAGTTATATTTGAAGAGAAATGGCTGAAATTTTTCCTGAAACTTAGAACGATGACAACCCACAGATTTCAGAAGCCCAAGGAGTCCCAAGCAGAATAAACAGAAAAGAATCTGCATCCTGGACCAATACAGTGAAACTAGAACAGCCAAGGAAGACGTGCTGGAAGCAGCCTGCAGATGGGCCAGAATGTCCTGAGGAGAAGCGCCACAGTGACCGCCCTAAAGTCACCAGGACATCCCACGACCAAGAACCAAACTGTTCGGGTTGACCTGTTTGCGCCTGCCTGAAAAAATACACATTAAAATCGAGCCAGATCTGAGCAGCTGGCGATGCAGCGGCTCAGAAGCCACGCGGACCACTTGCCTTCAGCCACTGCTCGGCCTGCTCCCGGCTCTGCACCGCGAGGACCAGGGGGTCGGTGCCCTGCTGCGTGATCTTCAGCTCGTGCTGCTTCTTCTTGCCGTCCTTCGGGACGTAGGCGATGCTGCAGCCCGGGAGGGGCAGCTCCATCTGCGGCTGCTGGTCCTTGGAGCTCTTGTAGCACTGCACCGACAGAGACACCGCGTCAGGGCACGGCCTCGGGCGGGAAACCCATAAAACATGGCAGAATGAACACAGGAGCGTGGGCGCGGCACCCGGAGGTCTGACCACTAGTGGGGCTGCTCGGCGATTGGAAAAGGGACCTGCGGGCTCCCACCGCCACCTGCTCCACACCCACGCTCACCTCCGTGCCTGTGAAAATGCATCTCCCAGGACCTCAGCAAAGTCTACCAACCGTCACTGACACGGCCAGCGGAAACCGAGAGGCCCTGTGCTGAGGCTGATGATCTAACGGAGCTTCCTCAGGAGGTCCCCTGACTACGATTTAGTAGGTTTGTGGACATGCACGGCCCTGCACACCTGGTGTCCCTGCCTCACCCCCACCCTTTCTCTGAAAGACAGACGAACGACTTCAGGAAGAGCACAGATATCAACACGTGGCGTACAACGGTGTCTGCACAGGTCGGCCTCCTCGTTGAGTAGAGGACCCGCCATCTGGGCCCAGCTCTGTCGCTACTGGAGCTGGGCTCGGCGTTCGCTACGTTTCTGAGCCTGTTTCCTCACTTGTAAAAGGAGTGACTGGTACTTACTGGAGTTACATGAAATGATTGGTAACGACAACAGCTACCCCCAAGTAGCGAGTGTCACATCACAGGAGGCACCGCCCGCACCTCAGCCTCACAGATGCCTGTTTTGCAGAGTAAGTTAACCTGGTTTAGGACCTTCGTTGAGTAACCTGTAACTTTGGTTACGTAACTTGCCAATGCCAGGTGACCGAACACGTGGCCGACCCAGAACTCCAGCCGCAACCCAGGCGAGTCCTACACTTGCCTCTAAGCCATCCCGAGGAATGGGTACATGAATGCCTATTTTCAGAAGTAATTATCTACAGTTCCAAAACCATGCCTCTTGAATGACACGTGGATGAAATATATCCACTTTTTAAAATATTTCAAATGATGGCTGCCCTGTCTAAAAAGGAAGAACTGTCCTAGCCAGTTTGGCTCAGTGGATAGAGCATCAACCTGCAGACTGAAGGGTCCCAGGTTCAATTCCAGTCAAGGGCACATGCCCGGATTATGGGCTTGATCCCCAGTAGGGGGCATGCAGGAGGCAGCTGATCAATGATTCTCTCTCGTCATTGATGTTTCTCTCTCTCCCTCTCCCTTTCTCTCTGAAATCAATAAAAATATATTTCTTAAAAAGCTAAATAAATAAATAAATAAACAAAAAGGAAGAACAAAAAATACACCCAAGCCAATGGACCTCGGATTGCTGTGAAGGTTACATGTCCCCGATTTTTCACCGTCTGCGTAGGTGGAAGGGAAACAGTACAGAAAGGAACTGTTACAGCTCATGACCTGGCCACGTCCCCAGGGAGCTGATGAGCTGCCTCAGAGGTCGCTGCGGGGACCCGGGAAGCTGCTGAGGCAGAGAGCAGCAGGGCATCTACTCGGGTGCCCTAAGAGCAAGGCCAAGGGAAGAAGCCGCAACGCAGCGCACTACAAGGCGGCGGTGGGCCAGGGGCTCGGAGCTGGAAGGTGCCATCGGACCCCCGAGGCCGGGCCTTCACAGCGCCCCTCGCAGTGGATGCAGAGCCGCTGGGAAGGGAGCGTGACGGGGGACGGGCTGCCGGGCCCCTGCAGTGAGGGGGCAGGTCCTTGAGGCCTGCGGGGCTCTGGGCAGAGGGGAGCGGGCTCCGCCCGGAAGGGCAGAAAGACACTGGCAGTGGCGTGCCTCCCAGGAAGCTTGAGACCAGCTTCCTGTTTCCGCCTCTAGTTGCTGCGCTGCTCGGGCTTGGAAAGCATTGGCCTTGTCCTGCTAATCTTTTCTTCAGCGTCAACAGGGGTCATCGGGCAGTTGGCTCACAGGCCATTTTTGAACCAAAACAAAATCCCTTTATAATAAAAATCGCTAACTTTGTCTCCACACGTGAGTGAGGACAGGCTTCCACGTGGTTTTCCATTCATTTCTTCTGAGACACTTGCAGCTACTCTAAGTGGTGGGTGCTGTCCCCCCGGCTGTGAAGATGGGACTAGGGCAGGAGATGGAGAACGAAGGGTAAGGAGGGAGGCGTGCGGGCAGCCTGCAGCAGGGGTGCGGCGAGGGTGGCACTCGGACAGGGGACCCCGCGGCAGCAGGCTCCCGCGTGGGTTTCAGAACCGCTTTCACCAGCCGCCTGTGTATTCTGCACCGCCCCCCCCCCCCGTGTATTTTTAAAGCATTGATGTAATATACCCACATCTTGCACCATCATGTCAGATTGTTAATAAGTTCCATATTAATCTCCCTCATCTTCTTTTCATTCTTTACTTTAAAATCCCCCCACGTCATTTTTGGCATGTTCTAAATTTGGGAACTTTTAGGCCACACACATGGAAAAAACATGTACTCTCTCTGCTTTTTAAAAATAATTGAACAAAACCACTAATTAAAAAATATTCAATGTCCTAAGAATCTAGTGAAATAAGATCCCCATAATTCACAGGTGAATCGACAGAGTTAGCTGCCCACTGCAGGGTGACATACAGAAACATAATTTCTCATGTTCTCTTTTAATGACAGAGTTTGAGTGATTTTTTCTCTCAAGGTTCATTTGAAGGAAAAAACAAAACAAAAACATGCTCTAAAAATCATAATTCTGTAACACCAAGGTTCCTGAAGCTGGAAGGAGGTGGGAAGCGCGGCAGGAAGGGCGAGGGGCCGCCATGAGCCGTGCTTGCCGCCCGAGCAGGTCCTGCCGGAGCCTCACCCAGCAGAGGGTCTGTGTCCAGGCCCTGCCTCTCCGTCACTTACCCTCGCTTCCTCCTCAGCCTTTCACAGAAAGGAAGGGGGGGAGGGAAGAAAGAAAGGAAGAGAGAGAGAAAGAAAGAACAAGAAAAAAGCTGGCCTTTAGCTTTCCAAAAGAATTTCCTGTGCTGGCCACGCTCCCTGGACCGGCGCAGGCCGCCCCGCCCCCTCTGGCCTGGCTTTGAGGAATCCACTGACTCATGCGAATGGGAAGACCCATCCTGCAGCTTCTGGCCAGTTCAGCTCTGTGCCTTCCCCTCACACAAACCGCAGACACTGCCGGAGGGGGGCCTGCCCTCTGCCTGCTTTAGGGAGCGGGCGAACCTCCGCATTGAAGACACGGCCTGTCCGCCAGCACCGGGACGGCCTGTCGGGGCGCTGCGAGCTCTCCACCAGCGCCGAGGCCTGTGCGTCCCGCTCCCTTGGGCTGAGGCTAGCGCTGCTGGCATCTGTGCCACCACGGGGGACGCCGAGGAGCCCTCAGCGCCTGCACACAGGGCCGCCGGCAAGGCTTTACCAGTAGTTTGGTGTCTTTGATGACGCAGAGCAACTTGGTCCACTGTCCGAAGCGCTTCTTGCGCAGCAGGAAGGCACAGATCTTGGCGTCCTTCACCAGGTCCATGGAGGCCTCCTCCGAGGGCCACTGGTGGCGCGTCTTCTTCCCCTTGCCGTCCTCCTCCTCCTCGTCATACGATTCGTAAGAGCTACTCATCGCATCCGAGTCATAATCTGTCGACAGCAAGAAAGTGAAGACCTCGTTACAGAAACCCTCCCCGGGCTCAGGGGTGCACCCTTCTACCCGCCCGTGAGGACGGACGGCGGCATCGTGTGCTGGGACGTGTTAATGACCATGAGGACACACAGCTCCTCGGCCCGGGCAGAGGGGCCCAACGGAGAGCTTTAACTAAGGGCTGGGCAGTGTGCAAGGCTGTCAGGGTCCCACGCCGTCCTGTGTCTGTGGGAGCTGGGGGTAACGAAGGGGGGGCCTCTGAGGGTCCCCACGCCGTCCTGTGTCTGTGGGAGCTGGGGGTAACGAAGGGGGCGCCTCTGAGGGTCCCCACGCCGTCCTGTGTCTGTGGGAGCTGGGGGTAACGAAGGGGGGGCCTCTGAGGGTCCCCAGGCGGCAGCTGAGGAGAGTCTTGCCGAGACAGCTACTCGGCAGAAACGGCCCAGGAAACCGGCCTGCCCAGCAGGAGCCTCGGGGGAGAGGCCTGCCCCCGGCGCCGCTCGCCCTGCAGACACCAGCCGGCACAGTGAGCGCAGCCTCGTGGGTGGGGGGCGGGTTCCCACAAGGACAGGCCCCGAAAGCCCTTTCCTCTGCCCACAGGGAGCGTGTCTCCTCGGACACCTGTTCCACAGCACTGAGCTCTCACTCCGCGGAGTCACAACCCGAGTCCCGGAGGGGTTGGAGGACACCTGCTCTTCCGCGCCCTCTCTGACCCGCCCCCCTCCCCCCCCCCCACCCACAGGCCTGGGCCCTGCCTCCTACCCACAAAAGCTTGGCTCCCCCACCATCCGCGGCCGGACACTCACTTGACGTGATGTACTCCGGAGCTTTCCCAGGACTCAGCGGCACGGCCTCCTCATAATAACCCTCTGGGAGCGAGGACGTGGGCAGTGGGGGTGGCCCGCTGTCGGGGGGCTGCAAACAGAAGGGACAGGAGCGTCGCTGGGAGAGCGCCCCGGCCCGCAGGCACTGAGGGGCGCTTCCCTTCCCCTGGGAAGTCTCTGGGGAAAGAGCGTCGCCCTATGAAGTCGGGTCTCCATGACGCTCCGGCTCACTGGCCCCCGCTGGCCCGGCCACAGGCCCTCACCCGGCACAGCCGCCGGCAGGAACCAGACGTGCAGCCCGTGTCCCGGGAGTGCCTTGCAAACCCAGCTCCGACACCAGTCCCCTTCCCAAGCGGAACCGGGGGCGGGCCCCCCAGAACTGGCTCAGGTGCCTCTCCTCTTTGTCCCCACAGCTGCCCCCACACCGCTGGCTTCTCCGAGGCCCATCCTGAGCTGGGAGCCCTGGGACGATTCGGGTCTGCCTGGTGCTCATCACAGTCAGCGCCAGGGAAGCAGGGACTGAAGGCGTGAGGAGGCATGCCCGGCATCGTGCCAGGCTCCCAACACTGCCGGTGTGGCTCAGTGGTTGGGTGTCGATCTGTGAACCAGGAGGTCACGATTCGATTCCAGGTTAAGGACACATGCCCAGGCTGAGAGCTCGATCCCCAGTGGGGGGCATACAGGAGGCAGCCGATTCATGATTCTACCTCATCGATGCTTCTATTTCTCTCTCAATTAAAAACAATAACAACAACAAATAATGAAGAAATAAATAAATAACGAGGTCATCACTGCGTACCACTGGCCTCAGCCACCTGCGGCCCAGGCGGGGCAGTGGCCCTGCTTCCGGCAGCTCCCCTCCAGGCGGAGTGACCGTGCGGACATGAGAGAGAACGGCCTGTGACCGACTGTGCTCAGACTTTGAGTGAACATCCAAGTTCCCTGGTGAGCACGCGGGAAAGCAGCCAAGGGCAGGAAAGGGGGATACACATGGACCTGTGAGTGGGCCCAGCCTGCAAAGGCGGCAAAGAACTCCAGAGCAAGTTTTGAACGCATACGGTCAGATAAAACATACATTCCAGGAATATGTACGTATTTTTCTTTTAAAGAACTTTTTATCCCAGAAGAAGCATTTCAACATTTCAGAAAAGGCAGTCCAGTGCTGCTAACCCAGAGAGCGAGTCAAGTCCCAGCTCCTGTCGATATTTTGCCGCTAAGTCCTCTGATTTCCACAGCCATGTAGCCACGTTGATTGTCAAAGAAACACCAGCCTCCGGGAAGGCGACCCGCCTCCTCCCTGCTGCTCCTAGCGGCTCCCACACACTCAGGGGTGGCCTCCTTTCCCCCAGAATCGGGCGGCCTCCTCCCCGAACCGGCAGTAGGCCGGGACGACTCACCAGCCAGGGCTGCGGGATCTCCGGCAGAGGCATCTGGGGAGGGGCCGGCAGGCTGCTGGGGGTCTCCTGCTTCGGAGCGTGGTCTCTCACTTCAGAACCTGCGGGGATCAGCCAAACAGAGGCCCAGGTGAGGAGCACGGCTCTCACCTCCTCAGCCCAGTGGACTCTTCACAGACACCGCCCTGCAGGGCAGGGGGATTCTTCTCCATCTTACAGACGAGAACCTCTGGCGGAAAAGGTTAAAGACCCCGCTGCAGCCCTAACAGGAGGAAGCGGTGGGGCCACAGCAACACCTGTGCTTTCCCTCGGGGCCACGGCCTCTCAGAGACCTGCTCCCTGAGCTCCCCCTCGGCTGTCCTGTGCCCGTGTCCGTGCCCGTGTCCGTGCCCGTGCCCTAAGGGCAGAGGCTCTGGGAACAGCAAGCCTGTAGGAGTCCCTCCTGGACTCAGAGGCTGTAACGGACGCACCTTATTGCTGACATGACGGGCACAGTGCGTCCTCCCAGGTCCGAGCTGGGAAGGAAGACACATGCGGCTGACTTAGAACGCACGTGAGCACGAGGCAGGGCGGCCAGAAGGAGGAAGAAGGAGTTTCCATTGGGCGCAGCACTCTTTCTAGTCAAGAGCTCGCCTGGGAAGACCTAGGAAGCCACCACTTCCCAGTGATCACCTAGAGTGGCCAGCACGGAGCTACCGGCGGGGACATACGGAGTCAGAGTCCCTGCCCTCAGACGCTGGCAGAGAACTGGGACAGTAAAGAGGAAAAGAAAGAAAGAGGACAAAAGTAACCGCCAGTGGGTGAGTCTTAAGCAAATTAAAGAGCCAAGGAGAGAATCAGTGAAGTGGAAATACCAGAAGATATGTCCGAACGAAGCGTGAAGAGACAAAGGCCTGGGACTCAGTGGGCAGAGGAAGGGAGGAGGGGTGGCTGCGGGCAGAGGCCCTGAGGGGCGGTGAGAAGGGCTGGCCGAGGAGGCGAGCTGGAGAGAAATTCTCTGAACGTCTCTGTGCCGGTCGTTTGGAAATTCGCTATATGATCTCCTTCTGTCCCGACAACGCTCTAGGGGTTCGCAGATGAGGAACCTGAAGCAGAAAGAGTGACTGTGCGAGGTCACATACTTGGCGACAGGCCAGCCAGGAAGCCAAACCCGTCCGTCTGCACTGCATCCGGCCCTGAAGAAGCGGCCCCTTGCTGAGTCCGGTGCAGTATCAGAGGAGACATTCACGCTCCTCCGAAAAGGCACCGCAGACTCACTCTTCCAACCGCACACTGTGGGACCAGCGGAGACACGCACGGAGGAGGCGGGCAGGGAGGCAGCGAGACCCTTTCCACAGCGAGCACTGCCCATGTGCCCCAGGGCCTCTCCTGAGCTCCCTCTCGGGGGCAGGTCCCCACCCACAGGCCTCCCTTGGCCCCCCTTCAATCTGCTACAGTCCTTCCCCCCAGGTCCAGAATGCAACCTAGCTGTGTCCTACATGGCTTCATGCCCTAAAAGCCAACGAGCTGTACCCTCAAAACGGGCTGAGTGTGTGCGTGACAGACCTCAGCAAGCCATGGAGAAGGAACCCTCAGTCTCCTCCAGCTTCCTCCCCGGTCTCCCAGAACCCCCCGGACCCCCTGCACGGCCCGCCCCCCCCACCCCCTCACTCTCTCACTGAACGGACTGGATTCCCTCCGAGGGCTCTCCTACTCCCTGGTGTACCGCATGCAGACCAGGCTGCTCCCACCTTCCCCGTCCTACCCTCTGGCACAAGCTGGCCCGAGGCTGCTCTCTCTGAAGGGCCTGCTGGCAGCGATGGCTGTGGCTGGCACCTGTGAGCTTGGATCTCAGAGCTGCCATGGTCCTAATGGCTGGGGTTGGTTCGCTGTGCCTAGACTATGTGTGCAAACACGTGGTTTACACCAAACACCGGCTGTGGTGTGCACCTGACTGGGCAGAGGGATGCAGGGAGCTGGGAGAGCCTGTTTCTGGGTGTGTCTGGGAGGGGCTTCTGGAAGAGACTGGCACTGGAATTGGTGAGCTGAGTGGGCGGGCAGCGCCCATCAGGGAGGGCCCGGATAGCACCAAAGTTGGAGGAGGAGCAGCAGGCTCTCGGCTGGACTGGGACATCCCTCTCCTCCTGCCTCGACACCGGGTCTGGCGCTTTGGACTCAGATCAGGACTCACCCCACCAGCCCCGATTCCAGGCCTCCCGACCGAGCTAACCCACCGCCGCTGTCCTGGTCTCTCCCTGCAGCGAAATCGAGGGCCTTCTGAGCCTCCATAGCCGCAAAAGCCAGCCCCTAAGTTAATCTCCTCTCTCTCTCCCGCCCTCCCTCTCTCCCTCTCTCCCACTGGCTCTGGTTCTGTCACCCTAACACACCCTTTTCTGGGATTCTGGGATTTGGGGGCTCACAGGTGGCTGCGCTTATTCTGCTGAGGGAAGGCCAAGCTCCGTGCGACACTCAGGGAGGGACCGGCATAAGGGAGGCTGCACTCGGCTCCTCCAGCCCACGCCGCCTTCCCCTCCTCCTGCCTGTGCACCCTCCCTACCCCTGTAACAAACAAATCCTGGGCATGAGAAGGTACCACTCTATGCTGAGTCCGCCCAGTGAATCTCCAAAGGGTGGGGTGCTCTGGGGGCCCCCAACACACCCACTGTTCCTTTAGCTCCTTAAAGGCTAGCAGCTGGCATACAGTAAGACCTTCAGTGACAACTTCCTGATTAAACAAACTCGTACGCTACTACACAAAGGACTACGTTTTAGGAAAGGGAGGGGCTCGAGGTGTGCGAGGCCAAGGGGATGGGGAGGGTGTGGGGGGCACGCACCTCTGGAGGCCTGTATCCTGAGCAGGATGTCCGCGATCACGGCCTTCTTCTCCCTGACCGTGGATGTTAGGTATTCGTGGTCCAGGAGTTCAAGAAAGAGACGAAGTTCCACTATTAACTCCTCCATTGCTGAAACAAGGGAGGAAGGTGTCATTAGACGTGCTGATTTGCAAAAGTCTAAATACAAATACCAATCTGACTCAAAGCCTTTCGCTTCCGTGCTGGTTGAATACGGCGTTCCCACGTGAACAGGCCTGCTGGAACCAGGCCTCCAACAGCGTCACGCACCCTCTTCGGGACACGCGTGCTAGCCCTGCACTTGCTCCCAGGCAGCATGCTCGGCTGGGAGGCGCCCAAGCCACGTCGCCCGCAGATGGAGTCAAGCCTGACATCACCACTTGGTGTCATTTGCACCATATTAAATTCCAATGTCAAGAAGGAGACGGAGTTTCAAATGCCAAGCAGTTTTCCAAGAACCACTAGGACCTGGTTTCGGAAACTCACACCCGACTCTGCTTTTGTAGGGCTGGCTCCCCCCACGAAGGCTGTGCACGTGTTTACACGGTTGCCACGGGGATGCGGGAGGCCAGGAGGGCTTCCAGGGCACGGTCAGCCCTGCTTCCCACCGCGTCTTCCTTCTCGGGCTGGGCAGCCCTTCCCTTGATGTCCACAGACAGGCTGCGTGGCGATGTCAGCACGTTTTAAATCATGAGCAAGTTTTAAATCATCAGAAAGATTTAAATCATCAGCAAGTTTTTTGTTTGTTTTTGTTAATCCTCACCCGAGGATACTTTTCCATTGATTTTTTAAGAGAGTGGAAGGGAGAGGGAGAGACAAAGAGAAACACTGATGTGAGAGAGACACATCGATTGGTTGCCTCCCACTCGTGCCCTAGCCAGAACCAGGGACCAAGCCTGAAACTGAGGTACGTGCCCTTGACCGGAATCGAACCCGGACCCTTTAGCCCTCGGGCTGACGCTCTATTCACTGCGCCACACTGGCTAGGGTATCAGCAAGTTTCAAGTCATGCCTCTAACCTCTGCTGGACTCCTTTTAGGATCGAGCTGTTCTCATCACATTAAGGCGCTATTCGCCTTTTTCTGCACTCCCGGTGCAAACTCGAGGGTGGCCTCTTAGTCAAAGCAGCGACCCCACATGTACCGGTGGTCACTGTACCTCACCACACACCTGCGGCTCCAAAACAAAACCAACGCTTTCGCTCGGAAGTGCCTGATGACTCTGATGAAGCAGGAAACCCACTGCTTTTATTCCATCTCCAAACCCTCGAGGACACACCCCTTTAATGCCCGGGGTGGGGGGGGAGCCACTTCTCAGCCTGAGGCAGCCTGGTGGTTTTCTGATTCGCGTCATGCAGCGGCCAGCACTGGGACGGTCGGCACCGCTCAGTGAGCCACAGCGCCACACGGCCACGCACGGGTGGGACCCCTTCACGTGCATCAGGCAAAGTGCTCTGACACAGCAGAATGCAGTGTCTTTTAAAAAAATATTTTTATTCATTTCAAAGAGGGAGGAAGGGAGAGGGAGAGAGAGACAGAAACATAAATGATGAGAGAGAATCATGGACCGGCTGCCTCCTGCACGCCCCCTACTGGGGATTGAGCCTGCAACCCAGGCATGTAGCCTGACCAGGATGGAACCGTGACCTCCTGGTTCCTAGGTCGATGCTTACCCACTGAGCCACCCGGCCAGGCTGAAGTGCTCCTTTGGCTATTGCTCTGGAGTCCACACTGCAGCTCACCTTAAGGAACTAGCACTTGTCAAGTTTGGGTGTAGAATCAAAGAAAATGACCTATGATTTTCTGAAAAGGCCCTAAGATACTCGTCTTTCCAACCACATGTCTGCGGGGGCCAACTTTGCTCATGTGCTTCCACCAGAACCAGGTCTCGGAGCGCTCGGCACGCAGACGCAGGGGCGAGAGCCGCTCGCCTCCGGGAGGCCGGCCTGCGTCCGGGACCTCCGAGAGCCGCTCGCCCCCGGGAGGCCGGCCTGCGCCCGGGACCTCCGAGAGCCGCTCGCCCCCGGGAGGCCGGCCTGCGTCCGGGACCTCCGAGAGCCGCTCGCCCCCGGGAGGCCGGCCTGCGTCCGGGACCTCCGAGAGCCGCTCGCCCCCGGGAGGCCGGCCTGCGCCCGGGACCTCCGAGAGCCGCTCGCCCCCGGGAGGCCGGCCTGCGCCCGGGACCTCCGAGAGCCGCTCGCCCCCGGGAGGCCGGCCTGCGCCCGGGACCTCCGAGAGCCGCTCGCCCCCGGGAGGCCGGCCTGCGCCCGGGACCTCCGAGAGCCGCTCGCCCCCGGGAGGCCGGCCTGCGCCCGGGACCTCCGAGAGCCGCTCGCCCCCGGGAGGCCGGCCTGCGCCCGGGACCTCCGAGAGCCGCTCGCCCCCGGGAGGCCGGCCTGCGCCCGGGACCTCCGAGAGCCGCTCGCCCCCGGGAGGCCGGCCTGCGCCCGGGACCTCCGAGAGCCGCTCGCCCCCGGGAGGCCGGCCTGCGCCCGGGACCTCCGAGAGCCGCTCGCCCCCGGGAGGCCGGCCTGCGCCCGGGACCTCCGAGAGCCGCTCGCCCCCGGGAGGCCGGCCTGCGCCCGGGGCCTGCGCAGAAGCAGCCGCAGTGCGCTCTCAGCCACCTCGTAGCGGAGTACGGCCTCTGCTCAGAAATACACATCATCTCTTCTATGAATCGCTAACAAGTCTGCCAGCTCTGCGTTCTGGTACGGCGAGTGCCTGTGATGTCCCCACGCAAACACAGCTCCTTGGGGTCTTCACTCTGTATTTTAAGACCAAAAAGTCCTAAGCAAACAGTCCGGAACTGCTGGTTGAGGGGATTCCTTCCCAGCCTGCTCTTCCCCCGGCTACCGCACCCTCCGCAGCTGAAGACCCTGACGGAGGCGCGGGCACAACCGCCGACGGGCACACAGCCTCCGCGCGCGCCGGGCCTCAGAGCCAGGGCAACACCGGCCTCGTCCTTAGAGCAGGACAACCTGTCATCATGGGAAAAATAAATGAAACTGAACACATACCTTAGATCATATATCAAAGAGCTATAAAGACACTTGAGAATCAAAATGTTAAAGTGCAAGCATTAAGTCCTTGCGGAGAGGAGGTGCCTTCTTTTATAACCTTGGTGTGGGGGAAAGATCGTCCAACTTCGACTCGGGCTCAGATGTAAACGGAAAGGACGGATGGAGGAGACGAAGAGAAACAAAAGCCTGCGGCCCTGGAGAGGGAGGCCGAGTGGTGGCCCGCACGCCCCCGGTTCCACGCGTCCCGGGACCTGGGGAGCCGCCCTTCGCTGCTGGCCCACCGCCGCCACGGCTCCTCCTGCCGTCTCAGAGGCGGGGCCGGGCACTGGCTTCACAAAGCCCCTCTCCCATCCCTCAGTGAGGACCCGGGGCCACCTCTGAGGGCCCAGTGAAGAAGTCGTCTGTGACACATGGCTGGCCCAGGACCAGCCTGCTTCCCTGACCCCGCCCAGTCCCCATCTCCTCTTTGCAATGCCTTCCCCGACCTGTACCAGGCTCCCCGCCGCTGCCTCCTTGTCCAGCCCATCTCCTTCCCCTCCCGCCCACGCGTCCCTCTCAGCTCGCGCGTCCCTCTCAGCTCGTCTGAATGAGGCAGTTTCCCCGCACGCATTGGGCTGCTTCCCACGATGACCTCGGCGCTCCCTGCTGCTCTCTGCGGGTGCACCCTCACCTGTGCCTCCCTGGCTGGTCCCCCACACACACCCCAACTCGCCTGTACCCGTCCACGCTTAGCGCGGCTCCCAGCACCTCGGCCCACCTTCGTCAGCCTCACCACGCTGTGACTGTGGTGACTGTCTCCTCCCCCGTCGGGGGCAGCCTGGTCAGGGGCCTCCGTGTGACCTCCCTCTGCACCGAGAGGGCCTAGCACGAGGCCTGCCAGGGAAGCTAGCCCCCCACAGACACGCGGTATGTGCCTGTGGGTTCCCTCGCGGCTTGTTCCCAGATCTCCGTAACAGACCAGAGTCCTGGGATGTGTTTGGAAGAGAACGGTGCAGAGAGAAATACCAGAGCCGTCCTCAATAGCAACTGCTCCGTGTGACATTCTTAGAGCACAGACAGCCCCGGGCGGGGTGCTCTGACAGGTCATCTCTCAAGCAGGCTGGTGGCACCTGGGCAGGCCTCCTGCTGAGGCAGGCGCCAGCCGGAGCACTCGGAGGGGCTCAGTGAGGGACAAGACTCGTGCGGCAGGGAGCACGGAGCTGCCACGCGGCAAGGCCCCAACATACTTTCCCTTATAGGGTTACGGCCGGGAGGTAGGCCGACTCCCAAACACTTCCCGGCCTCCGCGCATAGCTGGCCGGGCTGCCTCAGAACAGGCGGCGGGTGCCCTCTGGGAGGGAAGACTGGGGACCCCAGGTGGCCCTGAGTGAGTGACTGAGGCTGAGCACAGGGCCCTGGGCCACAGCGCGGGGATGACAGTCTGTGCAGGCAGCCGCTGGGGAGACCGACCGCGGGCTGGCTGCACCGGAATCGGAGGGGAGAGAGCAAGGCCTCTCCTTGTCGCTCTCCTGTCAGCAGGACGGACAGCCACCGCTCAGCCTCAGCACTGACTCACCACATCCACCACGTCCCAGCGGAAAGCCCACGTCTATTCTGAGTCCTGAGAATCTGCCATTCCGGCTGTTTAGAGGCAGAAAGGAGTCCCCAAGGACTTGCTGTGAAAATCCACAGAGCACATTCTTGGGGGAAGATATCATGATTTGTACAAGTCAGATTAATATGTGGATGGATGATTCAAGCCCTAACAGAAAACATCCCTCCATTGTTGTGTGAAAAGCAAGAGATGAAACCCAGACCCACACATGCTTTTCCTGGTCATGATGTACGTACCCCGACCGCACCCCAGGGCCCCGTTTCTCGCTTCGGAAGCCTGATTCCTGGGCTGCAGATCAGGACCCCGCACTCCCAGGGGAGGCGAGCGAGGGAGGAGGGAGGAGGGAGGTCCGGGTCACTAGGGTTCCCGGCCAGGCTGTAAAATCCATTCCCAGGAGCTGACACAATACATGTTTCTCGCATACACTTCCGACGAGATGGCACGCACCTCCCAGCCACTCCTGTGTGTGATCAAAAGCCAAGCCTACGTCATCCAAGTTGTAGCTTAGCCTCTGGGGGGAGTACAGGGGAGCGGTTCCAGGACACGGGACAGGACTGGAGATGCTGGCCTTTCCCACTGAGCGAACCTCAACCCCCGGCCACCCCCAGACCGTTTCCTACAGCAGCTCGGAGAGGGCATTTGCTCAGCCTCCCACAGTCCCTACCGGCCTCCCACAGTCCCTACCGGCCTCCCACAGTCCCTACCGTGACAGTGCGTTTCGGATGCCCCTGACCCCGGGCAGCGGGGCTGACCCTGCGGACCAGCAGTCAGGAGGGGTGGGAGGAGGGCCCACGGGAGAATGGGGTGAAAATACCCTCCTCCAGACACGTGGGCAGCAGGAGGAGGCCTGATACAGATGACACGATGCCTCCACCACTGGAGCTTTCAGCGCCACCATCACTAACATCTCAGGAAAAGGAGGGTCTCCAGGTCGCCGCAGGGCAGGCCTGCAGTCCAGCCCCGGAACTGGTCCCGCACTTGCGCACCGCACAGTGGGGGCCTGACATCCCTTCCCGTCAGGAACATGACTCAGCTACGGTTCTTAGAGATGCCGCCGCCCAGCTCCACAGCTGTGCTCTTACACTCTCACTGTGAAAACGCGGAAGGGACAGGGTTTTAAACGCTTCCTTTCTGTCCTCCATGCCCGAAACCAGTGCCTCTCAGCTTCCCCGGGGGCACTGCTAGGACGCAGGTCCTGGCTGTGCAGGTGTGGGTGGGCCTGGGAGTCTGCAGGCCTAGCCAGCTCCCAGGGGTGCCCCGCTGGGGTCCATGGTCCCGTTTCCAGCAGCCGTGCCCTGAGCTGCACGGAACCTGACAGCGTGTTTCAACTGCAGGAGTGACCCGCAACGCTCCTCAAAGGAATAACAGACACGCCGCTGCCCGCACTCACCTGCCACCCGCACTCACCTGCCGCCCGCACTCACCTGCCACCCGCGACCTCGGGGAGCACCAGGGTCTGCCACCGAAGTGAACCCACCACCAGCCCAGCAATCCGGAGAGGGGACCGCTGAGTAGGCAACGATGCCCCTGAGGACGCGCTGGCATCTGGCTGCTGCTCCCCAAACTGTCAGGTTCAGCCAGACCCAGGATGCTGGGGTGACACAGCTCATCCCATCCTCACACGTCCTAGTCGGCAAACACCCGAACCTGCCCGCAGCTGTTGTGTAATGAGGTTTCCCTGGGCCCGGCCGGAGTGGCTCAGCTGGTTGGGCGCTGTCCGTGCACTGAGAGGTGCCAGTTTGATTCCGATCGGGGCACATGCCTGGGCTGCAGGTCTGACCCCCAGTTGGGGAGCATAAGGCAGGCAGCCAGTCCATGTGTCTCTCTCACATTGAGGTGCCCCTCACTCTCTGCCCCCCCCCCCCCCCCCCCACACACACACACACATACACTTCCTTTCTCTAAGCAGGTCCTCAGGTGGAGATGTAAAAAGGAGAAACTTCCCTGGGACGGGACGCAGCCCCGGCCATGCATGTGCCTCTTGCCTGCGGTGCTTCCGTGAGCGAGAGCAGAGTGAGGCGGCTGCAGCAGAGACGCAAAGCCTCCACCATACACGGTGGCCCTTCACAGGGAGAGCCGGGGAATAAACTCCAACAAGGACAACTGGAACCCGAGACGGAAACCAGGCTGAGCTGCGGAGGCAGGTGGAGGGCTCAGGCAGAGGGAACCTGCTGCCAGCAGCCCGGGAAGAGCGAAGGCAGGGCCTGCTTAGGAGTCAGTCTGATCCCTTCAGAAATAGCACCGCCTTCCCGGGGCGACAACTCACATATGACCTCTGTGACCCACAGAACTGCTTTCTGAGCATCCCACCCGCCTCCATCTGATGAGCTGAGGGGACAGCCCCCAGGGGAGGAGCCTGCGGCGGTGACTCACTGACAGCAGGCACAGGGTGAGGCCCCCCAGGGACGGGCTGTGAGGCCGCTGTCTGGCCGCCCCGCCCCCATCCCTGCAGACGGAGCCCACTCCTCCTCCACGGTGGGGGAGGGCGGTGGGCACAAGGGCTGGGTGGCATATGGCAGTGCGCTAATGGAAGCCAGTTAGCACCACGGCTGGTCTCACAACAGCTTCTCGGGGCTGGGAGCCGCTGTGCTCACAGGGCGGGGCGGTGAGACAATGCGGTGGCTGCACCGTGTCCACACAGCGATGCAGACTCCCCCAATCCTGCCCGCTTTCTGGACGTGCCCCCAGGGCACGGGACATTGTCACCATCTCTCTGTGGAACGAGGAGCAGAGCTGTCCATAGGGTTTTGCTTTAAACATACATATATTTCTAAATCTACTTTGATTGATTTCAGAGAAGAAGGGAGAGGGAGAGAGTTGCTCATATGGAAAATAAAATAATTGATAAATAATAATATAAGAATAAACTGTGTTGCTCACAACTGTAAGCCTACTTTTGCCCACCCTGTACACATACAGAATATGTATTAACTGACAGTTCCTGGCATCGTAAGGCTTCCGGCCAACAGTGGGCTGTTAATGGTTAAGTTTGGGGGAGTCAAATGTCATACCTGGATTTTCAACTGCTCAGCGCCCTAACCCCACACTGTTCAAGGCCAGTGGCCTCTGGAGACTTATTAACTTAATGGTAAATCAGCTAATCCTCGCTTCATGGCTGCCTGAGCTCTTTGGGGTCTTGCTCACTGAGTTCCCTCCCAGCACGTCTTGGCCTCTGCCCTTGGACCTCAGATTTAGCCCAAACCCACTGCTGCCAGGGTCCCCATCTCAACAACGGCAATGCTGCTCTCCCAGCGACTCGGGCCCAAATCCGACGCCGTCCTCCTCCTCACTCCTGTCCTCCGGCCCATCACACATCTCACAGGGGCTCCTCCCAAAACAGGGGCCGCCCCAACCCCAGCTCCTGGCCCTCGCTGCTTCCAGCCTGGCCAGGCCACCACACTGCACCCCTGGCACTGGGAGGGCTCCCAACTCACCTCTTCCCTCCCACCTGCTCACCCAACCCAAACCCGCCCTTTACTCTCACACATTTCAGGGCCAAAAAGGTTATATGCAGAGAGGGAGGGAGAGAGAGAGTGGAAGGGAGAGAGAGAGAGCAAATGTCGTAATATGTCAGGGGGAAGGGGGAACAGAAATCCTTTGTACTATTTTTGCAACAATCCCATAAGCCTGACTTATTTCAAAGGAAAGGGTTGAAAAATAACCCCCCAAAGCGCCAACTCCCTCTGTGAGTGCATCGTCTCCCCGTGGCCAGCGGGGACTCCCTCTCCTCCCTGGCACATTAGAGCCCTCGAGTGTGCCTGGCAATGAGAGTGTCACTCTGACGCATGATCCGCAGCCGCCCTGAGAGCCCTCGCCTGAGTGGACAGGAGAGACGCAGAGCAGAGAGCTTCGAACAGGGTGATGGGACTGGACAGAGGGTTGTTTCAGCCAGACATGCAAAAAGGGGTCCTACTGATGGTGGCTGCCCAAGGGCTGGGTCTTTTTTAAAAAGTGTGAGTGTGAGTGTGTGTGTGTGCACGCACGTGCGTGTGTGTGTGTGTGTGTGAGTGTGTGTGTATGAGTGTGTGTGAGTTAGTGAGTGTGTGTTAGTGTGTGTGTGTGTGAGTGTGTGTGTATGAGTGTGTGTGAGTGTGTTAGTGAGTGTGTGTGAGTGTGTGAGTGTGTGTGTGAGTGTGAGTTTGAGTGTGTGTGTGTATGTGTGTGTGTGTGTAGAAGGCCTCACGAGTCCATCAGGTCTGACTGAGAAGTGGAACATTGGTTAATAAACGACATGGCCCAAAGCACCCAGCCACGCTCAGTTACTCAGGATTTAAACGGACTCACTCATCTCCTCCCTTAAATCTGAGCCCCCGCGAACACCTCCAACCCCAGCCAGGAGGACAGCTCGCCGACTCGCTGGCTGGAATGGAGCTGCCATCAAATTAACACTCAATAAACCCCGAGCCGCGAGAACCTGCAGGAAGGACCTTCTGGAGGCTGACGATGGCCGCCATGCTCCGCACTCTGGATGCTGCAGGGGATGTGAGAGAGCGGGGCCCCGAGTGGAACCCCTGCCACCGCTGCTGCGGCTCAGGCAGCCCCCTCCCGGACGGATGCCTCCTTTCAAGGCTGCTGGGCAAGCTGCCCTCCCCGGGGATCTCTGTGCTGCCAGGGCCATTCTTTCTCCTCGCCTGAACTTGGACGGAGCAGAAATGCGCAGGTGCTGGGGACCCACACAGACGGCAGGAGGGGGAGGGGGGCGGGGTGGCGAGCCAGGCACTCCCAGGAGACGAGGACGTGGTCCCCGCCATCAGGCAGGCAGCTGCTGTGGACTGTCGCTGTCCCCCAGCCCCACCCACTAGCCATTAAACAAATACATGGAGACGTCCCACACCCCATGTGCTTCTGAAAGGGTGTCTTGCAACCAACAAAAGACTATCAGCACAACTTTAAAAAGTGAACAACTGGGAACCACAGAAATGGGTCAACGTGGCCGCATGTTAACTCTGGAGCGCCGTTCCATGGCAGCCGTGCGGTGATTCACCAAAACGACTGGCGGCGTAAATTCACACAGGAACCCGAGGACGGGGCTACAGTCTGGAGCAGTGATGGCGAACCTATGACACGCGTGTCAGAGGTGACACGCGAACTCATTTTTTTGGTTGATTTTTCTTTGTTAAATGGCATTTAATATATAAAATAAATATCAAAAATATAAGTCTTTGTTTTACTATGGTTGCAAATATCAAAAAATGTCTATATGTGACACAGCACCAGAGTTAAGTTAGGGTTTTTCAAAATGCTGACACGCCGAGCTCAAAAGGTTCGCCATCACTGGTCTAGAGAAAGGCGAACATTCTCTGGTTCAGATGCTTCAGGGGGCAGTGGGTCTTAGGCCTGTGAGCAGGGGCTGCTGGAAACCCAGCTCCGCTCCTCTGTGCTTTCCATCCCCATCTCCACGCTGCTGCCGGATTTCAGCACCGGCTCCGCGTGGTGCGTGCAGAGTGTTTTCTGCGTCGCAAGAGATGTCTATGCTGAACGCAAAGAGAAGCCCGCTGTCCGAGGAAGAACGCAATCCTATGCTTTATGCCTGACGGCCAGGCACATTCACAAATCACACGGAAGGTGGAGCCATGTGTCTGCGTGTGCGAGTGGAGAGACAAGGAAAACGCTCATTTATAGAGGCCGTGCACCTGCTGTCTCTCACCTTCCCGCCCAGCAGCCCTCCACAGCCAGGCCCTGGCTTCTGACCTCCAGTTTGGGGACCACACTCATCTCCACGGCTTCCCACGCAGGACGAATTCCCCGAGCATCCTGATGACAACCTCTCTATGGCCCTCACTGCATCTCTCCTGCAGAGCCAGGCGCCTGGTGCTGTGCCAGGACCGCTGCCGCCCGCTGCACTGCTCTCCGCTGGGACCCAGCGACACGAGGGAGGGAGGACAGGTGCCCTCAGGGAAGGATCTGTGATGACCAGAGAAAGCAGGGAGGGCACCTCGCTGCAAGCAGCTCTCATCTCACCACGGTCTGGACCAGTTCCACTGCGGTTTCACCAGAGACCGAGGAAAGCCAGCCTCAGCGAAAGCCAAGGGACAGCTCCCTGACAACCGCTCCTCTGTGCTCGGGGTCGCCGACGGTTAGGCTCCATCCTGCGTGACAAAGCCCCGGACGCAGTAACTGCTGAAGAAGCCTTTAACGCACTTGTGTGATTACAAAACCCAGCACCAGCTTCACAGGCAACAGAGAAGACCACCTTTTGAGAGCTCTGCTGCAGGATTTCGGGTGCAAGGAAACTTCCATGATCTCAAACACTCGGCGCGCCGTTCTCCTGAGGACAGCAGGTGCCACCCCGGCCCCAGGATGGCGCGAGCAGCAGCTGGAGGCCCGGTCATGATCAGCTCTGCCGGACCAGCCAGTCTCAGATCCCACAGTGCGGGCGGGGAGCGCTCAATGACCACCCATCTCACACTCGCCCCTGGCCATCTGCTGCTCCTGTCACTCGCATTGAAAATTAATGAGGGGCTTCTGGGGGCTGCACGGGCGCTGCAGCTGCTGCTCTCACCCGGGAGAACGGGCAGACTAACTGCATGGAGAGCCTTTGGGACCGGCGCCCCCTCTGTCCGCACACAAAGAAGGGGCCATGAACACTACGGCAGCGCTGTAGGGTTGCAGACGGCTGGTAGTCAAACTCAGGCATTTCAGGAAAAGTCTATAAACCATATGGCCAACGGCTGAATGCCTGTTTCCCAGAGAAACTTTAAAATATGGGCGAACGTGTTTGTTTACTTGAAGGCTGTGTGCGTGCGCCCCTGCCAAGTGCCTAACAGACTGGCCCATGTTGGGCTGGATTTGCCAGCTTGCCATCAACAGGCTCCGGGCCATCTCTAATTGCTTATAAATAGCACAAACACCCAAATATGCAAATCAGGGCAAGCTGTGCCTTCAGCTGCTGCTGCTGCTGACAGCAGATGACAACATGAGCAGATGGGGCTGTCGGGGCCACACCCTGACACGGGCCTGCAGCACGGAGGGGCAGAGGGACCAGCTGCCTGCACAGGACAGGCGGCTTGTTCTCTGGTGAACACTGCTCCCTCCAGGCCCTCCCGTCACAGTCACACAACTTTCATGTTTGTTGCATGTCCTGTGGCTGGTCCCTCCAGCCAATGAGGCCAGGAGCTGGGGACCCGGGAGGCTGCAGGGCACACAGCCAAGAGCCCCACCCAAGTCTAGCCGTGAGCAGGTCCTGCACAAGGCAGGGACCTCACTGAGAGCACTGACCCTGCACAGGAGAGGGACCTCGCTGGGAGCACCGGTCAGGGACCTGGCCGTGACAGGAACAACGATCTTGCTCAGACAGAACTCAGTGGGGGCAGATGAACACGTGCACATCTATATTAGCTTGAGCAGAGCGAGGGGACGGAGCACAGGTGCCCAGAAGCACGGAAGACACTTCCAAGCTCTGCAGCTGAGATCACCCCCCACCCCAAAGGGCTGAGAGCGAAGGGCAGTGACTCACTCCTCTCCAGCCAGAAGGCTTGTAGGATGTTCCAGAAAAGAGACCAAAGAGACAAACAAAGCCCTTGGCTACACAGTTGAACCTCAGGCACTCAAGAGGCCGACACCTGAGTGGCACGTAAGCCTACCAGTTAAGACGAGGAAAACCCTCGGTTCAAGGGCTATGGAGGAAGCATCGGTGGCAGAGCTATTAGCTCTGAATATTCACATTAAAAGTGATGATCATGCCCTGGCCGGTGGCTCAGCCGGTTGGAGCGTCGTCCCGTACAGCCAAAGGTTGTGGATTTGACCTCCAGTCAGGGCACATATGGGAGGTAACTGCTCGATGTTTCCCTCACATCGATGTTTCTCTCTCTCTCTCTCTCTCTCTCTCTCTCTCTCTCAATAATGGAGACTATTGGCACTTACCATGGGCCCGGCAGAGGCACTAAGCTAAGCACTTTCACGTGGGCTTGCATCTGAACCTCTGAACCATCACCAGACGATAACGATGCCTGCATCCCATTCTGTACATGAAGCCAGTTTTGACCGGTTTTAAAACTTGCCCGAATGACGCGGCGAGTTAGCAATCCCCAGGCGGCCTGACCCCACAGCCCTCGCGGAGAGGTGTGCCTCTAAGCGTCCGGCACAGAGCGCATCAGACCCCGGTCAACTGGACTCACGGGAGTTCCCTAGTTAACAGTCAAGTTTCATGCCATGAAGTGACATTGAATAAACCGAACAGCTGGGAAGTGCCCCCAGGGTGGACGTGAGCAGGACGTGGCATTAAGGAATGTCCACCTCCATCGGCACCACATCCTCTAGTTACCCAAAGCCACGCTGAGCCGGTGAGAGCTGGAGGTGCTGTGTCACCTGGAGCCCCGGGCTCACCGGGGACACAGTTCCCGAGCGTCACTGCCATCCGAACCATGGGGAGCTCTTCCGACTGCCGATGCCCAGGCCCACTTCTGGGGATCGATGTCACCGGTGCAGCGTGGCACCGGCTCTTCCGAAAGCCCCCAGCAGCTCGGGCTGCAAACCACTGTCCCCGCTCTCCCACCCCCCTCAGCTCCCACCCCCCTCAGCTCCCACTCCCCGAGATGCGAACTATGCACCTGGGATCCAGGTGGAGGGCGAGTCAGCCGGCCCTGAAGAGCGGTTCCCGCTCTCTCTGCTCCTGGCAGAGGGTCCAGCGTCAGAGATCTACTCCAGCCCAAACCAGACCCACTCCCAGGTGAAAACACGCTGGGAGGAGTTTACACACAAAACAACTTCCTGGGATGAACTCTGAGCCCTGAGGAGGCTGCGGGAGAGAAATCCAGGCCGGGGCCGCTTGCCTCTCTGAGAGCCCCCTCCCCGCACGTGCACAGCACGGTCAGCCCACCGTGTGATCAGGCGGGCACAGCCGAGCAGCTCAGCACCGAGAACAGCGCTGCTGGGAGTCGGGCTGGGGCTCCAGGCCTGGCCAGCGGCCAACCAGCAAGGTCACCTGAGGTAAGTCCCTCCTCTCTGGTCTCACTCTGGCTAACAGTTCAGTGAGAGAGTGAGTATAAAAAGGCCGAGGACCCTTCCAGCTCCCGGTTCTAACAACGGCTAAAAAAAGAATTCCTGCCACCAACCAGTCGAGTGACCAAAGCACCCTTTTCCGTTCTTAAGAATCAGAAGTGAAAACAGAGCCCGCCATCATCCCACCAGGGAGACGGGCAGCAGATGCACATCCATTCACGGCAGCTGGGAGCCAGGCAAGGGGCGCAGGTCGTCCATCCTCCCTCCCTCCCTACTTCCCTCCCTCCCTATTTCCCTCCCTCTCTCCCTCCCTCCCTCCCTCCCTCCCTCCCTCCCTCATGCCCCAAGTATCTGAAGCGCCCTCTGTGGCACCCTCTGTGTGCTCCATGCCGTTCACTGCACTTCCACTTCCATGAGGGCTGCCTCCTGGGTGCCACATCCGCTAGGATGCTGCCTATCTGGTCCTCGGAGGAATGCCTTCCTGCAGGGCAGCGTGTCCCAGGGGAGGACGGCAGCCACGGTGGCTAAAAACTGGGATCTGAGGGACCCGCTCTGGCGCCCAGACCCAGAGGGCGGCTGGCTTCCTGCCTCACTCCCAGCGCCTGGCTGAGCCACGCTGCCCAGAAAGCTGGGGGCCTGGCAGCTCGGTCTCAGACCTTTGAGGCCATGAAATGTCCTGGACTCACAGCCCACCTGCCCTAACGGGTTTCTTACTTGTTATGTGGTCACTTCTGTGAGCAGCTGGGCTAAGAAAGGCTCTGGCACGTTCCCACGAAAGGACTCCCCGCCCCTCCTCAGGGGCCCGGACTGGCCAGTCCGTGGAGCAGAAGGCTTCCCTCCACAGCCCCTTGCCTACAGCGCTGGACAAAGCCACCAAGTACAGACAGGACAGAGCCTCCTGCTTCCTAGGCTGGGGGGCGGGGGGCGGGGGGGGGGGCTGTCTTATGGATGGAATGATACACTGTCTGTGGGAAATGGCTGTTCATCAGTGTGGTTCCCTGGAGCCACCCGGGCTGTGCTGCGCCCCGTCTGGTCCCGTCCACGGCAGAGCGGCATTCCGGGGGCGGATGGGCCACGGGGTGTCTGGCCACCCCCCAGAGGACTCCGGGTGCTGCCCCTTCTGGCTGTTAGGAGCAGAGCTGCGGGGAACACTGCCGAGTTTGGTGTGAACACAGGCCTCCATCTCTCTGGGGCAGCGCCCAGGTGCCCCCCGCCGAGTCTGCCGGAGCTGCAGGCTGAGGGGTGTTAGGAAGCTGCCACGCTGTTCCCCAGAGCGGCTGTGCCAATTACATTCCCACCAGCCGCCCGCCAGGCCGCCCGCTCCTCCACGGCGCTGGGGTGTGGCTGCTCCTATGGCAGCCAGGCTGCTGGGTGGGGTTTAATGTGCGTTTCCCCAAAGGCTAACAATTCTGGCCGCGGGGTCACCGCTGCCTCATCTGTGTCTCCTCTCGGTGACATGTCTCCTCGTGTTTCGTCCCCGCTTCCCGATTGGCTGTTTGCTTCGCTGTTGAATCCTGAGCTGTGATTTGCTCCGGATACCGGTCCTTCACCGTGTGTGTGTGTGTGTGTGTGTGTGTGTGCGCGCGCGCGTGTGCAAATGCCTCCTCCTGGTCTCAGCCCGTCCTCCCACCCCTCAGCCCTCCTAGCAGAGCACACGGCTTCCGAGTCAGCGGGTCGGTGTCTCCGTTTGCTGACTGCACTTCCAGGCTGAGTCTAAGCAGGAACTCTCTGTCTAGCCCAACACCGCCAAGATTTCCCGTGTCCCCCAGCTCAGCTCTATGCTTCACACGTGGGCCTGTGGGCCCTTCTGAGTAACTGTCGTACAAGGTGTGAGGGCTGGGTCGGCTCGTTGTTTTGCCCATGACATCCAATTTCCCCGGGGCCACCGGCTCCCGCTGTAGCGGGATGGGAGCTATGCTGGCGCACGGCACGCCGTCCTGTCACACCTCCACTCCAGGGGGTGCTGGACGGACCAAAACGCCCAGCGAGAGCGGGAAAGTAGAGCTCCAAGTACGTGCATTCTGAGCGCTGCCAGGTCAGCGCCGCGGACCTGCCTCACCACCAGGCATAGAGCAGCAGGCACATGGCGAGAAGAATGAGCACGCGCATCTGTGTGGTGTTACCCTCACCCAGGATATTCTCTCCATTGATGTTTTTGGAGAGTGGGAGGGAGGGGGCAGAGGGGAGGAGAGGAAGGGAGGGAGAGAGAGAGAGAGAGAGAGAGAGAGAAAAGCATTGATTGGATGCCTCCTGCACGTGCCCCTACCAACTGGGCTGGGGATGGAACCCAGGTACCTGCCCTTGAGCAGGGATCGAACCCGGGACCCTGCATGCACGGGCCGACACTCTACCGCTGAGCAGCACCGGCCAGGGCGGCATGCGTAGCTCCCATGGGGACTGTCCTTCCCATTTCCTGTGGGGAAAGCCATCCCTGTGACCCTGGGACAGGACAGTGTCTGTACCTGAAGCCTAAGTGTGACTCCCCACGCTCTCAAACGTGCGGCTGAAATGTAAGCTTTCAAAGGCTTCACACGAGGAGGGCAGGGGTTCTGCTCACAAGAAAGCTGGTGATACGAACAAAGAAGTGCAGGCTGGCCATGGGGCCGTCCAGCACCAGGGCGGCTCCTGGACCTCTAGGGACAGGAGCCATCGGCCTGACTCACTCTGTGGTGGCTTCTCCTTCGCCACTGCCTCGCTGAGACTGAGGCCCCTCACCCACTTTGAGCTGAGCGGCCTGGTCACCAACTGAGGGTGAACACCACCCGTCTCAGCGGGGCCGCTGCAAGGCGTTAAAGAGGATGCACGGCCGCTCCGCATGCCTGCGCACCGCAACCCCTCAGGTAGGAGCGGCCATGGCAGCATTGGGGGGGGGGGGGGGGGACAACCGTCCTTCCTCACTTTCCCAGGCTCCCTCTGGACACACTCAGCAGAGAGCAGCCAACGAAGGAAACCAAAACCAAATACTTGCTCGTTTCTGATAAGAAATGTTTTTGAAAGCGGGGGAGGGGGGGAGTGGAGGAGGAGGAGGAGGAGGAGGAGAAAGGAGGCGAAAGGAGGAGGAGGAGAGGAAAGGAGGCGAGGATAAAGGAGGGGGAGAATGGGAGGCAGAGGGGGGAGGGGCCAGCAGACACCACACACAGAGGCGCTCCCTGGCAGCGCCCCCTCTGGCTGGCACCCAGCCCTGAAGGTGAGCAGGAACGAACAGCACCTGGGATGGGCGCCGCTCCGGGGAGAGAGCTACAATTTCCCGAGAACCACAGCACAGACAGTGACCCACATGGGAGGCGCCGCTGCTATAAATACTTGGTGGCAAATGCTGATGTCATGCTTTCTGTCCCACAGACACCCAAGGGAAGCTTGCCAAGAGAGCACGTAGCAGCACCCAGCTCATGCGCGGCCAACACCGGGCTGTAGAGACGCACAGCCCAGCGACGGACCCTCCCGCGCAGCCCACCCCCTGCTACCCTCCCCCCGGCACATGACCACACTTGCATAACATGCATCTCGACCTGCAGACGCCAGGCCCTGCTCTAAGCCCTGAGTCCCCCACAGACCCAGAGGCCAGTGGAAATTCCCTCCCACGTGGGCAACAGCAGGAAATCCACCAAAATCCATCCAAACCAGCACCAGACCCACCTACTATGAGATGCCCTGCTGTGGCAGGCCCATCACTCCAGGACCCCTCCCATAGGACTGGGGGTGACCGCAGGCCAACCCGAGGGGCATCCCTGCTGACCTGCCAGGCCGAGACCCAGCAGCGTGAAATACGGTCGCTCAGTCTCAGGCGAGCCGCCACGGAACCCAAAACCAAGTCCCTCTGGAAAGTGCGTGTACAAGAACCAGACCTGGGCCAGACGGCAGAGAAAATGGTTGTCCCGAGGGCTGTGGGGAGACCCCCTCTGTGGCCACCCCCCGTGCCTGTGGACCGCCCTCCTTCACCCCACCCCACACATGCTCCCAGGAAAAGCTCCTGCGACAGCGCGACACAGAACGCGCTAACGAGATGTGTCTTGAGACGAGTGGATGTGAATAACTTGAACTGAACCAGAGTTTTTTAAATGTGTTCTCTGTCTTGGAAATAAGGCCATGAGCTTGAGGAAATGGCTTAGCTTCTCTCTACCAGTTTTATCGTTTGTAACCTGTTAAAGTAACAGTGTTCACCCACAGGTCTGGGGTGAAAACTCTAAGACCCACTCGTGTCCGGAGCCCAGCAGGCAGGACCGTCACTGGTGGGTGCGCCGTGCACGCGCGCGAGCGTTCCTGCCATTACTCTGCGCCCGGGGCCGCCCGCCCACTAGGTCTCCTGCAGCGCAAGACGGGCCGAGCGGGCTGCTGGGGCGGGGAGTGCGGGCACAGCGGACAGGCACTCATTATTTCGTTTTAAAAACATCCGCAAACGGCACACGTGTATTTATCAGCGCACTGGAAAGACCTGGAAGCAAATGCACCCAGAACTCGTCGTGGTTACGCAAAGGCAGTGAGAAAGGGACTCACCTGCGTTTTGTCTCCGGTGGGACTAGGTGGTCCTCAGTGAGCATCTACTCTCCTAGTGAAGCTTCGAAGACTCCACGGCCACGTTTCTGTAGAAACGAGCAGGTGGTCAGGGGGGTCGGACAGGAGATAAATCTGAATGACCTGAGTGGCAGGTGCGGCTGGGCGCGCACAGAACACCACCCCCATCTTTTCTCGGGTCGGAATCCAAGGCTCCACGGTGGATTCCTGGGCTCCCTCGTGCCTTCCTGCTGGTGTCTTCCTCACATCACACCCCCGCTCAGCGGGATCGGCACCACAGCTCCTCCCGTCTGTCCGCCGGCCCAGTGCCGCCAGCTTCCTCCTGCATCTGCATTTGGACGCAATGCCCTAGGCCAGTGATGGCGAACCTTTTGAGTTCGGCGTGTCAGCATTTTGAAAAACCCTAACTTAACTCTGGTGCCGGGTCACATATAGAAATTTTTTGATATTTGCAACCATAGTAAAACAAAGACTTATATTTTTGATATTTATTTTATATATTTAAATGCCATTTAACAAAGAAAAATCAACCAAAAAAATGAGTTCGCGTGTCACCTCTGACACGCGTGTCATAGGGTCGCCATCACTGCCCTAGGCAGTGGTTCTCAACCTTCCTAATGCTACAACCCTTTCATACAGTTCCTCATGTTGTGGTGACCCCCAACCATAAAATTATTTTCGTTGCTACTTCATAACTGTAATGTTGCTACTGTTATGAATCGTAATGTAAATATCTGATCTGCAGGATGTATTTTCATTGTTCGCGACCCACAGGTTGAGAACCGCTGCTAGTGGTTACGGATGTGCCTGGGTGAGCTTGGCATTCCCCCCGCGCTGGGCACGGTGCAGAGGGCAGTCCGTGGATAACGGCTGGACGGCCGCTCAGGAAACAGACCAGCCGCTGTCCCACTTGGCCCAGTCGGGCCTGGCCTGCCTGGTGACTCCACTAGCTGTGCTGGCAGCCGGCAGAGCCAGGGCCCTGGCTCCCGCAGGACGCTGGTATGCAGCCCCATAAAAACCGCTCGAGCTTTGCTGGCCTTGAACATATGCACGACCAGAAGATGAGTGACTTCTCAGGGGGCTGCTCGGCCCGGGCCTGAGCTCACGCTGCTGGGAAAACAGTAAAGCCCAACGAGCTATCAGATCGCCCATCAGAAAGAGTCTGTGGACAGAGGACGGGGAGTCACGCAGCTCATCGCTGGCCCCAGGACCCAAACGAAACCCACCCAACAGAAAGGTGAAGGCTGCACATTCAAAGCGGGCCCCCAGCCAGTGACAGGGCTGTCAGGGGAGTGGGCACACACGCTCTCGGCGTGAAGGCAAAGCGCCTTATATTGGAATACGAGGCTCTGAGGAATGTGTCTGATCCCTGCGTCATAAGCAAATGCACATCTATACACACACAGCACACACAGGAACTGTGCTCTCCAATTCTCCTGCCTGGGAGGCCCGACAGGGCCCGCACGTCCACGCACAGCCTTTCTGGACGACATGTGGTGTGGACGCCCACAGGAGCGCCCCCTCTGAAGGGCGGCCGAGCCCAGTGGCTTCAGAGGCAGAGGCCATGCTGTCACTGTGACGGGCGAAGGAAAGCAGGGAAGACGGTTTCATCAGCTAAGAAGCAGCCTGGCTCTCTACTGGCTTCCTCAATCTGCTAACTCACATAGAAGATACAATGAACTGAACTCAGCAGACTTGCTCACATTAAAAAGGGCTTCATAACACGCCCCCCTCCCCTTTCCTCACAGAGAACTGCAGTCTTGAAAGACAAAAGCCTGGGCTTCCCCCGTAGAAACTGTAGCAAAAGGTTTTAAAAAGTCAGGTTTTAGGGTTAAAAAGCAGAGAAACCTCCCTGCCTTTCCAGGAATGTTCTCGACCCGCAGCAAAACGTTCTGTAAATCTCAAAATCCCTCTCTGCACACACAGAACGGCTTACGACCCGGAGAGGACGGAAGCAGTACATCACTATTAACTTGTCAAAGGTAACATATATTCCATACCAGCTTGCCTCCAGAGAAAACAGCCTTGGAAAATGAGAAGACTAAATTCAGGCTGTAGCTCAACCATCTACTGTGAGACCAGGCAAACGACCACCTCGTCTCTCTGAGCTTTGGTTCCTATTCTTTACAACAGGAGCAATTTTCTCACCTGTCTGTGTGACTGGCACAGAACACATTTCAGAGCACACTGTGTGGGCAAGGCTGTAGCACACAGGCCCTCTTCCCACCGACAGGGAGGGCCCGCCGGTCCACCTGGTGAAAGGAGTCCAGCATTCCCACCCAGTGTGCACCCTGTGTCCAACAGCCCGCCTCCAGGAGCCACGCCACGGACACACTATGCAGAGCTGCACGGACAAAGCGTGGTGTGCACGCCTGTGTCCAACAGCCCGCCTCCAGGAGCCACGCCATGGACACACTCATGCAGAGCTGCACGGACAAAGCGTGGTGTGCACGCCTGTGTCCAACAGCCCGCCTCCAGGAGCCACGCCATGGACACACTCATGCAGAGCTGCACGGACAAAGCGTGGTGTGCACGCCTGTGTCCAACAGCCCGCATTAAGGACATGCCACGGACACGTTCATGCAGAGCTGCACGGACAAAGCATGAAGTGTGCACGCCTGTGTCCAACAGCCCGCCTCCAGGAGCCACGCCATGGACATACTATGCAGAGCTGCACGGACAAAGCATGAAGTGTGCACGCCTGTGTCCAACAGCCCGCCTCAAGGACACGCCACGGACACGTTCATGCAGAGCTGCACGGACAAAGCATGAAGTGTGCACGCCTGTGTCCAGTCCGCCATGAGGAGCCACGCCATGGACATGTTCATGCAGAGCTGCATGCGTTACGTACAACGCAGCACTGCTCCTCACTCCAAAAGACTGGAACAACCTAAGGCCGCGTGACAGGAAGCCAGTGGGAGTAACCTTCCATCTGCCTGCCCCTGTGTGCTGAAGAAGAAGGCACACTGCCCGCAGGGGCCGGCCTGCACAGGATGCTGTGGAAAGATTCCGAAGAAACAGGTGACAGTGGTCACAGGACGGAGAGCAGCGAAGGGAGTGGGGCTTCCTTCTCCATGGCCTTTTCAATGTTGTTCCATCGCTTATATTACATTCAAAACATCGGCTAAATGTTCTAACCTGGTGATAAAGGCCATAGGCAACTAGTCACCCCTGACTCCCAGGGTCGCCGTGTTCATTAAACGAAGAATAAAGGTGCAGCGCTCTCGGGGTGTCCAGGAGGGGTCACTGAGAGGGTGCACTCCAGCCTTGAGGGGTGGATCCGAGCTGAAGGGGCAGCGGGGCGATGGCATTGCGGTGGAGAGAGCATGTGCACACGGGAAAGTTCAAATTCTAAGCCGGCTCTTCGACTGGCTCCAGAAAGGGCGTAAGGAACCCGTCTCGTGTAAAGTTGACAACAGGAATGGAAAGAAAGAAACCCCAACTAGTGGGCTGCACCCCGATCACGAAGGCCCAAGCGCCAAGCCCAGGAGCCGGCACTTCCTCTTCGCAGTGGAAAACCACGGGCCTGTATAGACGTGGAGTGAAAGCAGGGCGCCAGGCATGACTTCATCCAGACGCTCAAACAGACTGGAGAGGAGCAAGGAAGTGAGGCAGCTATTCAATGACAAGATGCAACTGTGAAGACATGAACAGGGGAACTGGCCCTGGCGGGAGGGGGGGCACAATTCTGTCCCTAAATATGACCTTCTAACCATGCTGAAACAGCAGCTGAATGAGTAGGAAAAAAAGGTAGCCTGTATGTAAACAAATCAATATTTCCTACATGTATGGTAACACACAAAGGCCAGTTTAAGTTTCTATGATAACAAGAGGCAGAAGCAGAGAAAATAAAAGCCAGTTACCGCAAGATTTCCTTTCAGACCACACCTCACCCTCACCCCATCGCCTGAGGCGGGAGGAGCACTGATAGTACCCGGGCTTTGCATCTCAGTTCGTCTATCGGATCAGGGGCTGGCCTAGGAGACTGCTGAGAGCCTTCCAGCTGGCAAATCCACAGTCGACACCGCGTACCACCAAGGCGGCCACGATACACTTCACTGCCTGCGGGACAAGCGAGGTAGCAAACCGCGAAATGCACAAAAGACGGGCTGTGCAGGGACTTGGACCAACCACAGCCGATGACAGAGAGCCAGCAATGGACAAAGCATCTTCCTCGCGACGGCTGAAAGGTACCGACGCCGGGGAAATGCTGTGGGAACCGGCCAGGTGTAAGTCTTTGAGGCTGATGGTCCAACAGCTCACAGTCACTCTGATTAACGTCGGTCTGAAAGCTTCTTCCAGGGGACACAGAGCATCTGAGGAATTCCCAGCACATCTAACTTGTCAGTTCTATGCTCACCAAGGAGAGAGACGACAGACGGACTATACAGACAGACAACGCCCAACCCTCCTGTAAAGGCAGAGCCATGGCCCCCAACCTGCGGCAGCCAGCCCAGGGCCCAGCCTGTGGAGTCCGACCTGCAGGAAGTCAGCTGCTGTCTAGTGACAATCCAGGAGGCTGAGCAATAACTCGTGACCATCAGCCAGGACTGGATCAGTACCTGACAGCGTCCCTAACTCTGCCCCACTTCCAACTCAGTGCCAACCTAGAAAGCCAACCCTGCTCCCCAACCAGCCACCTGTGATGCCCCCTTCTGTAGCTGCCCAGCCCCATCTGGACCCCGGGCCCCCCTTTCTCCACTAGGAAGCTCTCCCACCCCTCTGCCTGCCTTGGGGTCCCTGCCAAACCCTAAACTCTGAATAAAACAGTCGTTGCCTTTCTCGTGTGGTTGGTCTCCATCTATTTCCACAAAGAACAGTCTAGAACCGGTGCTTCCCTCCAGCTGGTCAGTCCCTGATGCAGCAGCCGAGTGAGGCGGATTCCAGGTCTGGAGAGAGCATCGTCCCCCCAGGCCTCTTCCCACAGAACCCGCTCCCTGGGTTCTCAGTCACCCCCGCCCATCGTCTGGGAAGCTGCCACGCGTTGAGGAAGATCAAGGGCTTTGAAGTCAAACCCCCGGGTCCCAGCACTTCATTTCCTCTCACCACGATGTGGCCTGGAGCCACTCCCTAACAGCTCTAAGCCTCTACCTTCATCTTAATAAAAAGAAGCTTCCCTCTGAGACTGTATTAGAAGGGACTGTGTGTGAAGTAGCCGACAGGTGCTGGGTCCTCAACAGGGGGGAACGCCTTCCTCAGGCCCCACCTGCCCGGGGAGAGCGCGGGACACCTGGGTGACAGGCTGGTGACCCCAAACCTCAGCACCTTTGACTCATAGGTGAACTGGTGCCCAGACCTGCTGTTTTCAAAAGACCAGGTCTGTTTCCATTTCCAACTTAGGGATGGGTGGCCTCTGACTCCCCTACGGACGGTGACCTGGCAGTGGCTCTGGCACCCCGCCCCCCCCCCCCCCCCACACACACACACATCTGCGTTTAGCCCACTTGCAGGTGCCACTTCAGAACCAAAGCCAGGACTTGCCTCTGTAACAGCTCAAAGTGTGTTAGCTCACTCTTCAAGTCTTCTTCCGGATGGGAAACAAAGCTTTCATTGGCAACATTGTTATAAGCAGAAAAGATAAGATAAACTAAGAGGCAGAGGCAGGGCTCAACTGGGGTGGGGGAGAACTGGGGCTGAGTCAGAAGTTACACCGCTGGCCTGGGGGAGAGGGACCACGACCCGCCAGACCAGCTGGCTGCTCAGGGTGGCATGTCCACAGTCCAGGTCACCGTCCTGGGCAAAGCTCTCGCTTCCCGCTCTTCTTCCCAAGTGTCCAAAGTCACCCTAAGGCTGCTCCAGGCCTCGTCCCCCGAGGGTCAAGCCCAGACATCGTGGCCTTTTTTTCTAGCAAAATTACTCAGTGCCACTCCGCCTTCCAAGCAGCCCGATGGGTCCACTGGAGGTCCCAGCCGGGGTCAGGCGTGAAGCGGTGAAGAAAGCTCGCGTGCACACTGACTGGGGCAAGCGAGCTAACGCAGGAGGCAAGGTTCGCGAGGCAGCCACGAGTCCTCCACAGGCCGATCACTCACCGAGCGCTCTGGGGCCAGGCTGCCGCGCTCACTGCTGTGGGAGGTGTGATGTGTGATGTGTGATGTGGACAAGGCCCCGGCCACGCCTGTTTCCTCACCCTCACACGGGCACAATAACAGGGCTGCTCTACAAAGCACATGAGTTGGCACAGAGGGGCGCTTCATAGGACTGCTCTGAAGAAGTGCATCCATGTTGATACGAGCAGGTAGCTATGTCCACTCTTCCCCAGGAGAGGCTGAGGGGGGCTCAGGAGACCAGGCGCTCCCGAGGGCAGGCCTGGGTGTGAGCGGGCCTGGGTGTGAGCGGGCCTGGGTGTGAGCGGGCCTGGGTGTGAGAGGGCCTGGGTGTGAGCGGGCCTGGGTGTGAGAGGGCCTGGGTGTGAGCGGGCCTGGGAAGCACACAGCTCTGAGGAGACCAGGCGGAATGGGAGCATGGGGAGGAACGATCCTAAGAAAAAGCTAAAATGGCAGATTCCCGGTGGATCTGAATGTTTGGGGAGGTGGTTTAACTTCTTGGAGTTGGGGGGCGGGGACAGCTAGTGAATAAGTGAGAGATACAAAGACAATGCAGAGCAAAGCAGGGCAATGATCAACTCCAGGAGAAAGGACAAACTATGAAAAGAAGGAAATGCAGTCCAATTAGACTAAAATTTCATCTGTGAGTAAGAGTTCCAGATCATAATTTCACCAAAACCATGACCACAGCATGCTGAGCAGATGGGGTGTGGGCCGAGGAGGGGACAGCCAGGGCTCCACACCATCTTCTCCCGCAGCACGCACGGGGAGACCCCGCGGACCCTGAAGGGGCTGGCTCTGGGGCCTGGGGCGCAGGGTGGAGGAGGGCGGAGGAGGTGGCTACTGTTCTTTTGGTCCAAGCTTTGCAGAACTTCTGACTCTTAAAACGATGCACTTGTATAACTTTGTTTAAAATGGGTATTTAATTTTTTAGCAAAATCTGATACTTGACAGGTAAGAATATCCTATTACGTGGTATGTTCTTAAACCTTTTGAAATCCAAACTCTGAAAATGTATGGACCGCAAAATATCGCCCCCCTCCCCGGGAAACACACACACACGCACACACGCACACACACACAGGCACACAGGCACACGGGCACACACACGCACACACACACAGGCACACGGGCACACAGGCACAGAATTTCTGCACAGGGTTTCTAGCAGCTGGCAAATTGCTGAAGGCCAGGTGAAAAGCCTTGGGATTATAGACTCTGGTCTCTTACAGGGAAGTTTGTTTCAAATTGGAACTTCTCATTTACTATAAAGAAAAAAGAATCCTAATGACAAACAACTTAAAACATGGACATGGTCTAACGAGGCCACACTTGGCCTTAAATAGCTGTGCCCGTCCCCAGCTGTCCCCCGACCAGAAGGCTGCACCCCATCCCTCCCTATGGCTGAAGGGAAGACTTTGTTTATCGGGCTTTGCCTTGGCCTTGAAGCAGATTCCCCGAATCTCAGGAATGAGAACCCTGCTGGGTTGGCTCAGCTGTTTCCATTCTAGAAGCGGACAGGAAGTCATGCACTCTTCACCCCGGAAAAAAGGGGCCTCCACACAAACCTGAAAAGGCAAGGGCCCAATTCCCCACTCGGGCGTTCGTTCCAATAACGACTCCAACGACTTCCTGGCAAAACTCCGGGAACCAGAGCGGACGACTCAGACGCTCAAAAACCCAGAACTGAGCTCTGCTTCCGACAGGCCTGTCGCTCTGTGAGCCTCGCCATCAGCTCAGGCGCGAGGCAGATGAGCGGGGTCTCGTGGGGGCTGCTGAGGCGCTTAAAGGCTGGTGCCTTGGTGTATTCCCTTGCGGGCAGAGGGCAACAATAACCACCTCACGGGCGTTGTCGTGAACGGGTCTGTCCCGGGGAAGGTGGGTAATGCCCCCAGCTGTCCTCGCCCTGATGCCTGGAACTCGTGGCTGTGCCACGTGACACAGCGGAAAGGGCTCTGCCAGACCTTAGGGGGCATTATCCCGGGGGGCCTGGGCGGCCCCATCTCCTCGCACGAGCCCTTCAGAGCAGAGCACCTGCTCCCAGTAGAAGAGCGATGTGGCAGATGGGGGCGTCAGAGGGCGGGAGCAGGGGCCCAGGGGCCCTGCGTTCTGGGACCAGGGGTGATGTGCAAGGACCACAGCGAGGCTCTAGGAGCTGAGAGCGGCCCCCAGCTGACAGCCAGCGAAGAAACAGGTCTCGGTCCTGCATCTGCTCAGGTGGTCGCCCTGCCAACACTTTGGCTTTGCCCAGACCCCTAACCTACGGCGCTGGGAGGTCGTCGGCCTGTGTGGTTTCGAGTCACTAGCGTGTGGGGATTTGAGATGTGTATGAAAATACCCCTGGGAGCATGTCACAGTGTCAAAGGCACGATGGTCACGTTCATCCAAACAACAGACGAGACTCGTTCCGAAAAACCTCTGAGAAAAGGTTTGGGGGGTTCTAAATTTCCCAGAACACCTACAACTCTAGGTTCCAGGTAATTCACTGCCCTTCCTGGAACTCACACACCTGCCGATACCTGTCCTGCCTGGGACCCCCTGGCAGGGTGAGCCTGGCAGAGACGCTGGACGCTGCACCAGCCCGGCCCGACACCCTGCGGGGCTGTGGCACTCAGGACACTGCACCAACGTCATACCCAGGTCTGTTCTCCCACCAGACCGTGAGCCCCAGCGCCTCACCGCCGAGTCCCACCTCGGATGTCCGCAGGGAGCACGGTCCGTGGGCACAGCACAGGGTCTGCATATAAAGTCCTGTTGTACTATCCGACAGCACAACTTCATACCTGTCTAGAGAATGTAGGTTCTCTGTCGGCCAGTGCGCGTTCTGTGAGCGTCTGTATGTCCCCCACCCCCACCCACCCCCACCTGGAAAGCAGAGGCCGGAGGGAGAGCAAGAAAAGCAGACACTGCACCAACAGCTTCCACAGTAGAGGGGCAGGCGGCCCAGGAAACCCTGGTGCTGAAGTCAGGTTCACAGGGATGCGGCTGCCTCCTGGGTACTTCCAATGGCAGCAGGAACACCTTGGACCTTGACCTTGGACTGCCTCCTGACCTTGACCTCAGGCTGCTTTCTGACCTTGATCTCAGGCTGCTTTCTGACCTTGACCTCAGGCTGCCTCCTGACCTTGACCTCAGGCTGCCTCCTGACCTTGACCTCAGGCTGCCTCCTTATCTTGACCTCAGGCTGCTTCCTGACCTTGACCTCAGGCTGCCTTCTGACTTTCCCAACCTCAAGACAGGTCACTTAGGACCTGGAATGTCAAAAAAAACACACTTCACTAAAGGAATGTTCAAGGGAATGTATGTAACTGAAGAGACCACTACAGGCTAAGCTGTGCACATTCCATAGTCCTGCTTACAAAAGGCTAACGGTGACTGAAAGCTGACTTTTATGTTTCCCCCAAATACTAAAACACCAAACAATGAAAGAGAGAAAACAGTCCTAAATGAAGCTGCCTGACATACCGAAAAACTGAAGGTCACCTGCACATTAAACATTTGGGATTGTAAAGAAAAACCCAGATTCATTACATTCTTAATGAAGCATTTTTTAAAATCCTTGGCAACATAATATTTTACAACTTGTGAAATTCTGCCACATTCATGATTTCATCTTATCGCCAGAACCACCTCCGGAGCCGGAGGGGGCTGGCCTTACTAACAATTAATTCCACGTGACAGGCCAGGGGCTGCAGCTCCGGGAAGGACTGGACTGAACCAACTCGCCCGCGGGCCAAGCTTCCCGGCCAAGTCTCCGACCAGAAGCACTGGCCGGTTATCTTTACTATCCGCTGCGTACGGACATCCTGTCAGCCCAAAGGAAGTGGAGGTGGCCTGAGTAACAGACACAGACATGATAGGACTTTAAAATGGAAAAGAGGAAAAAAACATCTGGCGGGTGATGTGGGACAGGTGAGGAGGGTAGTTAACAAAGACTTCGACTTACAGTCTAAGAAAACTATCTTTGAACTTCTAATTTCCAAGCCAAAAAAACTTACTGGGAAAGGGGGCTTGATAGACTATCATAATCTTCTTATTTAAGAAAAAGCACCGTCAGTTCTTTAAAGCAGGTGAACTAAGCTGTCTGGGCTCCGGGAAGAGATAGCGCCCCTGCCTCCGTGACAGACCCTGGTCTTTGAATCCACAGGAAACCCAGGCCTGCTCCCAGTCACACACTCAGCGCAGCGCAGCGCAGGGTTAAGTAGCTAAGCTTCAGTGGAGACAGTATCGTAATACCATCTAAGAAGCCACAGGAAAACCCAGTGGTCTATAAAGACCCTCCCAAAACACGGTCCCTACAAACAAACCACATGGAGCAAAGCACTTTTTTCAAAAAATAAGAGAAGACAAAAATCCCACTAATTTAAGTGAAAATTGTAACTCAGTGGCATCACTACCTGACCAAACAGCTTTCATCTATTTTCAGTCCCTGTAATCAGCCAAGTAAGAGCAGCAGAGACAGGCATGCGGCTTTAAGAAAATCCAGCCCTGCCCTGGCCAGTTTTGCTCAGCAATCGTTGGCCCTCGGACCAAAGGGTCACGGGTTCAATTCCCGGTCAAGGGCATGTACCTCAGTTGTGAGTTTGATCCCCAACCCTGGTCAGGGCACATGTGGGAGACAACCAATCCATGTGTCTTTCTCACGTCGATGTTTCTCTCTCTCTCCCTTCCCCTCCCTCCCACTCTCTCTAAAAATCAATGGAAAAAAATATCCTTGGGTGAGGATTAACAACAACAACAAAAATCAAGCCCTGTCCAGCCCATGTGGCTCAGTTGGTTGACCGTGGATCTATGAACCAGGAGGTCACGGTTTGACTCCAGGTCAGGGCACTTGCCCAGGTTGCAGGCTCGATCCCCAGTGTGTGGTGTGCAGGAGGCAGCCGACCCATGATTCTCTTGCATCATTGATGTTTCTTTTTTTTTTTTTAATTTTTTTTTATTGCTTAAAACATTACAAAGGGTATTACATATGTGTCCTTTTTTTTCCCCCGCCCTTGACAATACCCCAGCTTCCCCTACCCCGCAGTGTCTTACGTCCATTGGTTATGCTCATCATTGATGTTTCTATCTCTCTCTCCCTCTCTCTTCCTCTCTGAAATCAATAAAAATATACTTTTTTTAAAAAAGAAAATACAGCCCACCAAATTCTCATCTTACCAAACAGATAAATTGGGAGATTAATATTTTAAAGGATTAATTACTATATTCCTTAGAATTGGAGCTTTCTAAGTCACTTAACATATGATGCATTTTTTTTGCACGTAATCATTTTCAACTGTTTTAAACCATTACACAAAACCGCGTACACCTACTCAAGGCACTCCCCAAATTCCATTTATTTCAGACTCCCCAAATTAAAATCTCGTTAGAGACTGGGACATACAGAAGCTACAGTTGGCAGACCTCACACAACACGCAAAAGATTGGCGAAAGGCTCCTGGCAGGAGCTCTGCACCCAACTACTTCCTTAAGGGACCCATCAAACCAACGGGGTATAGTACAGATGTTGCAAGTAAAATTAATTATGAAAAATATGCAAGACAATGTTTTAAACAATTGCTTAAGCTTCCACCAAAGACCCTGGTCCTTCACTCTGAGACACAGTGCACCCCCTTTGGAAAGTGGAGGAAAACAAAGTCCCCTTTAGGAGATCCATTTGCAAAGATCTCCGTGGTTTGGGCACTGCCCCTCAGAGAACTTCCGTCGGCTGCACTTGGTTGGAAGAAGTAAAGGTCTGGGGCTCAGAGGCTCTCACCTCGTTTAAGACCCTCAACGGTGAGGAAGCTGAAAGGCAGGAGCAGAGCGACCTCGTTCCAGGGCCAGAATGAGGCCCAACAGACTCTAATCAAGAACTCGACACTGTGCACCAAACACTAGGAAGTCATAGCAGATACTGATCTTCAGGCCCCTGCAGAGTTGAGGAATGGCGGATTCTAAATCACACACACCAGCTGAGTGCCTGGTAGAGGAAAAAGCCCTCTCATTCAGATCCGCCTCCTGCCCGGCACACCGTGCCCACCTCCATCAGAGCACCTGCCAAGCAGCGCTGCCCCTAAGCATCGGTCCTTAGAGACCACGGCGCTCGGAGGGCCGTCCTGGGGAGGCTGCAGAGAGAAGGTGCCACCTGAGCGGAGACCTTAAAAGGGAGTAAGCAGACCGGGCTGGTGTGGCTCAATGGTTGAGCTTCAACCTCGTAACCAGGAGGTCACGGTTCGATTCTGGGTCGGGGCACATGCCCAGGTTGCTGGCTCGATCCCTGGGAGGGGGGAGAGGGGGAGCAGCTGAACAATGATTCTCTCTCATCATTGATGTTTCTATCTTTCCCCCTCCCTTCTTCTCTAAAATCAATTAAATATATTGGGGGGTGGGGGAAGAATGAGTAAGTGGAGCTGGAGTGCCTGCAGCCTGGACGGAGGGATGGGAGGAGTTAAGGGCACAGATGGCAAGAAGGAAGGGCCTGCGAGCCGGGTTTGGACTTTACGGCTACAGCTGAGGCTGTGACATCTTCCTCCGCATTCATCTCGTTCACAGAGGGTTTCAGTTTGGCTGTGTGAGAACTTGGCGCTGACTTCCATCCTGGGCCGCAGCACTCCGAGAGGGAAAGCCTGTCTTTGCCTCTGCCTCCCTCGGGGAAGGGAATCATGGCTGGGCCCTCGCACGCTGTCCAGGAGTTTACTGGAAGGGTACACGAGCGATTCCACCTGAGTGAAGCCGCTGAGAGAGAGAGACCCAGCCTGCGGGGTAGGCCAGGCCGGCAGCAGGCTGAAAGCCCAGCTTCCCCATCCACAACCTCGCCCTGGCCATCCCTTCCCCTTCGGAAACCTGACCTCTAACTGGAACTGCCTTGGCCTCATTCCCTGGGTGTGGATTCGCCTCCCTGCCAGCCCGCCAAATGCTGGAGGCTTTCCTGCACTCCCCGGCGCTCAGAGCTGCAAAGTTAAATCTGCTTTTCCAGATTTTTTTTTCTCCCCAATCCTAACGGAAGAAATCCAGAAGCGCGGGGCAGAGGGGCTGGGCTCCCTCCAATCGGAGCCGCTCCTGCACCCTCCTCCCAAGCAGGAAACTCCCGAGGAGAGAGGAGAAGACGGGCGGGCCTGGTGACAGCCCCGGCTCCCAGAAACAGGCCCAGGAGGGGAGAGGGGCGGGTCCCCAGGAACGAGGCCGCCTGCGGCGCTCTGGCTCCTGCTCATCCGGCAAATAAGACAATAAATAAAAGAGGGGCCTGGGCGATGCTACCAGGCCAACTGCACCCCTGCGCGCACCCAGAGGGCACCAGGACCCTCACAAGGACCCATCAACACAGAGGCCCCCCCACGCGCACACACACACATGCACGCGCGCGCACACACAGGCGTTGGGGGGGCAGGCCCGGGTTCTCGCTCCGACAAGCCGCGTGGGAAGGGGACGGGACAGAGCCCCCCAACTCGCAGGACGGCGAGGGCACCCCCCGCGCGGGTCCACGCAAAGTCACCCTTGGGGACACACAAACAGCGTGACCCAGTCGGGGGACATGAAGGAGCCCCGACTCCTGGGGCGGCCAGGGCCCCCACGATGGAGGGTCCCCGCAGTCACCCTCAATGAGACGCAGTGAACCGGGGCCACGCGCAAGGGCCACGCAGAGCTACCTGCGGGCACACACAGCAGGGAGCCGGCCACACCTGGGGACCGGGTCCGCGGCGGTCCGAGCACCCTACTTTCCAGTGACCGGACCCCCGCGCGCGGCCCCTCGGTGCCACCGCCCACACCCCCCCCCCCCCCCAGACCCGGACAATACCAGGGCGCCCGGCCCGCGACGGCCAGTCCTCCCCGTCCCCGCCCCGGTCCCCCGGTCCCCGTCCCCGCCCCGTGCCGACCCCGCTGTGGCTCAGGGCGGCGCCCCGCTCAGACCGGCCACACCCGGCCCGGGACCCCCGTCCCCGCCCCGGGACCTCTGCCGCCTGGGACCCCAGCCCGGTCCCGCGACCCCCGCCCTCCCGGCCCGGTAACCCGGCCGCCCGGGACCCCTGCCCGAATGGAACCCCCGTCCGGCCCCGCGCCCCGGCTCGGTCCTGGACCCCGCACCCGCCTGAGCAACCTCGCCCGCCCGTGAACCCTACTCTCCCGGGACCCCGCCCCGCCGCCCGCAGCCTCACCTCAGGCCGGCGCCCGGGCCGAGGGGAACGGCACCCAGCCGCCCGCAGAGCCGCGGCCGCCGCAACAATGGATCCCAGGGCGGGGCCGCTCGGCCCGTCCGACTCCGTCTCGGGCCGGGGTTCGGGCTCGCGGAGCCGCCGCCGGCGCGAGGGAGCCGTGGACGCTGGCACCGCGCAGGCGCACTCCCCGCCCGCGGCCCGCGACCCCGCCCCCGGCGGCGCCCGGCGTCCAGGGCCCGCCCCCCGACCAATGGGGAGAGAGATCCGCGGAGGGGGCGGGGCCGAGAGAAACAAAGGGAGGTGGGGTGGGGCGGGGCTGCGGGGGCGGCACTGGTCCCGCGGGGAGGCCGGACCTAGCAGCTGGCCCATCCGCGGCCCAATCGGACGAGGGGAGGCCAAGCTGAATGTCCGTCTGGAATCCGCTCAGCAGATTGCTCATCCCAAACCCAGAACGCAAACTTGAAGGCTTGCTCTGCCGAACATAAAGGGAAACTGAGGCCCAAGGAGCGAGATCGTCTGCTGCCCGAGTCACCAAATCCCATTGGCTCGTTCATCTTTTATTCATTCAACCAACATTGCAGCGCTTGTCGGAGGTGCATCAGGAGAGGGAGGCGAAGGCTCCGTCCTTGGAGGGGCGCCTTCAAGCAGGTCCAGGAGCTCTCGGGGTCACTTTAACGCCTGAAAAGGGAGCCAGGAGCCCAGCTGCCACCCTCTCCTGCGGGCAACCTTTTGTGGTTCTGTTCTTCCTACTGACATGTCCTCCTTTCCTCGCCTGGCACCCCATACGCCCCGACACCACCCATCACCTTTAACCTCTGTCCTCATCTCTGTGGTATTTGCTCTCTAGGCATCATGTGGGGCCCCGCTGGTTTTTCCCTGTTATCAGCAGCTCTCCCAGAGTCTCCAGGATCCCCCCTTCCCTGCCCAACCTCTGCATGATGGGGTGTTGGGGTGACCCATGGCTCGGTCAGATGCCCTCCTATTCACCAGGGATGCTCTTACTGGAAATCTCCCTCCAGGTTTTAAACACACTGCGGTCACTGCTAGATCCTTATCCCCAGCCCGGACCTCTCCCACCCGGTCTCACCCGGCTGGATGCCCAGGAGGCATCTCACACCTGCCAGGGCCAAAACAAAGAGCTTTATTCAGTGCCCCCAACCTGCTGCTCCACATTCCTCCCCCGCTCAGTCAATGCCTCTCCATCCACACAGAGGCTCAGGCTCCAGTGTGGCCGCTCTGCAGTCCCAGGGCCTCATTCACCGTGCCTGTCACAGCAGCTACAGCTGCCCTCTGAAGTAAGGACAAGCCAGAGTCTGCCTCGGGGTTGGAGTCGTCCGCTGTGCCAGAACAGGGCCAGGCACCCTGCAGGCACTCAGGGAATGCTGGTAGGATGGCTGGCTGGCTGGCTGGCTGGCTGACTGGGTAAGTGGGTGGATGGATGGACAGATAGATGTGTAAGGTCTTGACAGTGACTGGAGCAAACCCCATCCCCATCTCCCTGCGCGCACGTGCACACATACACACACACACCTGAAAACCTGGCTCCTGATCTGATTTGCCAACAAACTCCTGCAGGAACATAAGCAGCTCCTACCCGCTCAGCCAGGGCCGCAGTGTGGCTGGGGTGTGCTCAGAGGCCAGGAAAACGCATCTCGCACATTTCAGCCCTGTCCTCTGCTCAGGGCATAGCAGGCATCCCTGAGCGGTTCGGCAGCCGCGTCCTCACCTGGAGCCGTGACTGGGTCAGGTCCACTTCCAAGCTCACTCGGGTTGGTGCCAGATTTCACTTCCGAGGGGCTGTGGGCCGGACGGAGGCTGTTCTCCGGGGCTACAGAGCCTCACAGTGTGGAGGTAGTGCTTCAAAGGATGTAAGTAGAAGCTCTCTGCCTAGTGTGTAGGATGAATTCTTAGTAATGTAACCTGACCATGGGAGTGACACCCCATTGCCTCTGCCACACTGATTGGCTAGAACAGCGGTTCTCAACCTGTGGGTCGTGACCCCTTTGGGGGGTCGAACGACCCTTTCACAGGGGTCGTCTAAGACCATCGGAAAACACATATATAATTACATATTGTTTTTGTGATTAATCACTATGCTTTCATTATGTTCAATTTGTAACAATGAAATTGGCGGTCACCACACATGAGGAACTGTATTAAAGGGTCGCGGCATTAGGAAGGTTGAGAACCACTAGGCTAGAAGCTGTCCCAGGCTCCACCTGCACTCATGCATGCGGTGCTGGGGGATCAAATGCCGACTCCCAGAAATTGAGTTAAGACATGAGTGCATTGCCCTGGTCGGCTTGGCTCAGTGGATAGAGCGTTGGCCTGTGGACTGAAGGGTCCAGGTTTGATTCCTGGTCAGGGCACATGCCTGGGTTGTGGGCTTGATCCCCAGTAGGGGGGTGTGCAGGAGGCAGTCAATCAATGATTCTCTCTCATCATTGAGGTTTCTATCTCTCTCTCCCTTTCCCTTCCTCTCTGAAATCAATAAAAATATATGTTTTCAGCTGCTATGTTTGTGGTTGTTTGTCATGAAACAATAAAAAAAATGAATACAACAACCTAGGTCCCCTCTCCATTACATACATTCATAGCACCCTGGACTTTTTTCTGGCAATGTTGTCACAATCATACTTACTTGTTTAAAATATCTCTCTTTTCTCCCTAGCCAGTTTGGCTCAGTGGATAGAGTGTCGGCCTGCAGACTGAAGGATCCTGGGTTCGGTTCCAGTCAAGGGCATGTACCTCGGTTGCAGGTTCCTCCCTGGCCTGGGCCCTGGTAAGGGTGTGTGCAGGAGGCAACCAATCAATGTGTTTCACTTACATCAGTATTTCTGTCTTTCCCTCTCTCTTCCACTTCCTCTAAAAAATCAATGGGAAAATATCTTCCAGTGAGGATAAATCTACACTAATAAAAGAGAAACATGGTAATTAGTGTACGACCGCTACCCTTTTCATTGGCTAATCAGTAAGTATATGCAAATTAACTGTCAGCCAAGATGGCGGCCGGCAGCCAGGCACTGAAGCGAGCATGAGGTTTGCTTGCTGCGGACTCCAACGTTCCCCGCCTCACTTGCCAGCCTCTCAGTTGCAACTCTAAGCAACTATGTACTATGTTGCAAATAAGAAGGTAAACAAAACCCCAGAAACCAGCCGACTGAAACCCAGCCAGACCGAAACTTTGTATCAATGTTTTCAGCAGCAAGGCCTCAGAGCTAAAGCTGGCCCAGAATAAAAAAAAAAAAGAAAACAAGGAGCAGTTGGGAGCTCCAGTCACTCGCCACCCGGAAAACAGCCCTTAGCCCCTCACCCAGACTGGCCAGGCACCCCAGTGGGGACCCCCACCCTGATCCAGGACACCCTTCAGGGCAAACCAGCCAGCCCCCACCCGTGCACCAGGCCTCTATCCTATATAGTAAAAGGGTAATATGCCTCCTGGCACCGGGATCAGCGTGACAGGGGGCAGCGCCCAAACCTCCTGATCGCCCTGCAGCTCTGTGTGTGACAGGGGGCGGGGCCACAACCTCCCTATCCGCCCTGCTCTGTTTGTGACAGGGGAAGGCGCCCCAACCCCCTGATCAGCCCTGCTCTGTGCCTGATAGGGGGGAACTCCCCAATCCCCTGATCGGCCCTGCTCTGTGTGTGACAGGGTGCGGCGCCCCAACCCCCCCAGCCCCCCACCGCCCCCATGGGCCCTGCTCTGTGTGTGACATGGTAGAGCCATAACCTCCCCATCGGCCCTGCCCTGAGTGTGACAGGGTGCAGCGCCCCAACCCCCTGATCCGCCCTGCTCTGTGCATGACAGGAGGCAGCACCCCAACTCCCCAATCGGCCCTGGTCTGAGCCTGACCAGGGGCTGCACTTATGGATTGGGCCTGCCCTCTGCCACCCGGGAGCAGGCCTAAGCCAGCAGGTCGTTATCTCCCGAGGGGTCCCAGGCTGCGAGAGGGCACAGGCCGGGCTGGGGGACCCCCCTCCCCCCGCCCCTGAGTGCACAAATTTCTGTGCACCGGCCCTCTAGTAAATACATAAATAAAATAAAGTAATTAAATCTTTCTCTGGCCCCTAGCATGAAAGCCCCATGAGAGTGGAAATGGAGTCTGTCCGGCTCATCACTGGCCTCCAAAAGCCCGGCACCGTTTTGTTGTGGGGCCATTGGTGGGTGGCTGGCCCTTCTCTCCTCCCCAGCCCGCTTTCCCTGGCCGTGTTCCCTATAGAGACCCAAAGAGCTTCTGGCTTCCCAGCTTCCCCTGGAGCCGGAGGTGGTCATGTGACACGGTCCTGGCCAGGGACACAGAGTGGGAGTCGCTGAAAGGCTTCTGGCCGCGGTGCCCTGGGGCCCATTTGGCCCAGACCACAAAGAGCTGAGTGTTTATTGTTCAGGAATTTTGCAAGTCAGTTGTTCAACACAGTCGGTCATTACTTAACAATTAAGTTATACAAACTTACAATGAAAAATTATATTAAAAGCAAAGAGAATACTCAGAACGACTTCCTAATTATTTCACCGCAGCTTATAACGATCTGCTTTGAAGAATTCTGCATCCGCGGTAACTGCATGATGGAAAAGCTCCGTGATGGGGTGCTGCGGGGGCCTCCTCCCGGGAACACAGCCACCAGAGTCATGTTTGAAATCAGGGGCGGCAGGAGCGTTGACACCACAGAAATTGGCAGCTGCTGCGGGTCGGGACTCTTCTCCTTCCTCCCACCCCCAGGCCGCCAGGAGCTGGAGACGGACCAGCACACCTCGCCGAAGACGCTGCTCTCTGGGGAAGGGAACAGATGCAGCTGACCCTGCCTTTGCTCAGCCCCAGGGATTCCTCCCGGGAACGCACACGTGATGTCCGGAGCTGGAGCCGCCATCTCGTAACCGAGAGCACCGTCGGAATCAGAGAGATTCTGACTTAAAAAACCAAGTGCTTTCTTTGTTTAGGCCCCGTTAGTCCACTTCCCTGTGACTTCCAGAATTCCTACCTGACGAGTGTAGGCATCCCACAGAGTCTGTGAATGAATAACCCCGCCCGCTGCTCCTTCCTCCACCGTGTCCGACGTGGGCTTGCATCCACCAGGGAGCCAGCCCGGCAGGTGTCCCAGTGATGAGGACGCTTTTCCGCGTGGGAACTGAAATTCGGAGACGTCTTTGTAACGTCAGAACGTAAGCCCAGTCCCTCCTGGCCCCAGTCTTTCCAATGCCGTGTTCGTTCGATGGGAAATAAATCAGGGTTTAGTGATCTAAGAGTTGGACCGGCACATTCTGGGGGGGACTCCTGACCTCGTCGGACACTGTGAAAGGGAAGGGGATGGCTTAGTGCCCTGAGACCTCCTCCCCGACTCTCCCAGTGACATTTCTCTTTAGAAAAAAATAAATAACAAGCTGTGTCTAGGCCCAGGTGAGCTGCCCTCCACGACACACCCTGAAGTCTTCCTGGATTCGGGGGCTCAGGGGGGCAGAGGTCAGCTGCTTGGGCGTCTGTGGGAAATCCAGGTCCGGTTTGGGATGGGACGTCAGCTCACCGATGCGATGAAAGCCCACGTACCTGCTGCAGTCACCTGTTGCTATGTAACCAAGGCCCCCAAACCCAGCGGCTTGAACAACTGAGGTTTATTGTCTCACAGCAGCGGTTCTCAACCTTCTGGCCCTTTAAATACAGTTCCTCATGTTGTGCCCCAACCATAAAATTATTTTCGTTGCTACTTCATAACTGTCATGTTGCTACTCTGATGAATCGTCATGTAAATATCTGATATGCAGGATGGTCTTAGGCGACCCCTGGGAAGGGGTCGTTCGACCGCCAAAGGGGTGGCGACCCACAGGTTGAGAACCGCTGATAAAGCATGGGTGGGCCCTGGCCAGTGTGGCTCAGTTGCTTGGGCGTCAACCAAAATGTTGCTGGTCCGATTTGGGCTGGATCCCTGGCGGGGGGCGTGCAGGAGGCAGCTAATGGATGCTCTGCTCTCGCATGGATGTTTCTCTTTCTCTCCTCCCTTTCACTCTCTCTGAACATCAGTGGGAAAAATACCCTTGGGAAAAGCACTGCTCACCAACAGCGTGGGCCTTCTCCCCTCCGCCACACCGGTGCCTGCGTTTCCCAGGCCCCTTTGCAGTCGGGTGGGGCCACGGGACAAGTTCTGGCCAACAGGCCGCCTGAAGGTGGCACGAGTCACTTCTGAGCCCAGGACTTGCTGGTTTGTCACACACACCCTCTCCCTCCACCGCAGTGAACTCTGGGGTTTGGGTTGGGATTTAAGTAGCTTGGAACGTACAGCCCCCGGGGGAGAAGGGTCCAGAAAGGAGGCTGCAGGCTCTGACACCTCCCTGCCCATCTGCCCTGGGGTTCCTGACACCCCAGGCTGGGGACGATTCGGGAAGGTGGGTGCCATTGGTAGACGCAAAGGTTGGCGTGCAGAACGGAGCCAGATGTGGCTGGTGCAGGCCCTTAGCACCGGGGCAAGCGGGACTCCGAGCACCCCGCGCTCTGGAGCAGGGACTGTGCCTGGCGCCTCCACACCCAGGGCAGTGCTGGGCACAGACAGGCGCTGGGCACCAGCGCTCTAAACTGACCTCGTATCCCGGGCACCCAGGGCACACTCGTGGCTGGACGGCACGGAGATCCCAGGGCTCCTGGGGGCGCCAGGGCCCAGGGCAGGGCAGCCACACCGTCTAACCTGCAGTGTTAGCCACATTGGCTCCTGAAACATGGACATGTACACCCTAGCTCCCCAGTCACACGGCCACACGTGTGCTACCGTTTTGGACAGCATGGGTACAGAGGTCCCATCATCACAGGGCGTCCTCGGGCCGAGCTGTTCTGGAAGCACCGAGGCCTTGAGAAGCCTTGGAGCGAGCAGTGTCCACCATCAACGACCCCAGCGGCATCCCCAGGGCAGGGCCCTGGCCTGGGACCGGGAGCCTCCCGGGTGTGCTGCCGGGAGAGGGCAGCGTCAATGACCAGATAAAGAAGAACCTGGTGGCACCTGGCAGGTGTGAAGAGACAAGCAGCCCTAACCGGTTTGGCTCAGTGGATGGAGCGTCGGCCTGCGGACTGAAGGGTCCCAGGTTTGATTCCAGTCAAGAGCATGTACGTTGGTTGCGGGCACATCCCCAGTGGAGCTGATCGATGTTTCTCTCTCATCGATGTTTCTAACTCTCTATCCCTCTCCCCTCCTCTCTGTAAAAATCAATAAAATATATTTAAAAAAAGAGAGAGAGAGAGACAAGCAGCATGGCCGTGACAGGAGGGACAGACACCAGGACCCCACGTGGTGGGGTGGCGAGTGGGGCTGTAGAGGGTAGCCACTGGGAGCCTGGCATGATCCTGTGGATGTTTTCAAATGTCACTCTAACCCTGGCCGGGATGGCTCAGTGGATAGAGCGTCGGCCTGCGGACTGAAGGGTCCTGGGTTTGATTCCTGTCAGGGCACATGCCAGGTTGCTGGCTTGATCCCCAGTGGGGGGCGTGCAGGAGGCAGCCGATCCATGATTCTCTGTCATCATTGATGTTTCTCTCTCTCCCTCCCCTTCTCCTTCCCTCTCTGAAATCAATAAACATATATTAAAAAAAAAAGTCACCTAGAGCCTAGCCGAGCCACGCCCTGGAGCAAGCAGGGGTCCCAGGCCTGTGGCCTCCCCCCATCCCTCCCTCTGGTCCGGCCCCTAATGGCATCCCTCACGCTATGCCCACGCCCAGTGCCAGCTCTCGGGGCGACCCTCCACGCACCATCAGAGAAGGACCCGGCCCAAGAGGAAGGGCCCACGTTTCTAAGAAGCGCTTGGCACTCTCACAGGTAGAACACACCGTCCTTTATTTCCCAGGTTCCCGGGCCCCACATCGCATGGATGAGACGGGGATTTCCAGTCGCTCGGGCTCAGCTCGCTAAGTGGACGGAAGCGCGTTAGGTGCTAGAATTTCCCTTCCCTGGCCGGCCGGGCTGGCGCAGAGCCGGGCACCACAGCCTGGCGTGTGTGGGGCTGGGAGGAAGCTGAGCGAGGCTGACTCACGGGCGGGACGGCCAGGACACACGGGGATGCGGCTCCACAGGACGCCGGGAACGGACGCGGGCGACGCCTTGCTGGTTCCCACAGGCCTCTCTAGGCACTTCACAAACTCGGTGACAGGGACTGCGCCCACCCCACCCCTGGTGACAGCCGCGCCTCTCAGCGCGACCGCAGGCCTCTGCCCAGGCTCTGCCAACCGGCCGATCGGACAGTGTCACAGCCTCTGCGCCGAGGGCCGGTGTCCCCGTCAGGACCACCCATGAGGCATGGCTCCGGGCCACAGGTGCGTGTTCCACTGTGGGGAGGTGGGGTGCCGCTGCCCACGTCACCAAAAAGCCACACCGGGCGTCGGGCCGAGTCCACGGAAGTCCTATCCCGGGGCCCTGGCCGGCGGGGAGGTGGATCCGCCCCAAGACGTGGAGAATAACAGCGAGGACATCGCTGGACGCTGACTTCACACGCACGTACACACAGCACTGGGGGGGCGGGGGGGCTCTGCCTTTCGGGGGACCCGTGTGACAGGCACGAAAGAAAGAGAAGCAAAAAGAAAACAGACGAGGAGTCCATGTACTAGGGACACGGAGGACGGAGACCACACAGCGCGGAGGGGCGGGGCTGAGGCTGGAGCCCCCAGGGGGCTGCAAACTAAACTCTCCATATATGTCGCCTCAGGGCCCGCAGGCTACGCTTCTTAGTAAAATAAAACTTTGTGTTACTTTAGAGATCTCCTTTAGGCATCGGGGTGACGTGGGAGAACCGCGTGCGCGAGGGCCCGGAGGAGGGCCCTGTGCCACCACCAGCGGCAACACTTTTCACCCCACACTTGGCACCGCCCTGGGCCCCCGGGCTGTGGGCACGAGCCAGTGCCCTCCGGGGCCAGCGGACACTGGAGCCCTGTGATGGTGTCCGGGCCTGTCCCTGACAAGCCCCCTCAGATCCCAGGTCCTGGTCCCCTCTGTGCCCCCAGGGCGGGGAGGGCGGGCTGCTGTCTAAATGCCCCTCCCTCCCCGGGGACAGCCACTCTGCAGCATCTCGCTGGTGCCCAGCACAGCGGGGAAGGGGCGGTGCAAAGCCAGGCGCCAGGGCCCTAAACTACAGGCAGGATCTCAGGTGCACGCGGCGCTGTGGGACCTGCTCCCGCCCCACCCTCGGCCCCCGGCCCGCCCAGGCGCCCGCCCGCCCTGTGGGCACAGAGGAGCCAGAGGCAGCGCAACGGGAGGGTGTGCGTGGTGCCGCGGAGCCGGCTCTGCGGGCGGCCTCGGCGCGGGGTGGGTGCGGCCTCAGAACAGCAGGGCCTTCTTCTTGAGGTCGTTCCTCTTCCAGAGCGCCAGGCGGTCGAACTCCTCCACGCTCATCCCGAACACCTCCTGGAACTCCGCGGGCGACAGGTGTCTCTTCAAAGAAAAGGAAACCCAGGGGAGCGTGAGCACCTCAGCACGCAGGGGTGGGGCCGCCAGAGGCAGGGCTGCTGCGCATGGGGCCCCCCTCGGCTGCGTGGGCCTCGGTCCCGGGTCCCCCTGCCTCCCTGTCTCGCCCACCCTGCTGCTGGGAGCCCAGAGGAAAGAGACTCGGTCACGCAGCTCCCACTGGGAGCCTGGGTCACAGCGCACGGGGACTGGGACGCCCTCCGGCCCCGAAGCAGCTGGGCCAGGGACTAGCGCACAGGCTCACGGTGCCGTCCGAGGAGGGGCAGAGGGTTTACTGTGGCCCATTTCACAGACAAGGAGGCCGAGGCGTGGAGAGCGAGCAACGAAGCCCGGACCTGATTTTGAACCCTCCCTGTCCCCCAGCCTCTGCGTCCTGAGTCACAAAAGTCCTTCCTAATCGAATTTGAGCCCAGAGTTCTCAGTGCACACACACACACACACACTCACAGAGACACACACAGCCACAGAGATACACACACAATCACACACACAGTCACTCACACAGTCACAGACACACACACACAATCACACACACAGTCACAGACACAGTCACAGAGACACACACACAGTCACAGACACACACACAGTCATAGTCACACACACAGTCACAGACACACACACAGTCACAGACACATACACAGTCACAGACACACACACAGTCATAGACACACAGTCATAGAGACACACACACAGTCACAGAGACACACACAGTCACAGACACACACACAGTCACAGACACACACACACAATCACACACAGTCACAGAGACACACACAGTCACAGACAGTCACAGACACACACACAGTCACAGAGACACACACACAGCCACAGACACACACACACAGCCACACATACAGTCACACACAGTCACAGACACACAGTCATAGAGACACACACACAGTCACAGACACACACACAGTCACAGACACACACACACAATCACACACAGTCACAGAGACACACACACAGTCACAGAGCACACACATACACACAGTCACAGAGCACACACACACACACAGTCACAGAGACACACACACAGTCACAGAGACACACACACAATCACACACACAGTCACAGACACAGTCACAGAGACACACACACAGTCACAGAGCATACACATACACACAGTCACAGAGACACACACACAGCCACAGACACACACACACAGCCACACATACAGTCACACACAGTCACAGACACACAGCCACAGACACACACACACACACAGCCACACATACAGTCACACACAGTCACAGACACACAGCCACAGACACACAAATAGACACAGACACACACCTACATGGACATACACAGAGACACACACAGGAATACACACGGAGACGCCCAGGCACATACGCGCCCAGCAGGCTAGTCTCGGTCTCTGCCGGAAGGGGCCATGGGCCTGCTGCTGCGAACTTGAAGGAGCAGCAGGAAGATGGATCCCGAGCTGCCGGGCAGGGTGCCGTGGTGGGGCTTCCTGGAGGCGGAGGAAGCCGCCCCGCCCACAGAGATGGGCACTGTCATTGCAGACAGCAGCGCCGTGTCCCGGCCTCATCACAGTCCCCCCGGGGACAGTGGAGACATGAAAGGGCGAGAGAAAGGAGCATGGTTCCCACGGGCTCAGCAAGTACCCACTGGGTGTGTGCGACGCAGAGACCCCGGCCCTGGGTGCCGCTGGGGGCGGTTCACACGGATGAACAAGAGCAAGGCCTCTGTCCTGGCGCCTGAGAACAGCCGTGGGAGGGGCAGCTCAGGAAGCAGGGCCAGGCCTCGGAGAGGCGGAGGTGCCCCCCTTTCCTGCCCCGGGGGGTCTATGGCGCCCGCTCAGGGGTGGGCTGGCGAGCCAGGGCCAGCGGGACCCTTAGTGATCCTTACCCTGCCGATGGGGGTGCTCCCCCACCTGCCCCCACCTGCCTCCACCTGCAGGAGCCACTCCACAGCAGGGAAGGCAGGTGGGGCCCGCAGGGAGGGAGGGCGCTGCAGGGGGTCCCTGCTGAGTTGGCAGCCCTGCAGGCCGGTCACAATGACGGGGTGCTGGTCACATCTGAGAATCATGAGGCCCTGAAACCTACCAGAACAGGCTCAGTGGTACAGGCCTGGGAGCCTGTGTTTGCACACGCCTCCCAGAGCAGCCGAGGGAAGCGAGGTTTGGGGCCGTTGGGCTAAGATCAAGTCCCGGGCCAGCAGGAGCCCGCCCTGGCCTGGTCCTGGCCCCTCATCTGTAAGGACAGAGCTGGGCCTGCGGGCTGTGCGCTGGGGAGGGTCAGTGAGGAGGGACCTGTCGGCCGGGACCTGTTCCCCCCTCCGGCTCCGGCTCTGTGGTCCAGTGTCCGCCTCACCTGGCCGGGTGCCCTGCCTCCAGCTGGGAGGGGTGAGGGGCCCTGCTCGTGGCTGCTGGGAAACTGGCTCAAGATAAACTCGCTCACGGTCACGAGGCAGAGTCACCCCTGCTCCATCCAGGGCTCTTGTCGCCGCCCCATATGCTCGCTGTAGCAGCAGGACACAGATGACTCCTGACCCCTGACCCCTGAAGGCTCCCCAGGAGGAGGGCAGCCCTACCCTCTCACCCCCTGGTACTCACCAAGGCCAGGCACAGCCCAGCGCCTTCCTGAGCCGGCAGGAAGGAAGCCCAGGGCGTGGTGCCTTTGCAGAGGGGCTGGTCAGCCTCATTCTGGGACAGCCCACTCCCGGGGTGCACCGGCCCCCATGGCATGGCCTGCAGGCTCTGCTGGGGAGTCTGCCTACAGGTGACCCTCCAGGGCAGTGTCCTGCAAAGACCTCCAACCCAGGACCACACAGCCCAGGATTCCCATCTTGGCTCCGCCCCTGTGCAGCTCGCTCCACCCCCTGAAGCGGGCCCCGCCCCCTTGCACCTGGCTCCACCCCCACGCAGCTGCACTGAGGGACTGGAGCGCAATTGTGATCTCTGAAAACAGCCAGTGGGAGGGGCAGCTCAGGACACAGAGGCGGAGGTGGGTATGAGCAGGTGGGCGCTGTGACCCATTCTTCTCTGCTTGGCCCGCCAGCCCCTCCTCACCTGCCAGGCAACTCCCCCTCACTCCTCAGACCTGGGGTATGCCAGCCCCGCCCCAGGCTCCCAGAGCCCTCTGCGTCAGAGTTGGAGAAGAGGCCCCTGGTCCTGGGTTACAGAACGTTCCACACACAGACAGGACGGTGCAGTCGCATCCACAGCAGAGGCGGTGAAGACGTAAAGGAGGGGGGGGGGTGAGTTTTGAGTATTTGTACCTTTGCTTTAAATACAATTGACTCCGCCCAAGTTTACGTAACTAACTTTTCTGCAATGGCTGGGTCTCACACCTAATATTTAACAGCGGGAGCAGCTCCAACCGCCGCTGAACTTGCCCTGGGCCATGGTCCCCAGGGAGGAGAGGAACAGGGCACCCCTGTGCCCAGGGACAGGTGGGGTGCTCGGAGGCACGCAGCGGCTTGGAGGAGGACTGCAGGGCACGGGAGGGCTGTGACCCACGCTTGCTCCGCTCTCTCCTCCCTTCACCTGTGGAGCAGGTCCGGGGACACTGACCCTAGCAGACCAGGCCCCCCGACCCCACAGAGCTCCCAGCTGGGGGGTGGAGGGGGTCAGAAAGCAGGCAAGTCCACTGCGGGTTGAGGGACCAGGGAAGACCCGGAAGGCTTTGCAGGGGGGACACCCTGTGACCGGAGAAGTGAATCTCTGACTTAACTTTGTGACCTGGAACAAGTGGCAAAGGTTTCCTGGAAATACCACCCGGTAACGACTTAACCTCTGGCCCCCAGCCAGCGCTCAGTACAGGAATGTTAGTGGCAGCCACGGGGAACGCACGGCGCTGTGCCAGCCCTCTGCCACCTCTGGCTTCTGGAACATGCCAGGCTCTTTGCCACCCCAGGGCCTGCCATGCACTTTCCCCCACTCCACACAGTGGCTCCTCCTCGTCCTATAGATCCCCGTGCAAAGGTCCCCTCCTCCAGGGGCCCCTCCAGGATTGCCTCAGCCAACCAGGCCCTCGAGCCCTGCTGTGCCGTGTCCCTCGGCGCTCAATCCCTGCAGCCCTCTCAGGCCCCTAGAGCCCTGGGTGCTGGCGCAGGCCCATCCCTCAGGACCCTGTCTGTGCATCCCCATCATCTACCAGGGTCTCATCGGACCGGTAGGGTGAGTTCAAACAAAGCAGGCTCTTCTATAGCTGCCGGGCCTTCTTTCTCAGGCACATTCCACAGCTTGGGTTCCTACCGCTCTAGTGAACCCCCTGTGCGGTCAGTCAGCCCCGTCCCCGCCAGGAAAGCACAGGGCAGCGCTGTGAGCCGCCTCTCCCCTCCCGGGTCAGCCCTGCCCTGCCCTGCCCTGCCCTGCCCAGCACTCAGCCCCGCGCTGCCCGGCACTCAGGAAGGAAGGTCTGGGCTGCTGAACCAAGGAGGACCCACTGGAGTGACTCACAGGGACACGGCCCCCCGCCCCTGGCAGACAAGAAGCGCCTGTCCCACAGCACCCTTTCCTGTCCGCACGGCCACACACTATGTGAGTCTGGCCAGGCCTTGGCGCCCAGCTGCCAGCAAACCTCGCCTCGGGGCTGCTGGGAGGCCTGCAGCAGACATGGCTCACATCTGCAACCAGCTGACCGAGGAAAGGTGACCCTCCAGCCCTGGCCGCTGTGGCTCGGTTGGTTGGGCATCCTCCCACCCACCGAAAGGTTGCTGGTTCCATTCCCGGTCAGGGCACAAGCCCAGGTTTCGAGTAGGGGCGTGCAGGAGGCAGCCGATCGTCATTTCTCTCTCACTTCGATGTGAGGATGAAAAGGGGCCACAGGCCACCCTAGCCGGTTTGTCTCAGTGGATAGAGCATCGGCCTGTGGACTGAAGGGTCCCAGGTTTGATTCCGGTCGGGGCACATGCCCGGATTGTGGGCTCGACCCCCAGTGGGGGGGCGTGCAGGAGGCAGTCGATCAATGATTTTCTCTCACCATTGATGTTTCTCTCTCTTTCCCTCTCTCTTCCTCTCTGAAATCAATAAAAAAATATGTATTTTTTTAACAAAAGAAAGAAAGAAAAGGGGCCACATGCTAACCTGACAAGCTCAGGGGAGGCCTGCATGGCAGTCTTGCAAACTCAGAGACCTCAAATAACCCCAACACAATGGATGGTCTGAAATGAAAGCTTTCACTAAAAGCAGTTCATGGTGGGTAGTCCAGTCCTGGGCCGGATCTTCACAGACAAAGATCATCTCTGACCTTAACTGAGCCTTTTTTTTTTTTGCATCTATGATAACACACCTTGGGAATGTCAAGGTGGTGTAACTTCCCTTCTTCCAGGTCCCTCAGGGCACAACCAATGCACCAGGACCCAGACCACAATTCCCTCATTGTCATTGTTATCCTACAATCGGCACGTGTCTATCATTTCACTCTATCCAATCCCAGAGGTTTCCCCGCCTCTCTGGTCCGTCACCTCGGATTTCCTGTAACCACCCGCGGCTCCTCCTCTGACTCTAATGTCTGAACAGGTGGAAACGGCCGTTCTCCGGAGCACTGTACCAATCCACCGAGTCGCTGCTCCCCGGCAACTGCTCCCCGGCACCTGCTGACATTGTGGCTCAAAGAAACTCACAACATTTCTTCCCAGGCTCGAATGTTTCTTATGTTAACAGATGTTTCTCTCTCTCTCTCTCTCTCTCTCTCTCTCTCTCTCTCTCTCGTTCTCCCTTCTTCTCTCTCTAAAAACCAATAAAAAAATCTTAAAAAAAAAAAAAAGACATCCTTCCATAATGTGGTGGTGGGCAGGGGAAGCGACGCTGGGCCGGGAGGGGGTAGCCGGTGGGGACCCTGGGGGATGCTTACATTCTTTGTCTTTTTCTGGAGTTTTACAAGCGTGAGGAATTGTTTTTATACTAAAAACAAAGCTCCCTCTGAAATGAAAACACCAGGATCCCTCCTCTCCTGGGGTACCAGGCCGCCCCGAGCCCCTCTGGCCGCATCCCAGCTCCAAGCCCCGAGGACTGCGGGGTGGCCCCGGGGGGGACTTTCCAATGTGCCTGCTGGCTCAGCTGAGGCGGGGGGGGGGGGGGGGGGGGGGGGGGGCGGCGGCGGGGGGGGGGGGCGAGGAGCTCGCAGGTCTGTGATGAAACCCATTCTCCTGTCCTCAGAGTTTTTGTTTTTGTTGTTAATCCTCACCGAGGATATTTTTCTGTTAGTTTTTAGAGAGAGTGGAAGGCGGGGGGAGCCAGAGAGAGAGAAACATCGATGTGAGAGAGAGGAGACACATCGATTGGTTGCCTCCCACAGGAGCCCCAACCAGGGGATGGAGCCTGCAACTGAGGAACGTGCCCTTGGCTGGAATCGAACCCGGGACCCTTCGGTCCGAGGGCTGACGCTCTATCCACTAGGCCGCAGTTTTTGAAGTGGAATGTTCGCACGCGTTAACGGCCTGGTGTTCTGCACTGTCATTCCGTACTGTAGTGCAAGGGCGTGGGAGGGGAGGCATTAAAGTGACCCCAGTCCCAAGAGGAAGAAGCCAGCCGAGCCGGCTCGCCCCCCCCCCCCCGGGGGCAGCTTGCTGAGCTCTGAGCCCCTCTGTGGAGAGTGACCGCCCAGGCCCGCCCCCAGGGGGACAGCCACACCAGTTAGGAGCCCTCCAGGCGGCTCCTGACCCCAGCTCTGGCCAGCAGCCCCTTTCATAGCAGGGACATTGTACTGGGACAAGACCGCACAATGAACGAGGAGCCACAGTGCGTCCCTGCAGAGAGGGGCCAGGCGGAGGCTGCCAGGGATCGGCTCGAGGCCACGGGGTGGGCGCCCCGAAGCGGGAGGGGCGCTGGGCTCCGGCCTGCTCTGTGCACACTGCTCTCCGGGTGCCTCCCGTCCCAGGCGCTGCCGGGGCTGGGCCCAGTGCTCCCGGCCCCGGGGCCTGGCAGACCCTTCCCTGTCCTCCCTTCTCTGCTGCTGACAGTCCTGTCCCTCCTCTAAGGGCCAGCTCAGCGCTGCCTCCTCAGCCCGGGATGTGGCAGCGTCCATGGCCCCATCGCTCCCCTCCTGGCAGCTGCCCGAGTCACCGCCTGGGCCGGCAATCTGGCAGGGTCTGGTGCTGGCTGGACACACAGTAGGCTTCATATGCCCCCAGCACCTACTGTGTGCTCAGCCCTAGGCACAGGTGGGCTTTCAGGAATCTCCAGACCCCTCACACCCAGTGAAATCGTCATGCAGAGGCACCGGAACATTCCTGCCCGGTGCAGGCGGTGAGCCCCATTGCCTGAACCCCACCGTGCGGGTGCTGATTCCTTTGCAGGGCGACTGTGAGGACTAAGTTAAGTCCTGCACGGGGCCCCTTTGGATCTGGCTCATAGTAGGTGCTCAGCAAAGTCAGCTCTTCCAGGCAATGATATTACCGGTTCCTACGCTGTGCTGCCCCCTGCGGGCCTTTAAGCAGCAAGCGGACCCTTGACCAGGGGCTTTTGCTGCGTGGCCCAGCGCTCTGAGGACGTTCTCATTAACGACCAGCCAGCCCCTGCATCCCTGGGCTGCGCATCCGCAGATCCAACCCCCTCAATCGACCCAAAGCAGGATCTTCAGTCCTCGACGGGAGCCCTCGGAGCCGCGGGCTGACTGTGTGCTGTTCTGCACCATTTTATAGGAGGGGCTTGAGCGCCTGCTGGGGGTCCTGGAACCCAACCCCTGGACACATTTTGGGGGGGTCAACCGTTACCCTCGGATTCCGACTGTGCTGGGGGTCAGTGCCCCTCCCCACGCTGTTCGAGGATCGATGGTACTTGCTCCCCCGGTCAGTGTGCTATCCTAGACCCCGGGAGGCTGTGGCCGGGACGGTTCCCCCTCCCTCCTCGGGGGACACACAGTATGACGGAGTCAGGCGCTGCTCCCAGCGCTCCTGCCCGACCACAAACAGCTGGGCCTCTGACGGCCGCCTTTGCTGGGCAGCCGACCAGCCCGCGTGTCCCGCCATGAAGCAGCGCGGGTCCTGGGCTCCGAGCCCTCGCCGTGCCCGCCCCGCCCGCCCTGCCCGCCCGCCCCGGTGGGGACACTCGGGCGATGAGTGTGGGGAGGCTCCTCAGACCCCCAGTGGGAGGACCCCCGCCCCGAGCCCCTCTCACCTCCAGTCTCGTCCGGTCCACGTCTTTGGGCAGTTTCACGCGGATCCGGTTTGTGACGATGAGGGCGTCATAGGGATAGACCTGTGGGGGAGGCGGCAGGCTGGCTTCAGCGGACACGCACGCGGGGACGAGAGAGGGGCCAGGCCCGGCGGGCTGGGTGGGGTGGGGAGGAAGGCACATACTTGCGTCTGCACGGGACACACATCTCATAGGAAAAGCACAACAAAAGGAACTTTTAACCTGGGCAGGCGCGGCAGGAAGAGGTCAGAGGTCAGCGAGGCGGCGGCCCCTTACCTTGTATTCTGTAAGAGAAAGAGCAGAGACCACAGGGCCGGTGAGAAAGCGCAGGAACCCATCCCAGAGGTGGCAGCAATCCCCCCCACCCCCGCCCTGCAGCCAGCTGGGCCGTGTGGCCTGTCCCCGCAGCAGCGACCCTGGAGCCACAGGCGGAGGAGGGAGCTGCCCGTCCCAGGGAGAAACCAAGAGCCGGAGGCGGGCAGGAGGCTGAGCCAGACTGGGAGCTGGACGCGGTGCTGTGTCCCTGCGGCACTGTCTCCCCTGCTGGGCCGAGCCGCCTGAGAACGCTGCCTGCCTCAGTTTACCCCGTGAGTGGGCCTTCTGGGTAGATGTTTTGTTGTGGAGACTCAGCCTCCCGGGGCCTAAGCCCCCAGCCTCTAACTTTCTTTCTTCTTAACGCTTTCGTGCCTCCTGGAAGCTCCTGAGTTCCGGACATAGTGCTGGGAGGCGTCCCTGGACTATAAAGTCTTGTTATGCAGTGAGATTGGGGGGTGGAGGCTCCGTGAGCGCCCAGCACCCACAGAGGCAGACACTGGGACCCCGGCCGCAGGCCTGTCTCGGGGAGAGTCCCTGGCAGGGGCCCAGGCGAGGGGGGCCGGTCCCTGAATTTTTCAACGCGACCCGTGGGATTCTAGACATGCCAGCTGTGAGCCAGGGACCTGGAGAGCCACTTGGAGGGAGCAGCTTCGACACCTCAATCTCCACCCTGCAGTGCCATCCCGCCCATGAGAGTGAGCCCCCCAACCCGTCGCACTCGGGGTGACAGGGCGAGGGGGTAATGCCGGGCCCGTGCAGGCCCAGGGCCGGCTCCTAGCGGGCAGAGCCTCCGCCAGGCACCTGCCACGTGACCAGGGTCCCTGCCAACCTCCTGCAGGCAGCCCGCCTGGCTAAAGGGCCACGCGAGCGAGGTGGGAGGGTGGCCCAGCTCCGTCGCTGGGGGCCTTTCCCTGTGACTTGCTCCCTCACTGACCCTGGTTTCCCTGGAGGCTGGGCTGGGCTGGCCCTGACAGGGGACAGTCGTTCCCACACAGATCCCTCTCCCCAAGTGACCAGAGTGACAGACAAGTCAGCGCAGGGGCTGATGGGAGAGCAGAGCACCTCGGCAACGTTAGAACGGAGTCAGCTGATCCTCCAGGGGGAGGCGGGCAGCGAGCACCCGGGATCCCCTCACTGCGCCAGGCTTGGCGCCCCTGCCGGCGGCCTGGCGGGGGGGGAGGGGTGGCGGTTAGAACGAAGTTTGTGGGACCGTGTTAGTGCTCCCTGCCCCAGCCAGAGACCTAGGGTCCCCGCTCCGTGTACCTCGCGTGCCCCAGCTGGCATCCGGGTCTGCTCCGCAAGGCGCCAGATTGGCGTTCTGGAAGAGAAAGAGAGAGGGCAGCAGGAGGCAGGCCGGGGCGGGAGGGTCGGATCACCGAGCCTGCAGATGCTGCAATGGAGGCCCCCACTCCCCGGGGTGCCGCTGTCGCCTCCCGGCCTGTGCCAACCCTGCCCGTCCAGGCAGCTCCTGCCGAACCGCCGTAAGGACGCCCCGGGGCCTGGCCCCTGAGCTCTGCAGCTGGCACAACCCGGGGGCGGCTCAGCGTGGAAGCTGTTCCTGGGACCTCAGCCCCCTCCAGACCCCGCCGTCCCCAGGGCTCCGTGGCCGGTGTCTGCACAGCCGCTGGGACAGAGCCCAGCATGTCGCGAGCTCTCCACACAGCGGCTGCACGGGACCGAGCCCCACCACCCGTCTCAGGTGCCGCCCTCGCCTGCCCACGCTCTGCATTTCACTGCCTCCACCACTCATGTGTGGGATCCTCTCCCTCTGCCCACCTGCAGAAGCCACCCTGCAGACCCCGGAAGGTTCCGCTGGGGGCACCGAGCCCGCGGGGTTCCCCGCCCCCAGCTGGCACAGCTCTTCTCAACTGGGTTCAATTCTAAAGGAGAGGGACCTGCAGGTGCCGGGGAGCGGTGGGGCTTCCAGCCCTACCTCACGCGGAGGCGGGAGTGAGGGCCCCACCGCCTGGCGAGAGGCACAAAGGCCTCAGAGGGCAGCCAGGCCCGAGTCCTTCAGCCCAGAGGGGAAACTGAGGCAGCGAGGGGAGAGCATGTGAAGGGCAGGGCCGGAGCCGGTCTCTGTAAATGTGTGATATTTTGTTCATCGCCGGTTTGTCTGCATTAATCTGGATTTTTAAAACCATGGCATTAAAACATGTTGGTCTTGATTACTGAGTCTTTTGGTACTTGCCTCGCTGGCCGACCTCCTCCAGCCCTGGAGTCCCCTCCGGGCTCTGCGCCCACCCGGTGACGGACCTGCCCCGGCCCTGGAGTCCCCTCCGGGCTCTGTGCCCACCTGGTGATGGACCTGCCCCGGCCCTGGAGTCCCCTCCGGGCTCTGTGCCCACCTGGTGATGGACCTGCCCCGGCCCTGGAGTCCCCTCCGGGCTCTGTGCCCACCCGGTGATGGACCTGCCCCGGCCCTGGAGTCCCCTCCGGGCTCTGTGCCCACCCGGTGATGGACCTGCCCCGGCCCTGGAGCCCCCCGCCGGCTCAGCGCCCACCCGGTGACGGACCTGCCCCGGCCCTGGAGTCCCCTCCGGGCTCTGTGCCCACCCGGTGACGGACCTGCCCCGGCCCTGGAGCCCCCGCCGGGCTCTGCGCTCACCCGGTGACGGACCTGCCCCGGCCCTGGAGCCCCCGCCGGGCTCTGCGCCCACCCGGTGACGGACTCTCCGTGACAGAGGGAGTCTCCTGAGTTGCAAGAACGCTTTTTGGAGACATTTTCTCAGGACACTGACAAGCGCCCCAGGTGCACCTGTCCGGTTAGGTACCCTCCTCCTGGGACAAAGCTGGGCACACCCGCCAGCCACTTGCCACCTCCCCTCTGGGACACGGAAGGGAAAGGCCGCCCTCTAGTGGCCAGTGTCCCTCACCACAGGCCATCAAAGCTGGCTTGCCATGGCCACCTGGGGCAGCTGGAACCCCCTCCTGGGGCCACAACCAGCTTCCTGCGCTCTGTCAGGCTCCCCGGAGGAAGGGTGGGGCATCGCCCGGGGGCAGAAGGGAAAGGAGGGTCAGCCAGAGCTGCCAGCTGGGCCTGGGGTCTTCCCGTCCTCCCTGGCAGGAGAGCTCCGTGGCCAGGGGAACCCCCAGCGGCTGCCCTGGTGGGCTCCCCGCGTCCTCAGCAGAGGATCACCGGAGGTAAAAGCCACCATCGCTGCCCTCTCCCACCTGCCTGGTGTGATTGTGTCAGCTGCCCTTACAGCCGCATTCACTAATCTCCGCGGCAACCCCAGGAGGCAGGCATTTTTGTTACCATTTCATGGACTCGGCTCAGAGAGGTGAAGCAACTTGCCCAAGACCGCACAGCGCATGCACGGCGCTGCAAAACATCTCACTCCAGTTTTACTTTCCAAGGATTGCTAGAAGCAGGAGCGGAATGGTGGCCATTCACACTGGCCATGCACTTTCCTCCCTAGAGTCCTGTTGGCGTCCGCCACTCCACGCAGCAGCCGCTGGTCTGGAGGTAAGGAGGGGTAGGGACTTGCTGTTGTAATACCTCCTCGTGTGGGAACCACGCTGCAGAGCGTATGAGAGTTTACAGCCCTGATGTGCTCACAGGAGTCCTAAGAGGTGAGGACACACTCGGAAAGACTCAGAAATGTCCGTCACTTGCCCAGGCACCTCCCCCCCACCCCCCCACAGGGGGTGTCTGGTGCTGATGCACATGCTCCGTCCAGCTTTCCAGCCGGAAAACATCGGCTTCTTCAATGGGTGAAGGCGTTCCTCAGTCGCACACATGAACATGCTTAGACATGCTCCGTGGACACGTGAACACCTGCCTCAAAGGACAGCCATGCTTCTCATGTGCCTAGTAGGGGAGGCTTGCCGTCCGCATTATTTAATTGCTCCGTGTGCTTTTTATTATTTTTCACTAGATCTGATTTCAAACCACCTGCCAGGCTTGCTGCCACAGCGACCAATGGCCTTGCACGTTACCGAGCTGGGTGAGTTTAGCTTTGTGAGAATTAAACCTGCTTTATAAATTGCGCCCATGCCCTGGGGTCCCCTCTCTGCACTGCGAATTCCTAGCGGACACTCCGCCTTCTCGGAGGAGAACTCAGTCTGTTCGTAGTTAGCATCAGGCTTCTCCCGACGGGACTCCCCCGGGGCTCCCACCAGGATCTGCCGGTGGCCAGGGGCCCTTCTCTGAAGAACGGGCGGGGTGGGGGGGCAGGAGACACGTGCCCCAGAAGAGCCGGCAGCGGGCAGTGACTTCTCTACTCACTGCAGAGCTCAGAGCACCTGCAGGCTCGGGCTGTGAGGCAGGCTGGGCCTCGGGACATTGTAAGCAGCTCGGGGACAAGCAGGGGTGGCCCCTGTGACACGCCCCTCAGAGCAGGAATGGGGACCCGTGTGCCTCCCGATGGCTCGGTCCCCTTCCTCCCAGCGACGGGAGCCACACGGCTGTGCCCGCCACCAGGAGGCTCGGACCTGAGCCCCAGTTTTCGGCAACAAGGCTCTCTGGTGGGTTCGATAGGGTCTCTCTGGTTTCCCCCTCTCCTCCCCCTCATCCTCTCCCCCCTCCCCCAGTCCCCTCCCCTCCCCTCCCCTCTCTCCCTCCTCCCCTCCCTCTCTTCCCTCAGGACTTCGTGTGAGCGGGTTAGGCCACCCAGAGACCTTTCTGGACGTAAAAAAAAAACGCTCAGGAAACAACTCAGTGAGGGACCCGGGAGCCCTGCAGGCCTTCGACCGCCGTGGGTGCACGAGGGCCCCTGGGGGCTGCGGGGAGGGTGACTGAGCAGCTGCCCGAAGGCGGGACAGCCAAAGGTCATGACCTGCCTCCCCCGAGACACAGGCAGGAGAGCCCGTGAGTCTTGGGAAGAGAACAGATGGAGGGACAGTGTCGCAGGGAAAGAGGACCAGAGCGAGGCACCATCACCGTCACGGTCCCCGCGGAGCAGCTGCAAAGTCCTCTCCACGCGACGACGGGCCCGACGCACACGCAGCCACACCGCCTGCCCCACCGTCCGCCCGAGGGCCACCGGGCACCCAGCGGGGCTCTGAGTTCTGCTCCAGAGCGGATGGGGACCTGCCACCCCCAGGGTCAGGACCAGCCGTCGTCCCCAAGCCCTTTGAGGGGGTGGCGGCCAAGGCCAGGGGCTGGGAGGCCTCCATGGGGCTGGGAGCCAAGGCAGGCGCCCGGGAGGAGGCAGCGTGGGGACCCGAGGCGAGAGGAGCAGGGAGACGGCCTCTCTGAACTCCCTTCTGAAGACGGAGGGGACGTGGGCTGCGGGGGCGGGGGGCAGGACCCCAGCCCCGCAGCCCCTGAGGCCGAGGAAGCTACCAGGTGAGCAGAGAGCGCCTGGACCACGCCCCCGCCCTCGGGACCCCCGGCAGCTTCCTGGGGGACACTGTCTGCGTTCTCACCCCCCCCACTTTCCCCGTGGACACGAAGGGTGGGCAGACCCCACGGAGGAAACCAAAGAAGCAGGCGGCATGCACAACCTGGCTGGACAGACGGCAGCGTCCACAGGGCCGGGGGCAGACGGAGAGGCCGAGGGACGCCCATGGCTCGGGTCCGAGTCCCTGTCCGAGGCCGTGTCCCAGGGCCTGGCCCGGCTGTGAGACCCCCGGGGAGGCCGAGGAGCTGTCCCCGGGCCCCACTCATCGCTGAGGCGGCCACGGAGCAGCCACGGGACGCAGCCTTGAGGCTGAATCACCTTGTTTATGGACCAGCATCCCACGGGCAGAGCCTCCTGGGGCCTGGCATATGTGCATGCATGCATGTGCATGTGTGCATGTGCGTGCACATGTTCATGTGTGTGCATTTGTGTGCGTATGTTCATGTGTGTGTTCATGTGCGTGCATGTGTGCGCGTGCACACGTATGGTCACTGGTGTCATCACGCCCACTCGGGCGGGGGTCCTCACTGTGGGAAGAGGGTCACAAGTGGCGTCTCTTCGCCAGGGTCTTGCCCCTCATGGGGGACAGGCAGGCCGCAAGCCACTGGAGTTCCCCCTGGACGTCCCGAGACGACACCGGGGCGCAGCCGGGGAGAGCTGCTGTGTGGCCTCCAGTGACACCCACGTGCCAGTGACACCTGCCGTGGGGGCGAAGGTGCTGGTGATGGCAGGAGGGGCCGGGCCCAGGGAAGGAAGAGGGTCCTTGGCTCACATTTAAGGTCCTTTTAAGTTCTAGGTCACAGGAGAAGGACGGAGGTGCCCCCCACCTTCCTGCCCTGACACGCTGAGGACTCCCGGGGCCTGGGGGGCTCTCCCGGAAAGGGGGAAGGGGTGTTGCCGGTTCTGTCTGGTCTGGAGAAGCAGCAGGTGGGCCCCGTGGAGCAGCAGGCACAGGCAGGCAGGCGAGCGGGGTCCCGGGGCCCCCCTCCTAGCTGTGCTGTCAGGACACTGTGGGGACCGCCTGGGCTCACAGCGAGGTTAGTACACCGCGGGCCGGGGAGGGGGTACCTACCCGGTGGTCCAAGCCATTCTTCCCGTGTCCTGGGAGAGGGTCAGATTTGGAATAGGGGAACCCTGAAACAGACACAGCATAGCCGTCACGCACGCAGCAGGCGCAGCCCCGCAGAGGGAGGCCAGGGTGTGGGCCGGCAGGGGACACGAAGGGCCCAAGGATCACGCCCTGCCTCCATCCTGACCTCTGTCCCCAGGGACTGAGGAGGAAGCCAGGGAGGGGGGAGTGTCCCCGAGCCAGCCCAGGACACCAGGGCACCTCGGGCCTGACCCCACCCAGGCGGGCACTGTGTTCTGACCACAGGGGTCAGTCTGGGCCACCTGGAGCCGGAGCGGCAGGAGGCCCACCACCAACCGAAGGGCCTGCAGGCCATTTCATTACAAACAAACCCTCAGCTCTTTGCAACGGGGCATTTCACGTTGAAGCCCTAATTCCTAGCGGCTCTCAAAGCCTGAGACACGGGGTCCTGCCTCCCACGGGAAGCCCACCCCTGGTCCACCTGTGGCTCACACCAGTGGCCCGGCCGCAGGAGACTGAGACCCACCCCTCCCACGCCGCGTCTGCAGAGCGGAGCGGGGCTCCCGGCAGTGCCCTCCTGCGCAGCCGTGAGCGAGGCCCGTGTCCTGGCTCCCTAGAGAGGCAAGGTCCCCACCCGGAAGCACCTCCGCAGGCCTGGCCCAAGCTGTCAGTCCTCCCATAGCCTGTGGGCCCCAAGAACAGAGCCCACGTCTGCTTCTCTGGGGGTCGTGGCCCCCGTCCTGGCCGGCACCCAGCTGCTCAGGCAACGATGCTCAGGGCCAAAGGCCAGCGCCCTGGGAGCCGCCAGGCTGCCCGCGAGGGCTCAGAGGGGATGCAGATCCCGCCCCTCGGTGTTCAGGCTCCACCCACCCCCTCCGAGCGAAGGATGAGGGGCCAGGTGTCCCTCCTTGCGAGGGTTCCTCGAGAACTCAGTGAGGACAGGAACATCCTGTACAGGCGCATCTGGGGACCTGCCTCCGCTCAGGGCCCTGCCTCGGGGACTTGCTTGCCCCCGTGGCCTTCGGAAGGTTCCGGGTGTGGGTCAGGAAGGGCCTTTTGCAACATCAAGGTCAGAGTTCCCAAACTCCTTCTAGCAGAGGAACCCTCCTGTCACCTGAAATTTCACTCGAACTCTGACACACACAACAGATGAAAGTCGGGCTGCAAGACAGAGTGGGAGAGGGGCCTGGGGCCAGACCCGCTGGGCCGCCCCCCCTCCTCTCGGCCTCTTCCACGGCTGCTCCAGAAAAAGGACTTGGCCGACTCCTCCCATTTCACAGAGGGCACATGGAGGCACAGACACAGAAGGACCTGTCCCAGGTCACCCAGCCCCCAGGCTGCAAGGCAAGGCCTCCGTTGTCTGAGAATTTCCCAGTCATTCCTGAGGGACACTTTCAGCCAAGCAGAATTCACGTCCACAGCAACTGTCTGTCAGCACCTGAAAAATGTGGTGCCACTTCCCGCTCGACTCCATCGTCTCCGGCGAGAAATCGGCTGTCCTGTGAACTGGTGTTCCCCGATAGAAAATCTGTCTTGTTCTGCTCTCGAGAAATGTTCCCTCTGTCTTTAGCTTTTCGAAGTTTAATGACGATGTGTTTTTGGAGTAGGTTACTTTGGATTTATCCTATTTGAGGTTCACCTGTTCTTGAACCTGTGGATTTATGTGTTTTGTCAAATTTGGTCAGTTTTGAACCATTATTTCTCTGAATACTTTCTCAGACCCACTCACTTCTCTTCTTCTGAGACGCTCATGATACAGTTATTGTCCCACAGACTGAGGCTCTTTTCTCTCTGTTGTTCAGATTCTCTGATTCTCTCCTCTGCCATCCTCTCTATTCTGTTATTCAGCCCATCAAGAAAAACTTTTATTTTGGTTGTTTTCCTTTTCAGGTCTGTAACTTCCATTTGGTTATGTTTTCTATTTCTTTGGTGAGATTTTCTCCCGCGGCGCCCCCCCCCCCCCCCCCCCAGTTGTTTCAAAAGTATTTGTCATTGTTTGTTGAAGCATTGTGGTGATGGTTGCCTTGAAGATCCTTGTCAGGGACCTCCTAACATCTGATTCTTCTTGGTGCTGCTTTTCTCATTCAAATAGTTATCTTCATGGTTCTCAGTGTGAGGACTAACTCTCCCTTGTTCCTGGACATCTGGGAGACGCTGGGTTCTAGCTGAGTCTCCTAGTTAGCAGGCTGCCACCCTGTTTAGGTTTACTAAGTAGGGCCTGGCTTATGATGGGTTGTGGTTCTGATGACAATTTAGTCTTCAGAATGCTTGTCCAGTGCCCTCCTGGTCTGCTGAGCCCACGTGGTGTGGGAGTGAGCGGTACCTCCTGGGATGCTCTGTGCCCCGAGGTGGGTTGGAGACAGCGGCTGTGGATGGAGCATGTTCCCCTGGGCGCGCTCTCCAGGCGGAGGGGTGCCGACGGGCCTCTGGCTCAATATCTGCAGTGTGGCTGGCAGAGGAAAACACCCATCTGGCCACCTTATGCCCCTGCGTGGGCCGTGACACATGGAGTCCTGCCTTTTTCAAGGCCCTGAGCCAGTCCGCTTCTCCTGTCCCCGCTGCAGAGCTCTGTGGTCGTCTGCTGTATTGTTTCTGGATTTTTCCTTTGCACTTCATGGGGGAGAGCCAGGAGAGAGGGGTCTCCACTGTCACACCCCTGAGGTTGCTCTGAACCCATCACAGTAGCCTCGCCTGGGTGCTGGTGGATGGCTGGCCAGCAAGCCATTCCGCGGGCAGGTCTTCGTCAGTTTCAACAGACCTGTGAGTGGTTTTCCGTTCAGAGATGTGTGGATAACTCTGCAGCTGTGTGGCTCTGTGCGGGCGTGGGTCTCCTCTCTGGGCCTTCATGTCTTCACCTGAGGCAGGAGGGACCTGGAACCCCTTTAGCCCCGAGTGACCAAGGGGGCACTGAGGGATCGCCGGGGCCAGGCTTGTAGTCTTGACCCCACACTGCCATGACGTCCCACAGGGCCCAGGACAGAGGACGCTGGGTGCCCACACAGGAGCCCTGAGCCCAGCTGCTTCCTGCCGGGAGGTCGGGATCACCCCCTTTTCCAGATGAGGTGACTTCAAACGCAGAGAAGTTTGCACTCATGTCCAAGGTCACACAGCAAGAGACAAGCTAAGACTCAATCCCCACTGGACCGACACCCAGGTCTAGCGGATTCTGCCGACCCTCACGTGATCTCGTGGACACTGTTGCTGCCTTGTGTTAGCTGAGGCCACCCCCATCCTCCCCGCAGCCCCAGAGCAGCGCCGAGTCCCACAAAGGGGAGACCCAGACACCCACTGCCCGACAAGCACCCACCGAGAAGCTGCTACGTGCAAGTGGGGCGGCACAGAAGCTGATGGGGGAGCAGGGCTTCCCGTGGGGAGGGGGTGTCTCAAGACGCCATGGCAGAGTTGGAGTGGGACAGAGGAGGCCCTGAGAGGTGTGACTCCAGACACTGGCTCCTGACCGTGAACTCCCGAGGGACTCGTGCCTGCTTATGGCTTGTGCCCCTGCCCACAGCACCGGAGCCACACACTGTCTAGCCCCTGGGCCGGTGGGCAAGCCTGCTGGGCACAGTGGGGCACAGGGATTTTTGCTAAAAGTAGGGTCCCTAGCCAACCCCATGAGTGGCAGCGGCTCTTGGGGTGCTGCACTCTTGCACCTGGGCTACGGGTGGTCTCTCCCAGTGAGGGGCCAGTAGTGGCTCTTCCTGGGCCAAGGTCTTCTCCTGACATCTGGGGCTCCCAGCACCCTGGGGGCCAAACACAGGGAGGGGCCAGAGAGTACTCTGTCCATCCAGCTGGAGGCCAAGTCCTTGCACAAAGACCTGGCCAAGTCTCTCTGCAGGAGTCTCTCTCCAGCTAACCTCCTGGCCCCTGCTGGACACTGGGGCTGCTGGACCCAAGCCCTCCAGCTCTCCCAGGCCTTGCCCTCCCTGCCCTTCCTGGCTGACAGCACTGCTGGCTGCCCCTCCCAGTTTTCTGGGCCCACTCCACTTGTATGGCGCTATCCATCCCTGGTGCCTTGCCCTGACCGCCTCTCTCCTTCCTCCAGTGTCCTGGTTCCGCAGAGATGGGGAAGGGAAGGGCCCGGGGAGTAGCTGGGCTGAATCAGGAGAAGGACCTCATCTGGGCCTTAGGCCCTGTTGAGAAAGTAATGTGAACTCAGGAACACGTTTTATCAGACACATGGCGGGAAAGTCCAGGGACTCGGGCCACCCCCGGCCGTGAGCCCAGGCCCATCTGGGACTCTGTCTCCAGGCCAGTCCTCCTCTGAGCTCCCGGCCCGTCAGTCCACCCCTAGCAGGCGCCACAGCAGAAAGAGCCCACCTTGCTCGCTCCTGACCTCTGCATAAAGGTGCCTCCGCCCTCATCATCCTGCCCCCACCCCACCCTCCTCCCTGCTCATACGCAGTCCCGCCATCCAGACCGTCCAAGGGCCCATGTTGGTTATCTGGGCTCCCCAATCCCTTCCACCCTGGCCCAGCAGCCTCCAGTCTGACCACCCAGAGGGGCACGGGGGAACCTCAAAAGAGAGGAAGGACCTGAAGGTTAGGAAGGTGGGACCCCGAGCAGCGCAGGCCCACCCACAGGGTCCAGGCCAGAGGGGGGCCCATCACCTCAGTTCCTCTGGGGCCCTGCATCTCCTCTTGTAAGAGTCAAGACCCTTTTCTTATAACAAAACATCAATGCCACCCCTTCCCTGTGCAGCACCCAGCTCATCAATACAGCCTATGACACGCAGCCCGAGCACGCGTGTGTGTGGCAAGAAGGCAAACACACAGCTGTCCATCATGAATGTGCAGAGGAGGCCCCACTGCTCAGGAGAGGGGTGTCACTCTGGTTTGTCACTGCTGCTCAATGGGCTTCTCACTGATGGGGAATGGGGACCTCGCCCTGCGCACCACCACCTCTGCGCTGCCTAGCACCAGGTCCAGCACATAGAAGGTGCTCAATAAATGTTTGGTGGACAGATGGATGAATGACTGAAAGATGAGTCAATCCCAGGTGAGATGTGTTGATGGTGTCACAGGTGGGATGAGGTTGTGACCGGCCCCCAGGAGCCCAAGGAGGACCCTGGCGGGCGGCGGCGGGATGCACGTGTGCTTGCTCTCGCCAGCGTCTCTGCCTCTCCGGCTCCCTGCACGCTTCTCCAGGCAGGGGCTGCTCTCGTCTCCTCAGTCTCCCGCTTGGCGCCCCGCACAGTGTCTGGCACAGAGTGGGTGCTCAATAAATACCCGTTGAATGTAACGCATCTCAATTCAACAAACATTTATTGAGCGCCCACTGTGTTGGATGTCACAGGCCTACCCTCCTTGGACGCGCTGCAGGTGAAAGCGACCGGGGTGCAGGCATGCGGCCCTGCTCTGTGCAAACGCTTTGCTTAGTAACAGTGGTTTGCCAGTGGAACTGGTGTCGATGAACTCACATTTGGGGGCTCAAAGGAACCCCGAGAGAGGTGGAGACCCCTCTGTGCGTGCTGCCCATCTGCCCACATTTCTCCAGAGGATGGTGGGGAGCAAGGCACGCCTGGTCGAGGCGGCCAGCAGCCGGGCCTTCCTGCACGCGGGAGGCGAGGCAGAGTCACCAGGACAGAGGTCAAGTCACAGCTGCAAAGGCTGGCACCGTGGCCTCCACTCAGAGCACAGGATGTCAGAGCGCCAGCCGGAGGCGAGCGGACGACAGAGTCACATCACTGTCACCATAAGCGAGCATCAGCGTGGCGGGTGGACACACACACACACACACTCACACACACATACACACAGTTACACACTCACACACACACACATACACACTCTCACATACACACTCTCACATACACACACTCACACACACACACTCACACATACACACTCTCACATACACACACACTCACACAAACACACACACACTCACACACAAACATACACCTATACACACTCACACACACACACTCGCACACACTCACACACATACACTTATGCACACTCACACACACACACACATTCACACACCGTGCATTCTCTGGAGGAAGTGCCCCACTTGGGCCATTGGCTCCAGCACAGGCAGTCGGCTCCTACGGGCCAGGGCACCTGCATGGGAAGCAGCCGCATTCCCACCTGTGGCTGCAGGTGCAGGTGTGACGAGGCGGCCAGGGGTGTTGGGGACAGACAAGCCCTACAGGTGTGTGACAGTCCACTCGAAACAGCTGGCACAGCCTCGGGCCTTGCTGGGCCCGCCACCTGTGGGACACGGTGAACAGCCCTGCCCCTCGCTGTGGCACGTACAGATGGGGAAGCAGAACCAGTGGCGGGGAAGCAAGCCCGTGCCACCCTGATCTCCACCCCACCCCCCCCACTCGCATGCAGGCCTGCCATTCAGGTGGCCCAGGGGCAGGGAAGCAAGCTGGTGCCACCCTGACCTGCCCCCCGTCCTCGCCCCTGCTCGCACACAGAATCTGGGCCCTCAATCTGTTCACCCTGGCCCTGCAGCCTCCTCTGACCACCAGGGGGCACGTGGGAACCTCACAAGAGAGGAAGGACCTGAAGGTTAGGACGGTGGGACCTTGAGCAGCGCAGGCCCCCCCCACAGGGTCCAGCGACACAGGACGGTGTCCTCCCCCCCAGCCCGAGCCACAGGCATAAGAGGGAACCCCTAGGGGAAGCAGCTGGCCTCCCGCGAGGAGAGTGGGGGGTGGGCATGCCAGCAGCCTCGAGGAGGAGGGCCCCTACCACCCAGCCAGGGGAGGGCTGGAGCGGAGAAGACCGCCCACACCCCCAGTTTCCTGTGGGCTCTGGACCCGGGGCTGGTGCCACGCTGCCCCCGGGGCAGGGGCTGCCATGGGGCTACTGAGCGGGGGCGGCAGGGGCTCCCCACCTTCCCGACACAACTGTCAGGAAAATGCTCGAAGCAGAAAGGCCCACTGTCTACGCCGACGGCCCAGGGCCCGTGTGCAAGTCCTGCACCTTTGGGGCCCTGGGTGCCGGGAGCAGGGAGGGAGTCTGCCCGTGGCTGTCCTGTGACCAGCCCTGTACCCCGCAACCTGCCTGCTGGGGGGACGGGCGGCTGCCGTACCCCTTCCAGACCTGCTCCAGGACAACAAGCATGGGACAGGCCCCTCTGGGGACATTTTGGGGGTGACCTGCCCGTGGTGACATCAGCCCTGTGCACCGGCTGCACCCCAGGAGGTGGGGGTGCTAAGACTCCTGCTTACAAATCCACACAAAGCAATGAGCCTTCTTTCCTTTGAGTTTTTCTTTAACAACGATAATGTCCAAGCCCCTCCCGCTCTCCCACGGATCACTCTCCAGCATGAGGATGAGGGCGAGGATGAGACGGTCTGTTTGCTGAGCACCTACTATGCGCCCGGCTGTGCACACAGCACCTCCTTCAGGGCTCAAACACCAGCCAGGCACACAGTGGGACTGACGCCCAGCGACAGACGAAATGCCACGCCACGAGGCTGGTCATGGTGAGTGGGGACTTGAACCCAGGACTGTCTCAGGCAAAGCTGGCATCTTTCCTCCGTGTTCTCGCGCCCACACCCGTCCCTGCTCGGCCTCTGCTCCCCGCTAAGCCTCGAGCTGGCCCCAGAAAATCACATCCGCCCCCGGGACCCGGAGACCACGTTGGGTCCCCCGAGAGCCTGGCTCTGCGGCACACAGCCCCTGGGAGCGAGGCCCTCGGGAGTGTCCTGCATCTGCAGATGGCTCCTACTCAGGCTTCGAGCGTCACCTTGCAGCCCGCACTCCCTGGGGACCCCAAGCCCCGGCTCCCGGTCCCTGGCTCAGGACAAGCGTGGGTCCGGGACAGGCCGCATCCACTCCGAGTCTGGCCCCACTGCCCGGACAGTGCACGTCTGCTCCGGAGGGAAACGGCCCCGAGTCCAGCCTGGAGCCCGGGGCCTTCCCTGTGCGGCTCTCCGCCCGCTTGCGGCTCTGGCTTCGAGGGAAGGGCAATCACGAAGGGCCTGCTCCGCACATCGCCCTCGGGCCTGTGGGTTTGCACCTGCGCTTTTCTAAGGAGCACGGCTTCCACCTGGGGGAGCGGCCTGCGGTGTGGGGGCCCCTCTGCCGCGAGGTGTTTCGGGCCACAGGATGGCGCCTCGCTCAGAAGAACCACTCACGTGAGTAAAAGCCGTCTCCCGGGCCCGTCTGGAGAGGGTCTCTGTCGACCCCGCTGCTGAGGGACAGAGACTGGCTGTCTCGGTCGGGCGAGTTGGTCCTCGTGTCCGCGTCCCCCTGGAGAATCAGCCAGCTGCCCTTCTGCTGGGAAACACAAGGGCGCGTGATCTCCAGGTCATCTGCAATGGCACCGCCCGCGTCACAGATGGGGAAACTGAGGCCCACGGAGGTCCAGGGCCCAAATGGCTTCACACGGGGGAGCCGGCCTGGGGCTCCTTCCACACACACCTCCCTCCTGAAGGACAAGGGGCTGCAGCTCCTGGGGCAGGAAGGCCCCGCCCCGCCCGCAGGCCGCTGGCGATGAAAGCGCGTGGGGGACACAGCCTTCCCTGTGCCCCCTCGCCCCTCCTCATGCATCGCCTCGGGCTGCCATGGCCCCCGAGCCCAAGGTGTCTCCTCTGGCCTCTTACTGAAAACGCCTGCCACGCCCGTTCTAGAACAACCCTCTCCAGTGCCCGAGAGCGCCCTGCGGCTCACTCTCCTCTCGTTTCAGACACCGGCCAGTCACAGAGCCGTAAGCAGGCCGCCTGGGCAAGGGACCCCTCAGGAGCATCGAAGGGGAGGAGCCGAGGCTGCAGGCTGGAGGAACCCACAGGCCCGAGCTCTCCTGCACAAGCCGCTGGGACCAGCCGCCGCATTACCTTCCTGCCGTCCTGGTCGGAACCCCCGTCCTCCCCATCCAGGCGCCGCGAAGCTGGAAGGGAAAGCCGTCCATCAGGACACGCCGTTTATTCTGGCTCCCAGGCCCCAGTTAGGCTCAAAAATTGGAAATAATCATGGCCCGGCCGGCGGGGCTCGGGTTGAGCAGCGACCTATGAACCAGGAGGTCAGGGTTCGATTCCCGGTCAGGGCACATGCCCGGCTTGCGGGCTCGATCCCCAGTGTGGGGTGTGCAGGAGGCAGTCAGTCAATGATTCTTCCTCACCATCGATGTTTCTGTCTCTCTCCCTTCCTCTCTGAAATCAGTAAAGATGTATTTTTTAAAATGGGAAATAAAGACGAGGCCCCAGTGGGCGCCTCTGGAGGGCGGAGGTTCCAGCAAACTGGAGGGGCTGGGCAGGAGCGCTGGGCGGCCGTGTGCCCGTGCACCCCAGGCCTTAACACCCAGAGCAGGTGGGTGAAGTGACGCCTCATTAAAATCTAGCCGAGCCCCCGGGGTGCAGCGACAAGGCATTGTGAAGAACACACTTCCGCCTACCAGGGTTTAACTTCAAACTAAGGAGGTCTCAGCCGTCCAGCCCGCCCTGTGCCCACTCAACCGGGTGGCCCCCGGGCATCGCTGCCTGTCACCACACAACCCACTTCACAGACCGGAGGACTGAGGCTCAGAGCGATGTCCCGCCTTCCTCAAGGTCGTGTGGGTCAGCGGGTAGCAGAGGCTGCCCTTTGAACCCAGGCGGCCTGACGCTGGTCCTCCCTCTGACCGCCCCCCCTCACCGCTGGCCGCCCCCAAATCACTGGAAACAGTCTGAGAAGGGCAACGACGAGGTAGAAGGTATACCCAGGGGTGACCGCGTGGTGTGGAGCCGTCACGGCCGTGTCCTCCCCGGCCCCAGAGCGGGTGCCCCCAGCTGGGTGGCGTGCTCTCCTACCAAGTCTGACCGGGAAGGCAGCGCCCACTTCAGTCTGTACAGACCCACCCCGAGCGCCCGAACTGACATGCCGACCCCACGCACCGAGCAACGAAAGGAGGACCCTGGGCCTCCCATCCGCCAGAGACCGCGTGGCAAGGACGCGTGGGGGCCCTTGCCTGCCGCCTGTGGAAGGCCCGGGCCTGGTTGCCTGTTGGGGCGCCCTGCCCCGCGCACCATCAAGGACAAGGCTGACACCAGGCCCGAGAGCTGGGAGCCTGGGGACTGGCCTCCAGGACCTCGAAGAGGCAAGACCACAGCTGAGGCCCGTCCGGCCTCGCCAACACTTCCTCCCTCCCCCGCCGCCTCCTCTCCTTCAGCGAGAGACGAGTTCCACCATGAAAATCCAAAGCCCGCTTCCCCCTTGCAGAGGCAAGTTAACGGGGAGCCTGCGCAGGGAGCGGGGTGATGGGGGGAGAGGGGGGCATGGCCAGGGGGGTGTGTGCCCATGCTGGCTCTCCTGTTGCCCAGACAATCGCCCTGGGGAGGGGAATCTGGAGCGTCTGCCATCCATCGGCGGGGCTCGTGGTGGCTGCCAGCAGGACCACTAGGCCAGTGGCGATTTGAGGGCGGAGACACTGCCCCCGTCCAGCCCACAGAGGCCCCGATGAACCAACACGGGGGCCATTTCAAGCGCAAAAAAACCGAGGCCCTTTGCTATGTGGAATCCGGAGTTGAGGCCAGGGCCACGGGCCACCCTGGGTCCGAGGACTTCCCACAGCCGAGGACGGCAGCTGGGGCCGGACTTCCCGACGCAGGGTTCACGGACAGCCCGGTGGTCTGGCAGGAGCCTTCGCCAAGATTTACACGTTCCCTCTGCAACACGCCAGCTCCTGGCCAACCACAGCCTTCGCAGGGCCCGTCTGCAGCCGCACGGCCCACGCCAGGCCCTGGAGAAAGGGGGCCTGGGCGGGAGACACGGGACCTCCCAGCGCTTGGCACTGTTTGGGGCTGCTCCCTACAGCTCCGAGCCTCAGTTTCCTGATCTGTAAAGTGGGCGGATGACGCCCACTCCTCCGAGCTGTGAGGACGCCAACGTGCACGCTGTGGCCTGGGGGGAGTTCAGGTCTGAAGACCTGGGAATAGCCAAGAGGCCGACGTTGGGGCGGGTTTTCAGCTGCTGTTTCAGTGTCAGGAGAGGACCGGCCCCGGAGGATAGGGACCTGGGTGAGGTGCCTTTCCTGCCGCACCTGGCGGCTCCTCGGAGCCTGGAAGGCATTTGCCGCGGGAAAGGCTGATGACCCCTGGGTGTCCCCAGGAACCTGTGTTGGCGGCACCCCATGACCGCGGGGCTTCTAACTTCCTTCCTGGATGCGGAGCCTGCCTTCCCCTTTTCCATCCCAAGAGGACCCCCAAAACCACGAGACTCAACCCCACCGCCCAGGAGCCCTAGAGGCACATGAGACATGACTCATTCCTGCTTTAAAGCAGGGGCCACAGAAACAGCCATGACGTGGGGCCCTCTTTGCTGTCTGGTATGGGGGAGGCTCTGAGAGGCGGGAGGGCCATCCCCACCCCCCGTTACTGGGCAGCTGGTGGTGATGAGACAATGTCCACTTCCTGGGAAACTGGGGAGGCGTCCTTCTACCTCCTACACTTTTAGAGAGAGAGGAGGGAGAGAGGGAGAGAAACATCGATCGGCTGCCTCCTGTGCACCCCTACTGGGGATCAAGCCCGCAACCCAGGCATGTGCCCCGACTGGGAATCAACCAGATGACCTTTCAGTGCACAGGACAATACCCCACCCACTGGGCCACACTGGCCAGGGCCTCTTGTATCACTTTAAACCAGTGGTTCTCAACCTTCTGGCCCTTTAATACAGTTCCTCATGTTGTGACCCAACCATAAAATTATTTTTGTTGCTACTTCATAACTGTAATGTTGCTACTGTGATGAATCGTAATGTAAATATCTGATATGCAGGATGGTCTTAGGCGACCCCTGTGAAAGGGTCGTTCCACCGCCAAAGGGGTCGCGACCCACAGGTTGAGAACCGCTGCTTCAAACATCTAAACACCAGGCCCAGCTTCACGCCCCTGAGGGGCTGGACCACCAAGCCCTGCTCTCGGCTAAGTTTCAGCGCAGCCTCACTGAAACCTCCTCGAGGCTGGAGAGCGAGGGAGGTGGCCGTGAACCCCCGTCCAGAGGAGGGGCCTCGGAGGGGTGTGGGCTCCGGTGACGGGGCTGTGCTCTGCATCGAGGCCGCCCCACAATGTGCCTGCAAGGGGTTGGCGTTCGGGGAAACATCAGGAATGTCCCGCGTGGCGCCCGAGCTCTCAGCTTTGGGCGTGTACGCCCGCTGGGTGGCCTGACTGCGCCGCCCCGGCCTGTCCTACGGCCGCCCCTGCTGCCGATCTGCTGCTGCCCGCGCAGGGGCGGGGAGCTCCCCTTTTAAAATGCCCCAGTCATTTCCTTTTGCTTCCTTTCTTCTCTTTCTTATTCTTTTACTTTAAAAAAGCCATTAAATCGTAGCCAAGTAGAGTTGAAACTGCTGTAGTTACAAGAAAATACTGCGGGGCCTCCATGCTGTCAAAGGCCGCCTAGAGGGCCAGGGGTCAGAGGTCAGGGGGAGGCAGACTGGGTGTGGACCTCAGCTTGGCCACTGACTGGTCACTGCGCCACCTGACCTCAGTCAGGAGGAAACGAGCTGCGTGTCGAGCGCGCACGCGCCCTGACACGTCCAGCGGCAGCCTCGTGAGGACTGGTCCTCTCGTCCCCACCTTCGTCCCCCCGCCCGACGGGCCTGGCCGCCCGCTGGCTGGAGGAGGAAGGCCAGAGCGCCAGGAGAGGGCGATGCCGAGTTAAGAAAAGCGTGGCATGAGTTGGGACTGGGGAGCTGAAAACAATGGCGTGGATGAGGAAGCCTCAATCCGGAGCTCGCCGTGAGGTGAACTCAATGACCCGCCCCACGGCGTCGTCACCACCGTTTGTTTCAGGAGTTCGAGGGCTTCCCCAGCCCGAGTCTCGCTCCTCCGTCCCCCAGAGGCGGCTGGCTGGTCCGTTTGCTGAGACTGGGGGGGAGGGGTGACATGCCCACATGCATGGAGTCACACGCATGCTTGCATGCTCACACACACACCTGTGACAGGGCACATGCCGACAGGGTGGGGAAGCCGTGTCACATTCAAACACCTGCCACGGGTTGGCACTCAATGGCGGGCACGGGCTCAGCCGGGCACGGGCTCAGCCGGGCATGGGCTCAGCCGGGCACGGGCTCAGCCGGGCACACGGGAGAGGCCAGTCCGCAGCCACCACATGCGGGCCCTATGTACGTCCGAGGAGGCGCTGTACGCCATTTAGTTCACGAAGGCGTCAGCAAGCCCCAATCTGGAACGCGCCGAGGAATCCGGCCATTGCTCAGGGTTCGGGCAAATGGGAGTTCACGTGCCATTGGGTGGGAGAGGCATTTATTTCCGGGTGAACAGTGACCCCAGAGGATCCCTGCTGGCCGCCCCCTCCGACCCCCGGTGCAGCTCTGTCTCTGGCTGGGCCACGTCGTGACCTCACCGGCTGCCTCTCCCCTCCACACTGTGCGGAGGACACCTCTGCGGCTAACGCGGGCCAGGTGAGCACCCCGCTTGCGTGCAGGACGAGGCCTTGGGCGGCATGACGGAGGCCGGCGAGTCCTTCAGCTGGGCCTCAGTTTCTCCGCTCATACCCGCGGGAGCCCGTCCCTCTCTGACCCTCGGGAAGATCTGGGCTCTAAGCGCCCTGGCTGGAGGCCGCGGGAAAGGCCATCCGTCGCCCTGGAAACCAGGCTTTTCACTTCCTCTTCCTGTCTTGGGAAGAGGCCGAGACCCCCCAGCACAGGGCGCCTGCGTCGAGGACAGCAAGCCACCCGAGTCTGCCCCGGCCCCTGACCTGCCAGCGAGCAAGGAGCACACGTGTGCCATCCCCCCGGGAGCGCCCAGGCAGGGGTCCGTGTGGGCGTGCTGTTTTCCGGCTGCATCTGAGCAAGACCCTCGGGTGTGGGATTCCTCTGCCCGTCTCCTAGCAACGTAATAACACCCACACCCCCTCGGCGTCCTCACTGGCGGCCCGTGGAGGGCAGGGTGGAGGGGCCCGTCCCATTTTGCAGATGAGGAAACCAGCTCACGGAGGTGATGCCCCAGATCACCCAGAAATTGGTGCAGACGGGGACACCGTGAGCCTCCGGCCTCCTGCCTCCTGCGCCATGGCTCGGCCACCCCTCCCTGCGTACCTGCCCCGCAGGCTCAGGAGGAGTGGGCCTGGGTGGCCACCCTGAGGAGGCTGGGGGCCCGAGCCCCTCTCTCCACCCAGCATCTCAGCCCCGATCTGCTGATGCAAGCGGTCCCTCGCTGGAGGCTCGGCGTTCCTCCTCTGGCCAGCGGTTCCCACCACTCAGGGCCTCTTTCCTACGCGGGGATGACCGACCGACTCGGTTTGTCCCGTTTCCCGCAGACGGGCTGGCTCGGGCTGTGACCGAGGCACCTGTCCCACCCCCTCGACTGCGGTCAGCCTGGATGCTTCTCTCCAAGCAGCAAACTCCAGCCACCAGAGCCGGTTCTCAGCACAACGCCCACCCACCCAGCCCTGCACAACGCCCCCCAGCCCGGCACAACGCCCCCCAGCCCAGCCGTGAGCGTCAGCCTCGGGTTTCTGCCACACAGGGTGCCCTGATCAGACCCGCCTTCCTCGGGCTCCATGCGGAGGCCCTGCCCTGGGCCTGAGCGAATGTGCACTTAATATTCAGGCTAAGGGCGCTGCAGGGGGGAATCAGGCATCAACACAACCGAGCAAGGGCTCCGTGCAGGGGGCAGGCATGCGGGGGCACGCAGCGAGGGGCACGGTACCGTGCTGCTTGTAGATGGGGGGCTTCCTGTAGATGTTGTCTCTGACACCAGTGTCTGGGAAGAAGACAGACAGAAAGGAGAGAGAGCAGGTCAGCAAGCGAGCGGATGGCCGGTCAGCGCTCCCCAGGCACCCGGATCTGGGGTCTCCTGAAAGATTCGGGACCCGCCCTCGGCGGACACCAGGTCCCACCACCTCAGCCGAAACCTCAGCCAGCCCCGGGGGGAGGGGCGGGGGTGCCACGGAGGCACAGTGTCTCCCTGGTGTTTGTGGGCCTTTGGAGACAGGAAGTGGGGGGATGTGCAAACCCATTTGCTGATTTTTTAAGCATCGTAGGACTGGGGGGGCTAGGAGGGCTGGGGGAACCGAGAGGAACCCCACACACACATACCCGCTGGGCGAGACGGGCCGCGGCGGTGCCTACCTGGGACGTGGAAGTGGCGCGGAGCCTGCTGGTAGGTGGCGGGCGGCCTGCTGTCGGACAGCACCGAGAGGCTGGGGGTGCTGCGGCCGCTTTCACTGCCTCCAGGCCGAAGCGCAGACAGCGGAGAGCAGGGGGAGCAGAGCAGAGCATTTCAAGCGAGAAAGCTTATTCTGTGACCCCGTCTCCCTGCCTGTGGGCCCCCAGCCCCTGCCCGCCATTTCCACACGGGCCCACGACTTGTTAATCCAACCTCGCGCCCACCCTCCCCCGGGCCCGTGGCGAAGGCACAGCGGCTCCGAGGGCTGAGCGCCATGGCTCCTGGTGCCCGGGAGGGTGGCCTGGCTGCCTCGGCAGAGCCCCTCCCCTTGGGGGGCACAGCGTCTCCTTGGGGAGCACGCGGCCTGCGGCTCTGGGCGCTGGTATTGGCATCGGCCCAGGCCCCTTCCCATCTGTATGAAACGGTGCTGCCCTCTTTGGAGAGGCCACATGGGCATCCACATGGGTTCCAGCGCTCGCCCTCATCACCTCTGTGCGCGAAGCCGCAGTGGAAATCCACCAGCTACAGGGGAGCGAGACCGCGTGGGCATCAGCAGCCGCCACCCCTCCCCCACCCCCCCGAGGCGAGCGTGTGGCAAATTAAAGGGAAAGAACCCTGGTCCGGGCTCCGGTTCCTCGCCCCATCGGATGTGCCACTGCTGTTTGGCGAACGAGGTTGGATTATCAAGTCACAGCATGGACGGCCCTGGTCCCCAGGCGAGGCCCCTCCCACCCGTGTTTAAGGAACAACGTGACAGACAGAACGCAATGGCATGGGACCTGGGAGGACCAGTGAGGCGCAGCGCCTCCCCTCCCGTGGCCTCAGGGAACCCCGCTCGCTCGGTGACAGCTCGGCCAAGGGCAGGGCCACTCGCCACCCCAAACACCCCGTGGAGCTGCAGCTGCTCACGCCACAGGGCCCGGGGTGATGAGGCCACATTGAACAGCGGGCGGCCCTGTGCGGGCAGGGAGTCGGCTGGCAGGGATGCATGCTGGCTGCCGGGGAGGCGCCGGCTCAGAGAGCTCTCGCCTGGGTGGGTGGGCAGGGCCCGGAGCTCCCAGGGTGGGTGGAGCTCGGCTCCAGCAGCCGCACCAGGGCCCCCACCAGGCCGAGGCCACAGAGGGGCTGCGGGTCACTTCGAGCATCTTCCTGTGCCTGGGCCCCAATGTCACCTGTCGGCCTTGATAGGACATCAGGGAGACAGCTGTCCAGCCCCTCCTGGGGGGAGCCCTGCCTGTCCCGGGTGGCCGTACCCCAGCGCCATGTGGAGCCGCCCTGAGCTTCCTGCCTGCGCACCACCCCAGGGAGCAAGGGCTCCCAGGCCACCCTACAAGTGTGGCTGCGACTCAACTGCACCAAGCCCACCCGCTCGGATGCCAGAACAGTGAGCGCGGCTCACCCGGCGCCATCCCCGAGCGGCGGGCTCCTGGCAGGGCCTCTGAACCGGGAGGCCTCACCGGGCTCGTTCCCTCTGCCTCGAACCCATGGCCTCACCCCCCATCCCGCCCAGGCCACAGCCTCACAGGTCACAGGCCTCTGGTCCCCAGCGCCCAGCCCGTGCGCAGCGTCCTCCCAGGCCACAAGCAGGATTTCTCTAAGGAGTCCTCAGCCTCCACCCGGCGCTCAGGGGGCCCGGGCCCAGGGGCAACTGGGACACAGCCACGGTGGCCCCGGGCCCACTACACCCCCCACCTCCGCCATCAGGGCTTCCATACCAGCCACCACCCCTCGAGACCTCGGTCCCAGCCCGACGCCTCTCTGCTCACACCCTTCCTTCCTGGCCTCCCCTCGCCTCCCCAGCAGGCCCGGCTGGAACCCCCTTTCCAATCCTCCCCACTGGTCCAGACGCTTCCTGGTCAGGCTCAGGGGCACCGCCTCCCTTCGCCGCCCGCTCACTGTGAGGTCCACGGTAATAAAACGCGCCGCTAGCATCGGCCCCGCGCGAGGCCACGTGCAGCGCTGGGCCACGTCAGCTGTCGGAAAGTCCCGACGGCCTGCGGGGCGCGCACCCCCGTGGCCACCTCCGCAGGAGGGACAGGGCTGAGGGGCCCGGGAGGCTCCTGTTACGGCTCCGGGACCCGCTTCCTCCGGGGCCTTGGCAGTAAAATCCCAAGCTGACGTCACCATGGAAGGAGGGAACCAGAGGAGCCGCTGTGCTGCCGAGGAAAAGGCACAGAGCTCCCTCCTGGAGAGGCTCGTGGCTCCCGAGGGAGGTGGCCCGGGACTGAGGCGGCTCCGACATCTGCGGAGGCTCATCCTTCAGTGAGAAGGATGGGGTGAGGGTGGGGGGCGGGGGGCGGTGCTTGCTAGCGATGGGGAGCCCTGGCCGTTGAAAAGTCGCCTTCTTTTACATCAAGCAAAGGGCTCACTTCACGGGCATCGCGGCAACGGGGTTCCGCAAACGCCACATTGACGTGGGCCTCACCCGTTTTTATCTGAAGATCTTTCCTGGCCCAGGATCCCTGGACACACGTCCTGTCCAGCCGTCCCTCTCCTGGGCCCTCTGGACCTCGGCACGTTCTCAGATTCTCCTTGTCCTTCAGGACCACCTCTGCGTGGGCCAGGGGCTCTGCCAAAGGCCCCGCGGGGGGGACGCATCTGATGATTTCCTCAGACTAGACGGAGGGCATGGTTCTTGGGAGGAAGGCCACAGAGGTGCCCTCTCACCCCAGTGGGTCCAGGGCACCTGCTGTCACATGACTCGTCACGTGATGCTGACCCGGGCCCCTGGCCGAGGTCGGGGTGGTGCCAGGTTTCTCCACCAGAACGTTCCTGTCCTCGCCCTGGCACACCGTCCCCCGAGGGACCCATCACAAAATGCACCACTTCCAGCTTGGCTGCTTTTCAAGAGTCAGTGGGTCCAGCAGGGACCGCGGTGGCAGGACAGGTGCTCCAGGAGGACGTGGTCCCCAGGACCAGGGGCTCTCTTCCCAGGAGATCTGATGAGGCCACAGGAAGCCAGTGATGGTGACGATATAAGAGAAGCAAGGAGCCCGTCGGGTGACCGTCAGGTGAGAGTGTAAACCTGCAGATCCTGCCTCCTCCTGGTCCCCTTGGGACAGAAGCCAGGACAGCACGGCTGCTTCTGCTCCTGCTGAGTCTCTGTGGTGTATGAGTCAGCTAGGGCTGCGTAACAAACACCATGGATGGAGGGGCTCAGATAACAGACATTTCCTCCTCCCAGTTCTGGAAGCTGGAAGTCAGCAGCAGGCTTGGTTTCTGGTGTGAGCTCCCCGCCTGGCTTGTCGACAGTCCCTGTCTCCACATGGCTGCTCCTCTGAGCGCCCACAGAGTGGCTGAGAGATCTTGTGGTTTTTCCTCTGCCTATAAGACCACCAATCCCACGGGTTTGGGGCCCCACCTGTATGCCCTCGTGTGACCCTAATAACCTCCTAAAGACCCTTCTCTGAAAGCAGTCACATGGGGGGTTAGGGCTTCAACATATGGATTCTGGGGGGACACAATTCAGTCCATAGCATGTGGGCAAAGAAGAGCTGGGCCATGTTCTTAGCGGGGCGGACACACATGCTTCCGTGCAGGGTCTGGCCCTGGGAGTGAGGCAGGAGTGGGAGCCATGCAGGGTGTGCGTCCGCCCCAGGCCACCCTGTGCTCTGACTGTGGACACGTCCCTGCCCCCTTCAGCCTCAGCCTTTGGGCCTGGTACCCGCCACTGGCATCCCTATGCCCGTGGAGTGACAGGTGGGGACAGAATGAGGTGATGTAGGTCCGAGGGCAGCGATGGAGAGGCCCTAATCTCTGCCTGCAGCTCTCCACCCCTCTCCTCTGCTCTCTGCTCATCCTCCACACCACGAGGTGCCTACACTTCCCCCCAGGAACATTCACACACGAACGGAAACGGAGCTGGACTCACGAGACACAGCGAGGAGCACAGGCATGAGACACGGGGCTCGGGAAGCCATGCGGCGACACGGACACGACACACACGTGTGGCAAGCGCCCTGGGGCGCCCGCAGCCCGCAGCACTGCGCGCCTTACCTCGGAAGTAGGGGATGTAATGGTGCCTGAACACGGACGTAGGGCTTGGGTGTTGGGACAGGGACAGGCAGCTACTGGTACCAACACTCACAGTACCAGCTGCAGGGCAACAGAGAGCAAGTCAGTCCGCCCGGCCGGGGCCGCAGAGCTGCACCAGCCCTAGGCCCACCTGCCAGGAACACGCTCGCTTCCTCTCGCCAAGGAGGCAGACCTCCGGGAGGGGCGTCGCCAGAGGCGCCCTCCACGTCTGCTCTGGGCTGGAGTGCGGAGGCCCCGCGCTCTGGGGACAGGAGCCGCTGGCCCCGTGCCCTGCCCGTTCCCCTCCTGGGGCTCCTTGTGATCAAGGACGCTGGTGGAGGGCAGCTGGATAGACTGCCCCCCGACAATCACAGGGCCTCAGCAGCCGAGATTCAGGTCTTGGCTCTCTGGGGTTACCACCCGGCTGGGAACAGTCCACAGCCCAGGTGACCCACATGCAGTGGTCAGGGGTCAGCACAGGGCCCTTCACTCCGACTCGCGTGCTTGCCTGCTCAATCGCTCTCAACTCACTGATTCACTCTCTCCCTCAGTCATTCCCTCCCTCATTCATTCTTCATTCCCTCCCTCATTCATTCTTTCATTCACTCCCTCACTCAGGCATTCATTCATTCACTCCCTCACTCAGGCATTCATTCATTCACTCCCTCACTCATTCACTTACCCATTCACTCAGTCACTCATTCCCTCACTCACTCCCTCACTCACTCATTCCCTCACTCACTCACTCATTCCCTTACTCACTCACTCATTCCCTCACTCACTCACTCATTCACTCACTCACTCACTCACTCCCTCCCTCACTCATTCATTCCCTCCCTCACTCACTCACTCATTCACTCACTCACTCCCTCACTCACTCACTCACTCACTCATTCCCTCACTCACTCACTCACTCACTCATTCACTCACTCACTCATTCACTCACTCCCTCCCTCCCTCACTCACTCATTCCCTCACTCCCTCCCTCCCTCACTCACTCACTCCCTCCCTCACTCACTCATTCCCTCACTCACTCACTCACTCAATCACTCAATCATTCACTTACTCACTAGCTCGCTTGCTCGCTCACTTATCCACTTTCCAAACACGTATTCCTGAGCAGGATGCACCAGCCACACTGCAGGAGCCAATGAAAGTAACTTTGCAGATGAATGAGCTTTGATTTTTCCACAGAGGCTGCAAGACTAAGCTGTTGTCTATGGATGTGAAAATGGCTTCATGCACAGCTGGCCAAGGAGGAAGCAGCGTGGAAAAATCCCTCAAAAAGGCAGCGTCCTTTTTGTGTGTGGAGTGTCCCTGGGACTTTGACGCTCTGAGGGCGACGAGGCGTCTGGAAGCTCAGGGACAGCAGCCCACAGCGGGGCACCAAGCAGGGATGGGGTGGGGGGCGGGGCTCCTCGGGCTCGCCCTGCTCTGAGCAGCCGGTGCTGGCCTCCTGCCCATGTTCCCACAGGGCTGCTGTCCGTGGGGCCAGCTGCGGGTGACGCGCTAAAGGGGACTGACTCTACTCTCTGGGCATTGGCTCCACCTTCCTCTTCCCAGACCCTCGTGAGCGGGAACTGACTGGGTTCCTTCCATCTGTGCGCCCGTTTCCTCTGGCGTATGCTCTACTGAGACATGGATCCCGAGAGCTGCTCCCACATGCTCAGCTGTGCCTGTGAGCTTCACGCACAGCTCCTCCACCCGCAGGGGGCCCTGCTGCCTCGAGGCCACCCCCCGCCCGGACATGAGGGGCCTCCTTCCAATGGACGGGTCCTCCATCGCCCACCGGCAGCCCACACCTGCCCGGTGTACATAAGAGACTGACTTATAGCAGGAAAAGCAACAAGAAACCCTGCTTCCCGGAGGGTCAAAGGAGCCGTGGGGCCAAGTACCTGGCCGGCTGTAGTGCTGGGGCGACCGTGAGGTCGGGGTGTAGCGCCCAAGGCTGACCGACCCGGCGGAGCTGGGGCTGGAGGTGCGGCACTGCCTGGAGGAGCGGTCGTCCTGGTCTCCCTGGGAGGAAAAACGCCTGGTGAGCACGGAGCCGAGCACGGCCCACCCCCCTCCGCTCGGTGTCTGCTTCCCTGACCTCAGAGCCCAGGCAACCAGGCCCCGAAGTTCCCTGCACCTGTGGGCCAGGGGAGGCGGCAGGGGGCTGGCCTTGGTGCTGAACTCCTGCTGGCTGAGCATGGTGCCCGTGCCCCCGGGGGCCAGAGGGCAGGAGCTCCCCCCTCCACCAGCCCCACTGCGGCTGAGGCTCCCACGATGGAGCTGCAGGCACCCAGTCCTCCCACACCCGTCAGCTCCCCTCCTGCAGGCCTTCCCAGCACCCAAGGCTCCTTGGAACACAGTTTGAGAACCACTGAGATTCTGTGCTCTCCCCAGCCTCGACAGGGTCCAGGCGTGGGGCCCGTTGAGCCAGACCCACAAGCACGAACAAGGCGGACTCCGTTCAAGCAGGATGAGCAGCTGCTCGGAGTGTCAGAGCGGGCGGCAGGCGGCGTGAGATGGCGTGGCACGCGGGGCAGGGAAGAGCAGGCTGCAGGCCCCCGCGGTTCAGCACGTGGCCCTGAGCCCTGACACCCCAGCCCAGTGTCTGGCCGCCGGTGCATGCGGCTACTCTGGTCCCCGAGGCCAGTGTGGGGACGGCAAGGTGAGAGGCTGGGCCTGGTGCTCAGGGCTCCCACCCTCCCACCACCTCCTGGGGCTCCCACCCTCCCAGCCTACCACCACCTCCTGGGGCTCCCACCCTCCCAGCCTACCACCACCTCCTGGGGCTCCCACCCTCCCAGCCTACCACCACCTCCTGGGGATCCCACCCTCCCAGCCTACCACCACCTCCTGGGGCTCGCTCTCCAGCCAAACTGCGAGTCACCGTCCCTGAAGCTTGCCCTGCGCCTCCCCCCAACACCCCCAGCTCAGCCAGGCCTCGTGCAGGTGCTGCACCCGAGCCCTTCAGCCTGGCCCAGCCCTGGAGACGGCACGCACTGGGCAGCCACAGTCCCGCGGTCCCTCTCCGTCTCGGGCGTCCTCTGCCGGCCCCGGGGGCCGGTCACACCCTCGGGTGTCCTGTCTCCTCGCCTCGCCTGCCCGTGGGGCTCAGGGTCCCAGGGTCTGATGCCCACGCAGCCTGGAGCCTGGCTGGCTGCTCTCTCTCTGCTCTCATTAACCCGGAGAAACAGGAGAAGCAGGCTGCCCGTGACCGATGCTGCCGGACAGAGAAATGCCTCCAGAATGTTCATCTGCGAGGACTTCCCGGACGTCCCCCCGCGGAGGCGCAGAAGCTGTGCCTGCGCCCCGGTGCCCGGAGTGTCTCCAAGGAGCCCTGACCCAGACCGCGGGCCGGGCCCCACGTCCGCACTTGCAGGGCTGCAGGGGCGCCAGGGAGGCATGCAGGGGCCACACGATCATAAAAATAACCAACGCCGAGGGGGCACCGAGCCAGGAGCGCGTGGCCCAGGCGCCACGGCCAAGGGCCCCCAGCCCTCCGGGCGGCAGGTGGTTATGTTTATAACCCGGGAGCACGCGAGCACGCGTGGGGGTGCGGTTACCTCGGTCAGCGTTGGCGAGAGCAACTGGGGCGACTGTGGACACAACACAGAGCAGCCTGTTAGCCCGTGGCCCCGGCGGCTGCTTGTGGGGAGACACGCGGGCATAGATGCTCACGTGACGGGGACGGGAACCCACCCAGGGGCTCCCAGACCTTCTTTTTGGAGAAACGCGGTCAAGGGATGGCACCCCGAGAAAGAGGCCAGGACAGTGGAGCTGGTCTCCGTCCCGGTCCCCCCAGCGCTCCCTGCTCTCCAAGAAGTTTTTCCAACAGGAAGGCTTGGTTCAGGGCGTGGGGAGGCGACGCCCTGGGAGTCCAAGGAAGAGAGGTCTTCTGGGGCTCGGGGCGCAGGGCTTGGGGCTCGGGGAGGCCAGCGCTGCTGGTGGGGGCCTTGGGAGCAGGGACGAGCCTCCCAGCCAGGGACACCCCCATTAAAGTAGGTGAGCACCGTCCGCCCCACAGACATTGGCTCCAGGGGTGGTGGCCAAGTGGCTCCGACCCTCTCCCAGCACCTCCAGCAGCGCCCAACCAGACAGGAACGAGGAGGCCCCTGCCAGGCTCGGCTCAGGCAGTGGGAGGTGGGAGCAGGTCAGACCCTCCCCTCCGCCCCGCCCACTGGCCTCTTCCTGGGACTTATCACTCAGACCCGTGGGGTCCTGCCTGTCCCCAGGGACAGAGCCAGTGAGGAGGGGCCCCTCTGGCCTCACCCTCCCCACCTGCCCTGAGCTGCCAGCCGTGCCCAGCCACCGTGACTGCAGACGTCAGCGGGGCTGGCAGGGCAGGCGCCAACCACCACCTCCAGCTTGGTGGCCCGGGCCCCAGCCTCCCTTCCCAGGCGGCCCTGCTGGACACTCAGACAGGAGGGCTGGGCACGTGGAGGGAAGGGGCTCCGCCGCCAGGCCTCCCTCTCGGAATGGCACACACACCTGGGCTGCCAGCTGGCAGACACTCCTGTTGGTCACAGGCAACAAGGTCACACGGGAACCTCAAAACCACCCCGGAAAACTGGGCACCAATGGTGACCCCGCAGTAAACGGAGGGCGGCCTGAGAGTCAGTCATGGACGCTGCCCACGGGACCCACGGAGTAAGTCATCCGGTGCAGCCACGCCAGGGAGCGCGGGGACAGGGGACGGGCCAGGCTGCCGACAGGGAGCAGGCTGAAGGTACCCGATAAAGGAAAACTACATTTCGCACATCGTGAAAATGGTTCCGAACTGCAAGAAACAGGTGCTACTCCGTTCCCATCATCTCCTGAACACCGGCCCCTGCCTGCTCCCGGCCACACAGGGCTTCCCAGGCTCGGCCCCAGGGAGCTGTGTACATCTGCCAGGGGTGTCCGGGCAGAGCACAGTGGGGCTCTTTAGAGAGGACGCCCAGGAGGCGTCTCCGGGAGTGAAGGCCCCGCGTTGCCGAGCAGCGAGGACTGAGCCAGGGGCCTGTGCCGTGGCCGCCACCGGCGCGCGTGCCGCCACCGCGGCCGTACCTCGAGGCAGCTCTGCCGGTCCCCCGCGTGGCTGACATAGGGCGAGTAGGAGATCATGTCGGGGCGGTCGATGTTGTAGATGGCCTTGCTCTTGGGGAGGGCGGCCAGGTCTCTGTAGTCCAGGATCTCGTCGCCCAGCCTCGCCTGCGGGAGGGAAAGGGCGGCGGCACCGTCAGACCCGAGTGAGGCAGGTGTGGAGGCGCCGAGCCTGCGCCCAGCCCCGTGAGGGTGAAGCGCCTAATGGGCCAGGAGGCTTCATGATCACGTGGGCCTGGTCCCGACGCCAGGCCACGAGGGGCTGCCGTGGCCTGAGGGGGCGCCTTCTTGGGCCCGTGCTCTCCACGAAGGGGCAGAGGTGGCCCCAGTGGATGGGTGTCGGGCCTGACACGGGCGGACAGTGATGCTCAGTCGTGGTCTAAAAATTCATACAGACACCTCTGTGTGCACACAGACAACACACAGACACATGCAAACACACAGGCATGCATACATGTGTAAACACATTCATGCACAGACACACGTCCACATGTCAGAACACATATGCACACATATATGCACACATGCAGACCCAGCCATGTGTGCGGACAAGCAAGTATTATAAATACAAATGCACCCACACATGTACACTTACAAACACGTACACACACTAATACACGCACGTACATGTACATTCTTACACGCTCACACACTCACACACACATATACACATACACACGCCCTCTTGAACGAAAATGGGATTCATAATATGTGATCCTCAGCGTGCTTCCCTAGGAACACGTTGGGAGCACGTTCCACGGTGACACGCACGGATCTGCAGGGCATTCACGCCCGCCTGACCCCATGGGTGCCTGCACTTCATTCAGGAAGCCCTGGCGCAGGGCGTGGGGCGCTGTCACTTTTACACCGTCATCCACAGCAGCTGTGAGCACCTCCTCGCGCCCTTGTCCCCACAGGCCCGGGGAGCGGCGGGGTCACTCCGCCCACCCGCGGGGAGGAGGCTCTTGTCAGCTTCCCAAGGTCTACACCAGTCCCCGCGCAGGGATGGCAGCGCCGATGCCCGGCTCAGTGACGCCCCCAGGCCCCCCTCCCCATAGAAAGAGCCCAACTTACATAGATGACACGGCTGGGGGACCCCGAGGTGCTGGACGCAGGCACAGAGATGATGCTCTCGGAGGACGTCCTGGTCTCCTGGGGAATCGGGGGGGGGGGGGCGGGGGGGAGAAGGGATGGGGACAGAAAACAGGACGTGTCAGCGAAGACGGTCCAGAGGCAGCCGTCAGTCACGCGGCCCGAGGGCCGGCTCACGGCGGTCCTTTTCCTTCGTCAGGGTGAAGCATTCTCACAGCGACAGGCAGCTCGCACGGACAGCTGGAGACATCAGACAGACCGCGGTGACACGGCTACACGCCAGCGGGTTTGTAGCGCCGACGAGTGCCGAGCTTCCGTGGCGCAGAGAGGACCAATTCCAGGGGGACAGGAGCAGGCAGGGGCTCCGAGCGCCAGGGGCAAGGCCGCCTCCGACCCAGAGCCGTGCGCTCGGGGACGTTTTCCGCCCAGATTACGGGGACGTGGGGCAGCGCAGGCCAGCAGCGGCTCTGCTGTCAGACTTAGGGACGGTCCCTGAACCTCAAGACCAGTCCGGGCCCCATGCCACAGTCCGCCCTCAGGCCCCCGACTCCGCCCCACGCCTCTCTCAGCACCGGCAGCCCCTGGAGGAACCCATTTGGTCCCGCACCCCAGTGAGGTCTCAGCAACAGCCCCCGGAGGTCACTGCTGCTGCTCTCACGCTGAGCCCTCGTCCTGGCCCGAGTGCCCTCTGCGGTGTGAGACCCGTCCTGCCCCTCGCCTCCCCGAACACATCTCCTGCTTCCCCCGAGGTGATGGCCCCCGGACCGCGGTCTCCTCTGCTCCCACGGCAGGCCTGCCCCGTGTCTGCGTGGACACTCGCCTCCGGCTCCACCCGATGACCGCACCTGTGTCCATCCACCTGCAGGGCATGGCTTGCCGCTCCCCTCACCTGGCCCAGCGTGGCCCTGCCTGGCCCAGCCCCACTAGCTCTCCCTCTCGCCCGTCTAAACGGAACCCTCTCCGCGAAGGGCCTCCCAGCCAATAGCACGGACCCCTCTCCCCACACCCCTGCCCCCTCCCCTCTCCTTTCCTAAGCAGACCCCTGTCCCCCCGATTCTGGCCGGCCCCCCTCAGCACCCACACCCGCTGCAGCGCCAGCAGCCTGGACGGGGCCTCGTTATGGCCGAGTGGTGTCCCCGACTCGCATGCGGAAGGCCTCACCCCAGTGCCCAGAGCAGGGCTGTGTTTAGAGACAGGCCCTTTAAAGCCCTAATTAAGCTACGTGGGGCCGTGACCTAATGTGAGGAGTCCTTACAAGGAGAGAGTAAGCCCTAGCTCAACATGTCAAACTTGTGGCCCGCGGGCCGCGTGTGGCCCACAACAAATGCTCATTAACGGTGACTCCTTCATCTCAACCCTTTGTCTTCAGCACGTCTCTATCGAAATAAACCTACGTTTCTATGAAAAGTGAAGCTTCTGTTTTTTTGCGGCCACATACACGTAAACCTTGTTTATTTGGCCCGTGTTAGCCTTTGAGTTTGACATGCTTGCCCTAGCTGCATAGAGCGTCGGCCTGTAGAAGGAAGGGTCCCAGATTCGGTTCCGGTCAAGGGCACGTGCCCGGGTTGCAGGCTCGATCCCCAGTAGGGGGCGTGCAGGAGGCAGCTGGTCCACAATTCTCTCTCATCATTGATGTCTCTCTCTCTCTCCCCCTCCCCCTTCCTCTCTGAAGTCAATACAAACATATTAAAAAGGAAGAGCTGAGGACACAGACACACACAGAGGGACGACCCTGTGAGGACATGGGGAGGAGACGGTCGTTCCACACGCCAAGGAGAGGCCTCGGGAGGAGCCGCCCCGCCGCCCCGTGGTCTGGGCCTCCAGCCTCCAGGGCTGGGGAAAGGGGTGTCTGTTTAAGGCCCCTGGAGCGGTCAGCCCAGGACACTAACTAACACAGACCGTGGGGCCGCCCTCCCCGGCGGAGCACGCCCAGCTCCTCTACAGGCAGCACGACAGCAGCGAGGACGGGACAACACCAGGGCCAGCCGTCAGGCACAAACCTGGAAGGCACAGGGGGTGGTGCCCCGGCAAACCTGCTTCTGCATCTGGAAGGGAGAGAGGGGAGAGGGTGTGATGCGTGGGCTCACCTCGGCATGGCCCACTCATCAGCCTGGCCCACCCCTTCCATGCCCCTGGCATCCTCCGGGACCAAGCTGGGGGCCGCCTCCTCCGGGAGGCCTGCCCTGCTTTCCCCGGCCCCTGGACTGGGCTCTGCTTGCTGAATGGGGCAGAGCCTCGGGACTGCCTGTCCCCTCAGACCACAGGCTTCCGAAGGCCGGCGGGGGCAGGGGTCTCCCCCAAGCTCAGCCCGAACCCACAGTGCAGTCCCAGGTCCCCAGCTGCCCCCTCCCCAGATACGATGGCCACTCGGAGGCAGGTAACTCGGGGTCTGCCTTCTCGCTGTCCCTGTGGCCAGGTGACCTGTTTTACTGGCCACCGTGATGTCCGCACACATGTCACACGTCTGAAACCCTCTGCACCTCGGTTCCTCCTCTAGGAGCCTGAAGACGCTCCCTAGGGCTCCGTGTCTGGGGAGACACGGTGTGGGGAGCTGGGCTCCGAGGTCCCCTCACTTTCACCTCAGGTCCCGCTGCGCCAGGACAGGAAGCCCCGGACCAGCCCGGGTGCAGCGGCGGTGGCCCTGTGCCCCTCACCCCGGGGAGCGTCCTGCAGGAGAGGGCCCACTGGTCTCTGGGCGCTGCCGACCTGTGTGCTAGTGCTGGGTCGGCAGCAGCCCGGGGTCTGTTTGCACCCGAAGTCGGAAGGGGCTGCAGCTCCCCCACCCCCCAACCCTACGCTCAGTCTCCTCCAGGGTCACAGGGCGCCTGGTGCACATAAGTCTCACCCACAGCGTGCGGGGTCTGACACCCACCCGTCTCCAGGTTAAAGCTGAGGGCCTGAGGCTCAGAGAGGGCCAGTGATTCGCCCGAGGTCACACAGCCGGGCAGAGGCACAGCTTGACTCCAAGGGCAGGAAAGGAGCCTCCTCCCAGGGCCCCAGGGCCCGGCGCAGAGGGGCTGTTGGTGAAAGACTGCTGAGCACACCCAAGATGGGCAGGTAGCTCTCCTACGGCCACCAGCTCACTGGCGCCACCCTGACCGGGGCCGGTTTCAGGAGTTCATGAGGCCATGACCGCTGACTCGTCTTCAGGGGCCGCCGCCCTCCGGCCCACCCCGCACCCTGAGCTGGAGCGGCTGGTGGGGCTGGTGGGGCCATGGTCATTAAGTGGCTCTCTCTTCCTGCCTCCCAGGCCAGAGCGGCCAGCTGGCCAGAGAACTGTCCCGGGCACCCGTCCCCGGGGAGAACCAGCTGACCCACCCCGTCCGCCTGGCCGCCCAGGCCCCGAACACTACCCTCATTTCCTGGGCGAGACAGAGAGGCTCTGAGGGCTGGGGAGAGGGAACGAGGGACAAGCAGGGCATGGCTGGGGCCTGGATCCCGTCCCGGGGCACCGAGGGGCAGGCGCCAGCACCAGGGCACAGCGCCCAGGGGCAGCTGCTCTCTGGCTGCAGCCCCCCCCCCCCCCCGCCCCCTCCCGCCCCCGCATATGTTCCCAAAGCGCCTTGGGAACAGCCCAGGAAGCCACGGATGTGCAGCCCCGGGCGTGACCCCTCCCTCCCTGTCCCTCTGGGCTGCAGAGCCTCCCTCTGCCGGGCCACGGCCCCCGTCAGCATGGGTGGCCTCTGGTGAGGAGCAGAGGCCGGCGCTGGGCTCCCTCAGGCCAGGGGCCAGCTCAGCAGCCGCGTCCAGAACCCAGAGCCACTGTGGCTGCCCTGGGTGTCCCTGTGTGGCCTCCGTCCCCTTCCCACTCCTGGTGGGTCTCCCCGTGCTCACGCCATGCACGCGTGGGGTCCCTTTGGCAGGCCTGGGCTTGGCCTCCGGGAGGGAGGTGTCCACAGACAAAGGTCAGGCCCTGGAGGTCACCGCAGGGTCATGGACTGTGGCGCTGGGAGGTGGGCGTGCTGCCGGGCTCATCGCTGAGGCCGGCGGCCCAGGCACAGGGTGTGGGGTAATCAGCTGCATGAGAGGGTGACGGACAGCCGCCGTGTGCGGCCACAGACGACGGCCTGGCCGTGCACGTGACACAGTGACCGTCAGTCCTGTCGCCGCGGGAGGCCAGGCAGCATCCCTACAGGCTCAGGGCCTCACTCCCAACCCTGGGGCTGCTGCCTCGTGTGGCCACAGGGACTCTGCAGGTGGACTGAGGGGCCTGGGGGATGGGGGGGCTGTCCTGGATTCTCGGGGCCCAGGGTGACCGCAGGGCCCCTATGAGGCGAGGGGGTGACGGGCAGCAGTGTGGCCCCTCTAGACACGGGAAGGACAGGAATGGTTCTCCCCAGAGCCCGGTTACACTCTGACCCGGTACCACGGGCCAGGCACCTGTGGCTTCCCGGTCTCGCATGTGGGGGGTTTGTCACAGGAAACCAACACGTCACACGTCCTCCCACGGCCTCTGCATCCTGGAGCTGAGGGACAGCTGTCCCTTCCTTCCTCCCAGAGTCCCGCACTGGGCTTGGGCCTGGCAGTGGAGTCAGGGCCCCGGGCAGTGGGGTCAGGACTCCGGGCGGTGGGGTCAGGGCCCCGGGCGGTGGGGTCAGGGCCCGGGCGGTGGAGTCAGGGCTCCGGGCAGTGGGGTCAGGCCCCCGGGCAGTGGAGTCAGGGCCCCGGGCAGTGGGGTCAGGGCTCCGGGCAGTGGGGTCAGGCCCCCGGGCAATGGGGTCAGGACCCCGGGCAGTGGGGTCAGGACTCCGGGCAGTGGGGTCAGGGCCCCGGGCGGTGGGGTCAGGGCCTGAGCGGTGGGGTCAGGGCCCGTGCGGTGGGGTCATGGCCCGTGCGGTGGGGTCAGGGCCCCGGGCGGTGGGGTCAGGGCCTGGGCGGTGGGGTCAGGGCTCCGGGCGGTGGGGTCAGGGCCCTGGGCAGTGGGGTCAGGGCCCCGGGCGGTGGGGTCAGGGCCTGGCCCCGGGGAGGTGGCAGCGAGCAGGAGGAAGGAGGTGGGGGGGAGTGGGGGCTGCTCTTGTGCCAAACCCCAGGGCCTGCCATTCCAGTGACCATTCTGGGAATTGAGCCAAAATGGCGGTGACCACTTGGGGACTCGCTAACTTCAAAGTTGTCCCCAGATCTTTGCGGCCATCGGCATCCCCTGAGCAAATGAGGAGGTCAGAGGGCAGGGCAGGGAGCCCCGGGAGCTACCTTGCATCAACCCCAGAACCCCGTGTGTACACCTGACACCGCCCCCCACGTCCTGTCCACACCCCTCAGCCCGTGGACGCTGCCGGCGGCCCCTCCATTGCATGACAGTCCCACCCGAGCGCGGAGACGCAGCGGGAGAAATCAGGAACCGCACCAACCTTGCTCTTGTCCTCAGTCCTGGCTGCTTGTCGGCAGGCCGGATGCCAGATGGAGGAGCCTGTGGACAGAGTCCGGGGTTAGTGCCACTTCCCCGAGGCAGGGCCGTGGGGGGCTGGGGGGCTGGGGGGCTGACACACGGAGGGATGTCCACTCGGCCACCCCCTCCGAGCGGCCCCTGGGCGCGCTCTGTGCTGGGCCTGGGGCAGCAGGTGGCAGCCCTGCCCCCGGGGACGCACAGCCCAGGCCGGGGACATGACACGGCAGACACACCGCGAGCTCCCGGCTCCCACAGGCTCATCTCTAGGCCACGGGCCGGGGGCAGGAGCCGCCACGTCTCCCAGGTCCTTGGGGGCTCCCCGCCATGGTGTCTGTAAGGCCTTGAGGCCTGTGGGCCATTGCCCACTTTGCCCCACCAGCCAGGCCGGGGCCTGCTTCCTCGAATGCTCAGGACCCAGGGATGGGGGCACGCCCTTCCTTTTCGTCTTGGGCAACCCAGTGGGCACACAGGAACATCGACTCGTTATTTTACCCCAATGACCATGAGCGTCACACCCCGGCCGGTGTTTCCTGGGAGGAGTCTGTGCTGGGAAGCCGCCCAGAGGAAGGGGTGGTCGGGGGGACCCCAGCTTGTCATAGCTTCACTGCACGAGTCACCTGTCAGGTTACACCTGCGTGGAGCCCCGCGCCTGGCAGACCAGGCAGAGGGTCCGGGGGTCCAGGCAGGGTGGGTGGGGCCCTGGGGTCCGTGGCTTGGAGCTCGAAAACCTCATCTAACTCATGGGAGACGGGAGACCGGAGGTGGGAGAGGGCGGGCCTGGGGAGTCACCGCAGGAATCAGTTCACACGTGGGCGCCAGCCTCAGCCAGGGCCAGGAAGAGTCTCTTTGTTCCTGACAAGGCCCTGACCACAAGGCTTGGCGGCAGGAGGGACTGGAAGCACTGATCACGGTGGGGGTGGGCACCTCGGGGGGGGGGCACCCCTCCTGCCAGACGGCCCAGCCCCAGCCTGCTGTAGGGGCGCAAAGGACCTCTTTCACGGGCTCTGCAGCGGGGACTCGAGGAACAAGAGGGGATGTCGGGGACGCGGCCATCCTGGCTGACATCACCCCGAGAGTCTCGGCCTCAGCAAGGGAGGTCTGTGTGGCACCCTGGCCCAGATGTCACCACATGATGCCATTACACGGCCCGTCTGGGGGGCAGTGTGCGGCCCTGCCCCTGCCTGGCCCCAACCGGCCCTGCCCGGCGGCCCCAACGCTGGGGACAGAGAGATCATTGAAAAGAACTTGCGGCTAAAGAGATGGGTCTCACCCGGCCTCGGTGGCTCAGGGGTTGAGCACTGACCCACAAACCAGGAGGTCACAGTTCAATTCCCGGTCACGGCACATGCCCAGGTTGCGGGCTCGATCCCCAGTGGGGGGTGTGCAGGGGGCAGCCGATCCATGATTCTCTCTCATCACTGATGCTTCTATCTATCTCCCCCTCTCCCTTCCTCTCTGAAATCAGTAAAACATATTTTAAAGAGATGGGTCTCGATACTGACCACCCTCCCCGAGGCCTCTTGGGAGGATCGAGCAGCGTCCTGCTCCCCCCTCCACCCCCCAGACAGACCAGGGCCCCTGGGCTCTGCCTCCCAGCGCTGCCCGCTGTCCCACCACTGCCCGCTCAGGAAAGCCTGCTTGGGACTGCCCCTGCTCCCGCTGCATCGTGGGGCCCCCTAACTAGCGGAGAACACAGGCGACCCCCAGTCCACACGCAGCTCGTGGGAGGGGCCTGGGAGATGGTGCCTTGCCCCGGGGCTGGCGGCGTGCTCACACTTACCTTGGAGGTACATCTCCTCGCCCTCGGCGAACATCCGGCCGCATCGGACGCAGAGCGCACACAGCGGGTGGTAGTGCTTCTCGCCCGCCTGTGGGGACAGAGCAAGGGGTCCTGCGGGGGTGCAGCGGGTGCCTGGGGACGCGAGCAGGCATGCTGCCGGGCAGGGAGTCCACAGAGCCCGATCGGGGAGTGCTGGGCGCTATGTGTGCCAGCTGGCTCTGCCCTCCCCGCTGGGAACCACGTCTGGCGCAGAGGCCTGGCCACGCCGCTGGCTCGGCAGCTCCCGGCTCAGCAGTCGAAGGGCAGGCCCCCCCGCCCCCACCCCACGAGGCAGAGGGCCAGCCAGTCACCTCCGTACCTGGGGGCCCAGGAGGAGGAGGAACGGGGAAGGGGCAAAGCTGGCATTATTTCCGGGGGAGGGGACTGGGGAGCTGAGGGGAGAATGATGAGTAGCTTTCTTAGTTACTCGATTTTCTCGCTTAGCATTTATGATTCTTAAAACCCATTAAATTAGGTTAAATGTTAATACTGAAATAACCGAAACAAATTACATTCACTGGTTCGGCTTAGTTCTACATGGTGCCAAAAAACAAACAAAATAAAACCCAAATCACCCCAAAATGCTGTGTTCAAAATACTGTCTTACTTTATAGTGAGTATTTCTTACCCCTACAGTAAAGGGGCGGGGGGAGCTGCAGCCTGTGGCTGAGAGTGGATGCTGGCCCTGGCCGGTGTGGCTCAGTGGATAGAGCATCGGCCTGTGGACCAAAGGGTCCCGGGTTCGATTCCCGGTCAAGGGCACGTACCTCAGTTGCAAGTTCCCCAGCCCCGGCCGGGGCAGGAGGCAACCAATCGATGTGCCTCTCTCACATCGACGTTTTTCTCCCTCTCTCTCCTGCTCCTCCCTCCCTTCCACTCTCTCTAGAAACCAATGGAAAACATGTCCTCAGGTGGGGATTCAAAACAAAAAGCGGATGCTGGCCCCGTGGTTCACTCTTTCCTGAAACGGGAGGAATCCCACTACCTCTCCCTGAGTCAGAACCACTTTCCTAGCGAGCGAGTGACGGGGTGAACTCATCACAAGCCTCTCGCTTCTTCCCCTCCTCCCCTCCCCCCACCCCCCGCTGTCGGTGGGGACCAGGCCCCAGGTGACCCCGCGTGTGGCGAGAAGAACCCAGATGGGCTTGGAACAGTCCGACACTAAGGAGGGGGCTCCCTCTTTACAAAACTCAAGCGCTCACAGAGTCGGGCGGTGGCCGCCCTGGGGGTGCTGGGGGCCCCGGTGTCGGGGTGCTCCCACACTCTTGTCCGAGGGCCGGTTACACGGTGTCCAGTGTGTGAACACGTTTCAAGCTGCGCGTCGGTGCGTGCGCCGCTGTGGGTGACACACGCCGTGACGTTTGCCCCGACGTGGCCCAATGTGCGAGCTAAACATATCAACGCTCAGAAGGAAACACGGGGTCCCTCTGCACGAATTCCTGGGCAGGACACCAAAGGCATGGGCAGCAACCACTGTACCAGGAAAGTGGGAAGACGACTTAGACAGGAGGAAACATCTGCAATCACAGATCTGAGAGGGCTCAGAAGCCAGAATGCGCAGAGAATCCCTCCAGCCCAAGAACAGGGTGCCCACAGTCCTGCTGAACACCGCCAAGGACTCAGACATTTCCACAGAGGACGTCCACGTGGCCACGACGCCACTGGACGCGCCAACATCGGGGTCACCACGGAGATGTAACCCCAACCCCAGGGAGGCGCCCGTGCACGGCCCCCGGGCGATGCTAGAACAGAACAAACTGGAGAACAGCCCGTGCTGGCGAGCGTGTGGAGAAACAGCAAGCCCTGTGCATCGTGGGAAGGTCCCCGAAAAAGTATAGAATTACCACGTGACCCAGCAGTCCCCCTCCCAGGGACGTAAGACAAATGGAGAGGCCAGAACAAGAGAAATGAAGACATAGATCCAAACGGCACTCGCATAGAAGTTCACAGCGGCTCAACCCAGTGCCCATCGGCGGGTGAGCAGATAAACGGATGACCAGGCGGGAGAGGGCTGGGCGGGCCCCTCTCGCACGGGGTCCCCTGCAAGGCAGACAGGGACCCTCACCGCCTTCTCAGGAAGGCGGCCCCCAGCCCGCCAGGACCCCGTGGGTGTCCAGGAAGGACCTGTAAGGTGAGTGGTGGATTGAGGGAGAGGAAGGAAGGGAAGCGGGAAGGCGCTAGGATAGAGGGAGGAGAGTGGGGAGGAAGTGTTAAAGGGAGGGAGGGAGGCAAGAAGGGAGGGAGGAATTGGTGGTCCCAGAGGAAACTTGCCTTCTCGTTGCCATGGGGACAGCTAGGCTGCTGACACAGGTGAGGCTCAGACAGCAGCACCCCATCCTTGCCACCCCCGCCCCCCAACCTGCACAGGGAAGCCTTGCAGCTAATTCTACCGAGAATAAAATCGAGAGTGAAGTGGGCGTGCAGTGAGGTTACAGCAGGGTCTGAGCCGGGCCTCCCCCTCACCCAGCACGTCCTCCCCCTCACTCAGCTGGTCCAGAGGGTCTGGCTGCACTGCTGTCCCGGCAACTCCCCAGGCACCTCCCAGCTCTCTCCCTGGGCGACTCCATCCCAGGAGCCCAGCGCTGTCGCGGGGGCTGCTCCAGGCACCCACCTCTGCCCCCAGGTACCTCGGCCCCTCCCAGGCCCCTGGCCATCGGCATCTCCCAGGCCCCCGGCCATCGGCCTCTCCCAGGCCCTGCAGGACCCACAAGGTCCCCCCCCTGCATCCAGCATGGAGCAGGCCCATCAGGATAGACACCTGACTTGCAGGACCCGGGAAACGGTACAGGATGCCTCGTATTGGGAGACTGAGGCAGGGGAGGAAGCACCCACTGCCGCCCGATGCGCACTGCACGGCCAGTGGCGCTGTTGGCGCCAGCACGAAGGTGGCACTCTGCCGGGGACGCAGACCAGGTGCGGGGCAGGCCGAGGGCTCCTGCTGGCAGCGAGGACAGGGCCTGGCTGCTCTCCGCTCTGGCTCTGGGTGACCAGCATCTTGGGGGCAAACGGGAGGCAGGGGGTAACAGGTGCCTGGGGGGCCTCACACCTGGCTGATCTGTCCCTGCTCCCTGCAAGCCCCCCACCTGCAGCCCCGCACGGCGCCTTTGGCCTCCCCACCAGCCCTCGGGGCACCTGGCCGGGCTGCCTACCTGCCGGGGTCCTGGCACCACAGCCCAGTCCGATCAGCCGACCCCACGGCCCCTCTCCAGGGCCTGTTCCCAGGACCGGCCTGGACGGGCACAGTGGCCGCGAGGGTGGCTGCCCGCCTCACCCTGCAGCCAGGGGTCCGGATCCTTCCCCTTCTCTTTCAGGTCCCGCACCTGCCACCTGCTGCCCCAGGAGCCCACTGCCCGTGCAGCCGGGCCCAGCACGCTCCGGCGGGCTCAGGTGGAGCCACCGTGGCGGCTGCTCTCCGCTGCCGCTGCTGAGCGGCTCGTCTCCGCCCAGGTTCTCTCTGCCGCCCGCGCTGCCGCCTCTCCTCCAGGAGGGAGCTCCGAGCTCACAGAGCCCACGACGCAGCCAGCCCGGCTCCGGCTGAGAAAACAAGGGCATCAATCTTCCCAAGGCCCGCAGCCTCCCGCAGGCTGGGAGCGAAGCCCAGCCTATGTCTCCCAGTGCACAGAGGCAATGGGGGGGCGGGGCGGGGGCAGCACAGACACCGCACCCCACGCTGTGCTCGGCTGCAATCAAACACGGGGACGCTCACTCTGCAGAAGGGTCGCCTTCCCCTTGCCTCCGGGTCCACCAGGGAGGCCTGCTGGTTGCCGCCCCCACCCCCCCACTCCCGCCCGCCGCCCCCAATCGGGTACCCCTGGCCAGCACTGAGCTGGGGACAGCTCCCAGGCCCTGTCCCTGTGTCCCTGAGGACATTTCCGGAGCCTTCCATGGGGCAGAAGGCGAGGCAGGCAGCGAGGCTGGGACAGGTCGGCCCCTCCCCGGGTGCAGGGGCACAGCCCACAGTTGTCAGGAAGCCGCTAGGGTCACACCCCTGAGCACCAACATGCACATCCGGGTGTCAGGAGGGTTCGTTTCTGTTACAAGATCTGTATATGGCACCGCATGCCCACCACCCAGTCACATCCTCTCCGTCACCAGAGACTAGGACCCCCTCCTCCCCCACCCCCTGCCGCCGGCAGCCCCCCCTCTGCTGTGTGTGTTCACGAGTCCAGTTTTCTATCCACGTGATGAAGTCATAGCTTTTCTGACCGACTCCTTTCACTCAGCACACTGCTCTCAAGGTGGAGGGAGCTCTTTAAACTACAAATCGATCCCAGGGATCCACTCGGGGTGTGGGGAGCTCTGCAGCCTCAGCTCCCAACTGGTCCTCCCCCCACAGGCTGCTTCTGGCACCTGGGCTGGGTCCGCCCCCCTCCTGGCTCGGCCGCTTGCCTGTCCCTGGGGTCCTCTGGCACGGAGCCTCCCCGAGGGACCACGGCAGCCCCGATGGCATGCAGCCAGCCCAGAGCTGAGGAGGGGCTGCAGGGTGGGTGAGGGCGGCAGCCTGGGCCCCGGCGGGCGGGATTTGTCTTACTGCACGGACGTGGGGAAGTGCATGGCACGTGCTCTTTTCACAGGGGGACGCCGTGCGGCTGCCACCTGGATCTAGAAGCACACAGGCAGCCCCCGGGGACCCGGCCTGCAAGTGCACTGTGGCCTGGCCTGCCAGGCGACCAGACCCTCTGCTCCTCCCCCAGGATACAGCCCTGCCTCCTGCGCTCGCTTTCAATCCTCCAGGCCTCAGACTCCCCACCTAGGCCCAAGGGCTCGGCCAGGGTCTCTGTCCTTCACACCTGTCCAGCTTGAGCAGCTCGTAAAGGGCACAGGAGAGAGGCCCTGGAGTGCTTCCTGGAGGAGGTGGCTCGCTCCCAGGAGTCCCCAGGCAGAGTGGGGAGGACAAGGTGGCAAAGGCTCTGGTACAGATTCTTGCACAAACACAGCACTGTGGGTCACCTGGAGGCCCCCCTGCCCCCGATCCTCACAGGCAGGCAGCCCAGCGCCCATGGGGCGGGCCTTACCTCCAGCACGTGCCCCGTGATGAACTTCTCGCAGCCGTCGCAGCGGATGCCGAACTTGGCGTGGTAGTCGGCCTCGCAGTAGGGCAGCCCGTCCCTGCAACGAGCCAGGCAGTCAGGATGGGCGGGGTCACCCCAGCACCCCAACGCCCACAATCCTCGCCCGTGAGAGGGGCTGTGGCAGAGGGACAAGCCCACTTCTTCCTCCTCCAAGTGACAGGACCACCCTCCAGGCTCCGCAGGCGGCAGCACGGCCTCCGCCATCACACCAGCTCCACGAGGAACCACGAAGATGGTCCCATTTCATGGATGGAGGAACTGAGGTGCACAGAGCTGGGGCCACCTGCCCAGCGGCAGAGTGAGGGGCGGTGGCGCCCCCAGAGGTTGACAGCGGGCCTCTTCCATGCCAGGTGCTGGTGGTGGCGGTGGGATTAGTGACGAATGACACCATTTGGGGCACTGTTCCTGGGTATGTGGGCAGCCTGGGGCAGGTCGCATAAACACGGAGCCCCCACTGAGGGAGCCGTAAGAAAAAGGACCCGATGCCCTAACTGGTTTGGCTCAGTGGATAGAGCGTCGACCTGAGGACTGAAGGGTCCCAGGTTCGATTTCGGTGAAGGGCATGTACCAGGGTTGTGGGCACATCCCCAGTAGGGAGTGTGCAGGAGGCAGCTGATCGATGTTTCTCTCTCATCGATGTTTCTAACTCTCTATCCCTCTCCCTTCCTCTCTGTAAAAAGTCAATAAAATATATTTTAAAAAAAGAAAAAGGACCCAAGTGCAGCTCATGGACGGGAGATCACGCAGGCACCGTGCTGAGTCCAGCATCTGCCCAACCGGGGGCTCTTTTTTTTTTTTTTTAATTTCAGAGAGGAAAACAGGGAGAGCGAGAGAGAAACATCAACAATGAGAGAGAATCATCGACAGGCTGCCTCCTGCCCACCCCACATTGGGGATCAAGCCTGCAATCCAGGCGTGTGCCCTGACCAGGAATCAAACCATGACCTCCTGGTTCATAGATCAACACTCAACCACGAGCCACGCCGGCCGGCTGGGAGCTCATTTAAAAGTGACTGCAGTTACTATGATGACCAACCTCCCCCAGTCACGGGGTGCCTGCGGGAGGAGAGGGGCCTGCTGGGGGAACAGGCCCGGGGCTGCAGGGGCACCTCTGCCTGCACAGCCTCCCCGAGGGCGAAGCCTTGGCCCAGAGGACAGGGAGGTAGAAATGGGGCCCGAGGAGCCACTTTCAAATGCCGCCGACCTCAGGGCCCTGCGATTCCCCACGAATGGGTGGATGTGCAGCAAACCCCAGAGGTTCAAAGATGACGTCTCCATGGCAACACCAAGGCACCCTCCTCCTCAGTTCTGGGACAGTCTGGAGGCTGCTAAGTCACAGCGCAGTGTGGGCTGCTGCCACGTGCCGCTGTGGTCTGGGGGCGGGGCGGCTCGTTTCATTCTCACACACTGTCCGCCAGGCCGCCTGAGTCACCCCTCCCTCTACCTCGACAGGAGCCGCAGGTGGGCGAGGGGCCTGACCTGGCCTGCACGGGGGCTTCTCCTGACAACGGTTTATCCTGAGGTAAGTGTAGAGGCACATGCAGGTGAAAGAAAGAAAACACAGACCAGCAAGACCTCCTGCAGAATCAGAGGATAAGGCCACCAGGGAAATGACGTGGGTCCACCTCCTGTGCATGTGCCAGTGCATGTGTGTACGTGCATGTGCCAGCATGTGTGCATGTGTGTGCATGTACCAGTGTATGTCTGTGCCAGCATGTGTGCGCATGTGCCAGTGTATGTGTGTGCCAGCATGTGCATTTGTGTGCATGTGCCAGTGTATGTGCGCCAGCATGTGTGTGCATGTGCCAGCACGTGTGCGCATGAGCCAGTGTATGTGTGCCAGCATGTGTGTGCATGTGCCAGCATGTGTGCACATGTGCCAGCGTATGTGTGCAGCACATGTGTGCATGTGCCAGCACGTGTGCATGTGTGTGCGTGCATGTGTCAGTATGTGTAAATGTGTGTGCATGTGCCAGTGCATGTGCCAGCATGTGTGCATGTGTGTACATGTGCCAGTGTGTGCCAACATGTGTGTGCATGTGCCAGCATGTGTGCGTGTGTGCATGTGCCAGTGTATGTGTGTACCAGCATGTGCGTGTGTGTGCATGTGCCAGTATATGTGTGTGTGCCAGCACGTGCATGTGTGTGCATGTGCCAGTATATGTGTGTGTGCCAGCATGTGCATGTGTGTGTTGCATCCGTGCCGTTTTATCACAGGACTTCTTTTAACACGATCAGCTCCTGTGATGCTCTATCTCAGTGATGGCGAACCTTTTGAGCTCAGCGTGTCACAGGCCACCATCGCTGCCCATCCCTCGGGGCATCAGCACTAGAGGAGGCTCCAGGAGAGCTGCGCAGAGAGCCCCCGGCTGCGCGCTCTGAGCCCGAGACCGCACGCTGCACCCCCACTCCCTCCTGTGCCGGGGACTCGCCTAATGCATGCCCTCGGCAAACCAGGTGCCCCTGCAGGGCCAAGGTCTCCCAGAAGCTCCCTCCCCGCAAACCAGCCATCGGCCTCCTGAGTGCATGCAGGGAGCACCGTGTGGCCTGCGGCGGAGCTGCCCTGTGCGGCCGGTGCTGGAGAGGTCTCAGCACTGTCATGTCATGACAACCCAGACTGCTCAGCCCTGGCCCCTCACGCGGGGCTGGCGGCAGCTGACAGCACTTTGCATTGTGCAGGAGAGCCGGTGCTGGCGAGGGGCGAATTCCCGGGGAGGGTGACCCAGGGATGGGCGCGGGGAGGCATGTGACAGTCAAAGATGGGAGCATGGCATGTGCTCCATCAGCAAAACGAATGGCGGTGGAGTCTGCAGACCCAGCTAGGGAAGCCAGGCTGCGCCGTGTGGGGACAGACACGCCAGTCCCAGCCAGGGTTCCTGTCTAACCGTGGAGACGGGAGGGATGAGCACGGTGGAAGGCAGGGGACAGACGGAGGCCGACCCCGGGGCTCCGTGCCGACACCCCGCTGCTCACTTGCTGATGTACTCGGCGCTCAGCTCCTTCCCGCAGGCCTTGCACCTAAAGCAGCCCAGGTGCCAGTGCTTGTCCAGAGCCACCAGGGACTGGCCGCTCTGGATTTCTGTGCCGCAGCCCCCACAACCTGGGAGGAAGAGGAGAACATAGACATCAACGCTGGGGCCCAGAGGAGGGGGAGCCTCGCAGCTGGGTCTCGGGGCACCCCTACAGCAGTTAGAGTGCCCCAGGGAGCAGAGAGGGGACAGTCCGGCTGCTGTGCTTAGGGGACCCTGCTACAGGGCAGGGGGGCAAACACGTAGAAAACAAATCACAAAGCTTGTTCCCACGTGGCGGAGCTGACTGCATGCACTGGGCTGTGGCTGAGCTGACTGCATGCACTGGGCCGTGGCTGCACATGGATGACTGCATGCACTGGGCTGTGGCTGCACATGCTGACTGCATGCACTGGGCCGTCGCTGAGTGCTGACTGCATGCACTAGCCGTGGCTGAGTGCTGACTGCATGCACTAGCCGTGGCTGGGTGCTGACTGCATGTACTAGGCCGTGGCTGTATGCTTACTGCATGAACTGGGCTGTGGCTGCATTCTCACTGCATGCACTGGGCCATGTCTGTATGCTTACTGCATGCACTGGGCCATGTCTGTATGCTTACTGCATGCACTGGGCCATGTCTGTATGCTTACTGCATGCACTGGGCCGTGGCTGGGTGCTCACTGCATGCACTGGGCCATGTCTGTATGCTTACTGCATGCACTGGGCCGTGGCTGAGCGCTGACTGCATGCACTGGGCCATGGCTGTATGCTGACTGCATGCACTGGGCCGTGGCTGAGTGCTGACTGCACGCACTGGGCCATGGCTGTATGCTTACTGCACGCACTGGGCCATGGCTGTATGCTGACTGCATGCACTGGGCTGTGGCTGAGTGCTGACTGCATGCACTGGGCCGTGGCTGAGCGCTGACTGCATGCACTGGGCCATGGCTGGGTGCTGATTGTATGCACTGGGCCGTGGCTGGGTGCTGACTGCATGTACTAGGCCATGGCTGTATGCTTACTGCATGAACTGGGCTGTGGCTGGGTGCTCACTGCATGCACTGGGCCATGTCTGTATGCTTACTGCATGCACTGGGCCGTGGCTGAGCGCTGACTGCATGCACTGGGCCGTGGCTGAGCGCTGACTGCATGCACTGGGCCGTGGCTGAGCGCTGACTGCATGCACTGGGCCATGGCTGTATGCTTACTGCACGCACTGGGCCATGGCTGTATGCTGACTGCATGCACTGGGCCGTGGCTGAGTGCTGACTGCAAGCATTGGGCTGGGAGCTGGGGAGACAGAGGCCTGCCTGCCAGGGGTGGAGCATCTGGGCCTGGGCTGTAGGTGCACCCTCCAGCCAGAGCCAGGACAGTCCCAGGGCTGCTGGCAAGCTCTGGCTTTCCCACATTATCACACCGCTCAAGCCACATGCAACTTTGGGAAACGACTTTAAGACAGACTCGAGCTCCAAGATCCAGCGCCTGAGGGAAGGGACTTTCTTCCACTCACTGCCCAGGCTGGGGACCAAGTGGAATGAATGTGTGCACGTGTGAATTAATGGGAACCACGTGGGCAAGGGCCTGGCTCCAGAAATCAGTAGGAACCCCCGCTCTGTCCCAGGCCATGTGGCCCTGGTGCTGGGACACCACAGCGACCTCACACGCAGGGTGGGCTCCAAACACGCCACCTCTGCGGTGGGATCCTGGCAGCAGCAGGGCCCGGAACGCGGGGCCCCAGCCCAGTCCCCACATTCCTCTGGGTCCGGAAGAGTCACCCACGCTGGAAGAGGCCAGCACCTGCCTGCGCTTGCCCCGCTCTCACTCTGCCCCACGCCCACAGGACAGCTGGCGTTCCTGCTTTTATAGGAACAACCTCCAGCTTCTGCATGCAAGAAGCACGTATTAAGCACCTACTACATACACACCCTGGCCAGGCTCCTGTGATGTGCAGCCCTGACCACAGGAGCCCAGAGTTCAATGTTCTTTTAAGGGCTCTCCCAAGGGGCTTCTAGATGGCCTGGAATTAACGGTGGGGAGCTGAGTGAGCTGGAGGCAGAGAACGAGAAGTAGGCCAGGAGGGCTTCCTGGAGGAGGTAGGCCAGAGCTGGGCCAAACACAGGAAGGGAGGTGGGTGAAAAGCAGGAGTGGCACACAGGGCAGGGGGCACAGCCTGTGCAAAGGTTTGGCGGCACGAACGTACCAGAGATTTCTATCCTGGTTCCCTTCCTTATGATCCCCCGCCTCTGGTCAGCGCCAGCCACCCCCGCTCCCCGCCCTCAGCACCCACTCACTCCAGAGGCCCTGGGACAGGTGCGTGCTGCCACCCGCGGACTTGGGCAGGGAACACTTCTGGCACATGCATTCCTTCCCATTGAAGGTCACTCGGTCTCCGGGCGGGAAGGGCAACCTGAAACAAGAGAAGGAATGACCAGCCAGGACCCCAGACACACACCATCACCTCCCCCTGGGACCTCACAGGCCGAGGACACCAGGCCCCTCCACCCAGGGCTGCTGCGTCCCTGCCGTGTGACCTCGGGCCAGTCCCTGACACCTGAGCCTCCGTGTCCCATCCGCACCAGCAGGCAGTGTGCGGGCGAACCCCGAGGAGCGGAAGTGTGGGGTCACACGCTAACTGTGTGTCTGCGGCAGACCTGCTCTCCACGGAGGCTGCACCCCTCTGCGTTCCCACCAGGAGTGTCTGAGAGTTCCTTCTGCTTCACACCTCACCGACGCGCCACACTCTCCATATCTGCTTCAGCCACTCTGGTGGCTCCGTGATGGTATTTCATCATCATTCCCAGTTGCCTCCCCTGGCAACGGATGATGCTCAGCTTGTCCCAGGTGTCCAGGGGCCACTCACACACATGTTTTGTGGAGTACAGGTTAAACCCGTCTGCCCACTTTTTAATAGGGTTTTCTTTTTTTTTTGTTTTCTAATGTTGACTTGCAGAAGTTCTTTATGTATTTTGGACACCAGTGCTTCATGACATATACATTCTCTACCAGCCGGTGGCTTGCTTTTGCCTCTTCTCGGTGTCTTTTGACATTTTTCTTCAGCTTGAAAATTTTCCTTTAACTTTGTTGCAGGTGCGGGATTCTGGCAACAAATTCTCCTAGCTTTTGTGTGTCTACGAAAGTCTTCATTTTTTGACTGACTGCTTTGCTGACACTTTTATTCGCGTACACTCTTAACGGTCACATCCCATTCAAAGGTTAGAGTATTCAACGCTGTGCGACCATACCCACAATCAAGTTGAGGACATCTTTTATCACCCCCGCCAAAAAGAACGCCATACCCTTAACCGGTCTTGCCTTCATTTTTTAAGTTTTTTTTTTCTTTTGATAGATTTTTTTCAGCTCTTTAAAGATGCTGTTCTATTGTCTTCTGGTGCACATAGTTTCAGATGAGAAGTCCATAGTCATTCTTTTACTAGAGGCCTGGTGCATGAAATTTGGGCACGGACAGGGTCCCTCGGTCTGGCCGGCAACCAGGGCTGATCAGGGCCTTCCCGCTGCCGGCCGGGGTCTCCCTTCCCTGGCTGCCGGCTGGGGCCTTCCTTTGTTCCATGCCGCCCCCTGGTGGTCAGCACACATCATAGCAAGCGATAGTACTCCTGGTCTCCTAGTCAAACTTCCGTGGGGACACTTTGCATATTAGCCTTTTATATATAGAGATTCCACTGTACATAATGTGGTGGCGGTTTTTCTCTTGCTGCTTCTAAGATTTTATTCTTATTACTGTTTCTCAGAAGTCTGATTGTGTTAGAGTTGGTAGGTTTTTGTTGTGTTTATTCTGCATGGGGTTCAATGAGATTCTTGGAACCATGAGTTTATAGTTTTCATCAAATTTGGACATTTTCCAACCTTCATTTCTTCTAATTTTTTCAGTCTTCTCTCATCCCCTGGGTCTCCCCCTCCCAACCTAGAGAGAGGGACAGACTGATAGATCTATATCCACAGACCACCGGGTCTCTCTTTACATTTTCAGTCTTTTTTTTTTTTTTGGTCTCTTTGCTTTAGATCAATAGTTTCTATAGTTATGTCAAGTTCACCAATCTTTCCTCACCTCCTGCTCATTCCTTCCTTCCAGGGAATCTCTCCTTTCAGAAACAGTAATTTTCACTTCTAGAAGCTCCACGTGGTTTCTTTCAGCATCTCCTGCGACTCTTACTTATGCGGACGCTCTCCTTTACCCGCCGACACACGACAGGAGGCGTCTCAGAGTCCCGGCCTGTGCGCTCCGTTCGCCGTTGCTCTCCTTCCTGGGCCGCGGTCACGGCTGGTCTCTCTCCGGCTTCCTGGTGCTTTGGTTTCTTCTTATGAACGGTGGCATTTGATGGGAAGTCGAACATTGTCAATTTCACGTGGCCGAGGCGGGACTTCCTCTCCTTCCTCCGGGGAGCGTTGGACTTGGCTTTGGCGGCGGTCACCTGGATTGCGCATCAGCCTGACCTTTCTGAGGATTTTTCCTGCACTTTGTCACTCTGTCCCACCGGTAGGCGTGGATGGCCCTTTTGGTGCCTGGGTATTCAGCAAGGACTGTCCGCCTGGGCCAGGACCTACGGCCTCCAGGCCTGGGAACTGCTTCACTTACAGCAACCTGGTCATTCTCTGCCTCCCCCTGTGAAATGCCCTCCGTGTCCATGAGGACTCGACGGCCCCTCCACAGCTCCCGGAGCTCTTGTCCAGCGCAGCTCTCTCCCCTCTGCATGCTGCTCGGTCTCTCAGGGCACTGTCTCCCAGCTCAGCGAGAAAGCCCTGTCCCAGTGGCCCCTCCTGGGACCGGGCAGCAGGCCAGGCCGGTCACAGGGCTCCATTCCTTTGCCCTCCTTCTCTCAGTCCTCAGCCGCCAGGGCCCCGACATCTGCAAACAGGTGTTTTGTGTCTTTTGTCCAGTTTTCTCATTGTTTACAGTGGACGGTGGGTCTGGGCCCAGCAGGACGGAGCTGTCGGCTATTATCCTCAACACGGCAAGGGACCCAGAGGTGGTCTTTCAGCCACTGTGATGACGTCAGCCCTGGCCTCCCAGCAACTCGCCCAGAAGTCAGACACTGAGACAGCCCCGGGGACACTGGCCCTCGCGTGCTGGGTAACACACAAGGACGCCTTAGAAACGGTCCCCGTCATTGTCCGCCCTCTCTGCGTCCCCGACAAAGCTCCCGCCTCTGTCTGGTGCACCTGCCGTGATACAGACAACGGCTTTGGGAAAACGCTCAAAAGCCTCCTGTTAAGCTGGGTGTGAGGAGGCAGAGAGGAGAGCAGAATAAACTCGTTTGTTTTGTTTTTCCAGAGAGAGGCAGGGAGAGGGGGAGAGAGAGAGAGAGAGACATCAATGATGAGAGAAGCATGGATTGGCTGCCTCCTGCATGCTCACACTGGGGATCAACCCAGGTATTTGCCCTGACTGGGAATTGAACTGTGACCTCCTGGTTCATGGGTCGACACTCAACCACTGAGCCACGCTGGCCAGGAATTCTTTGTTTTCCAGAAATGAGACATTCCCCTGGGAGCCGTGTGTCAGTGGTGGAGGGAGGGAGTGAGGGAGGGAGGCGGTCTCCCTGCTGCTGAGGGTCAGGACCTGGGTCTGCCCCCTGCATCTGTCACTGTACCCCACGCAGTGCCGGGCAGCCTGGCCAGAGGGGATTCAGCCCGGCCCCGCCCACACGGGGCTCACAGGCTGCTCCAGGGACGGTTGCTAGAAGGTTGGGCCCAGGAGAGCGTCAGGACAGGATGCAATGGGGGGGGGGGGGGGGGGCCTGCTCCTGGTGGGAGAGGCTCTGGGAGGCACCTCCCTGCACTGAGCCCTGGGGGTGTCCGCTGATGCACGTCCAGGTTCCCAGGCCTGGCCTGCGAGGCATGTGGAAAAGCCCGGCTGAGTGAATGACGGGGAGCGGACTGTGGAGGCCCAGCCGGGCTGAGGAATGTGGAGACCCAGGGGCAGTGTGGACAGCGCAGGAGAGGGGAGGGGACCCAGCATGGAGACCATGGCGGGACCCCTGAGCGGGACGGTGGCCGGGTGGGTTCTGGAGAGGGAGGGATCCTGGAAGCTGCCCGTGCTGGGGGCTCATGCACCTGGTGGTTGGGTGGTGGTGTCACGGGGCTGAGAGGCAGGGAGTGCAGGGGGACATATGCCTGGTGGTTGGGTGGTGGTGTCGCGGGGCTGAGAGGCAGGGAGTGCAGGGGGACATATGCCTGGTGGTTGGGTGGTGGTGTCACGGGGCTGAGAGGCAGGGAGTGCAGGGGGACATATGCCTGGTGGTTGGGTGTGGTGTTGCGGGGGTACAGGCAGGGGGACATGCCAGGCAGCCGAGGAGCAGCAGAGGCTGGGCAGGAGGGGCTGAAGCAGGTGCCATTATGGGAGATAGAATGTGTGGGGGATTCGGACAGGAGAGGAGCTGGCCGCAGGGGCCGTGGGGGTCAGGGACAGAGCAACCTATCAAGAAGCCAAAGGAGGCCACGCGCCAGCAGCCTCAGTGGCCCGGCCTCTGCACCCCCAGGAAAGAGGGCTCGGTCCTGGGCGACGGGCAGGGGAGGAGGCCGCAGGGTCAGGGCTGGTGAGGCTGTGCTCTGTGTGCGGCCACCCAGTGTCCACCTGCCGTCCCTGGCTGGGCCCTGCCTCCCTCTGTAGCTGTGACCCACTGGGAGGCAGGGAGGGAGCCCGGCCAGCCCCCGGGGGGGGGGGGGGCAGGCGCAGGGGCCCTGGGGTGGGTACAGGGCCCGGGGTGGGCGCAGTGGCCCGGGGTAGGCGCAGGGGCCCGGGGTGGGCGCAGGGGCCCGGGGTGGGCGCAGGGGCCCGGGGTGGGCGCAGGAGTCTTGGGTGGGCGCAGGGGCCCGGGGTAGGCGCAGGGGCCCGGGGTGGGCGCAGGGGCCCGGGGTGGGCGCAGGGGCCCGGGGTGGGCGCAGGAGTCTGGGGTGGGCGCAGGGGCCCGGGGTGGGCGCAGGAGTCTTGGGTGGGCGCAGGGGCCCGGGGTGGGCGCAGGGGCCCGGGGTGGGCGCAGGGGCCCGGGGTGGGCGCAGGAGTCTGGGGTGGGCGCAGGGGCCCGGGGTGGGCGCAGGAGTCTTGGGTGGGCGCAGGGGCCCGGGGTAGGCGCAGGGGCCCGGGGTGGGTGCAGGGGCCCGGGGTGGGCGCAGGGGCCCGGGGTGGGCGCAGGAGTCTTGGGTGGGCGCAGGGGCCCGGGGTAGGCGCAGGGGCCCGGGGTAGGCGCAGGGGCCCGGGGTGGGCGCAGGGGCCTAGGGTGGGCACAGGGGCTCAGGGTGGGCACAGCGGCCCGGGGCCTCACTCACCGGCAGACGGCGCACACGAAGCAGTCGGGGTGGTAGGTCCTGCCCAGCGCCGACACCACCTCGCCCTCGATGAAGCGGTCGCAGCTGAAGCAGCGGGTGCCGTACAGCCGCTGGTAGTCCCGCGTGCAGATGTGCTCGCCCTGGCGCACGAAGAAGCCGCCCTCGGCCAGGTCGCAGCCGCACACTGGGGAGAGCGCGAGGCCAGTGTCAGGGGGGACCCTCTCCCCGAGGCGGGCCCCCCACAGACACCCCTCCCCCACCTGACACAGGCTCAGCGGTTCACCGAGAAACCTCGGGGTGGGGGCCAGGGCCCGGCACCGGCTCCAGCTCCGGCCCTCGGCCTTGACTTGAGTGGCCTTCCTTGTGGAAGTTTCCAGAAAGGGGCACTGGCCTGGGCAGATGCCTCGCCGTGCTGAGGGCCACCACCCCCCCTCCCTTGCTCCGGGACCCACCAGGGGGATCTTTGAGGCCCCGGTCTCCACGCCGACCTGGCTCCTGCCCCCGCGCGGAATAGAAGGATCAGAAAGGCACCTACTCCTCGCGAGGCTGCTGCGTGGGAAGGTCCGTGGCAGAGCACAGAGGAATCCGTGGTCGGCGCCTGGGGCACTTGAGCTCCTGACCCTCCCCACTCCTCCCACCTGTGGACAAGGCCAGGCCCTGCAGAAGGGAACCGGGACACCTGACCATGACCCCTCCGTCCCCTGGCCTCCAACACACACCTGCTGCCCCAGGGAGCGGAGGGGCTGGGGGACTCTTCTGGGTGGAGACAGGGCACCCAGCCGCAGGACAGCGGGTCACTCAACCACTGGGACCCCTGAGCCTTCACCCGCACACACCCCTCCCGCCCCAGGGGCACGTGGGAGCCAGGCAGGGTTTCAGAGGGAGCGCTGCCCGGACCCCCACTCCCTGCTGGAGGCCCCAGGGTCCCCCCACCCCCCGGCAGCCCCAGCACCTCGACCAGGCCAGTCCTCACAGGTCACGGCCTCTCGAGGCGTGAAAAACCCTGTGGCCCTCATGTGGTTGTGAATCGACACCTCGGAGTTTTCACTAAAATATGAACTGACGGCGGTTCCCAGCACTGGCGTCTTTGTGGGGTTTTGTTTGTTTTTATTCCTCACCCCAGGATACTTCCCCATTGATTTTTAGGGAGAGAGGAAGAGAGAGGGAAAGATGAGAGAAACATCGATGTGAGAGAAACACACCGATCGGCTGTCACCTGCACGCCCCCAACCAGGGACCTAGCCGGCAACCCGGGCATGTGCCCTGGCCTGGACCCAAACCCGGGACCCTTCGCTCCACAGGCCAAACTGAGCAGAACGGCCAGGGCAGGACTGGCACCCCTGAACTTGAGCACATCCGGTGGGAGGTAGATGCCAGGGTGAGACCACTGCCAGCCGCTCACAACCCGCCTCCAGGCTCCCACACAGAGGGCTCTCCCCGCGCCCTTCCCACGGGAGAGCTGCACGCACGCAGGCACCTGACACTGAAGGCGCCGGCCGCTCCCCCCGCCACTTCGGACGTCGGCAGGGACACCGGTCTCCTGGGAGCCCCTGTGGTCACGAGGCTCTAGGCATCAGTGAGGCTCGGGCTGGGTTACTCTGACGACGATTAGTACAGAGCCATCAGGACAGCACGTGGCACACGTCCTGGTGTTAATTGCCTGGAGCGCAGCGCTTGACGGTCGGGGGGGGGGGGGTGGTGATGGGAGAGCTGGGTCTCATCAAGGGAGCCCCACTCCTGACCTGAGCCTCGCGTGGAGCCCCGGGAGCCGGGGAAGAGGCCGGCCACCTCCCTCCACCACAGATGACCTCTCAGGGAGGCCACGTGCCCAGAGCTCTGGGGAGGTTGGAGCGTGGAAGCTGATTCCGCGGAGTCTCCATCTGGTCAGCCGTTCCCTCGGCTCACGCTCCATCAGTGCACCCCCCCGCCCCGCATGCCGGGTGGGCCCCCAGGCCAGCCCAGCCCTTCACCACAGGGTGAGGGGCCCTCCTGCGTCTCCCTGCCCCCTCCCGGGCGCTAGGGCTGCATGTGCCATGGGCTGGGACGGCCACGAGGGCCTCGGACGGTCCCTCCTTCCTCTTCTCCGGTGGGGCGGGGGGGCAGCTCCTCAGACAGGCCAGGCGCAGTCTGGGCGCTGAGGGCCCGGCGCGGGAGCCGCTGGATTTGGGCCCCGGCTCCACTGGGTGCCATGCTGTGTGCCCCTGGGCAAGCTCCTGACCTCTCTGGGCCTCCGCAGAGGGGAACGTGCAGCACAGAGGGGCTGGGGTGACGTGAGTGCTGTCGGGGGACCTGCCAGGCGGCTGTGCTGATGTCGCTCACCCAGAGCCCGGATCTGAATCCTGCTCACACCCCCGAGAGTGGGACCCTTTGCAGAGTCTCACATCACGACAGAGGCCAGCAGATGTGCCCCCTCGGGAGGAACAGGCTCTCTGGGCCTCCCAGGAGATCTATGGCCTTTTTCTGCACCGCCCCCACCCCCCCCCACCCCTGTACCAATAGGCCCTGGACCCCGGCCTCTGCATCCGGCTGTTTTCCTATTCTTCCCAAGGGCGTGGCGGCCAGACTGCCCCCTGGAGGGCGAAGTGTGTAATGGACCTCGTGCCCCATGAAAATGTGAGTCTCCGCCATGGCAGCGGCAGCGCCAGGACAGGGACCGAGGCCGCCTTCGCCTTCCCGTCACCCCTGCCCAGGACAACTGCCACTTCCTCCCGGTCACGTGGCTGCCGATCGAACCTCGGCTGCTGTGCTCACCGAGGTTGGTACGGACAGGCCTGCCAGAAGCCCAAGTTCAGGGATAATTGAGAAAACCCTAATTAAGATCATTGCTAGTACATTCTCTCTTCCTGTCGGACCCGCCGCGCCTCACAGGGGTCACGGAGCAGCGGGGTGAGCCTGCGTGTTGGCCCTTGGCACTCGCTGGTATTTACGAGAAGTGGTCAGGAGGGGCAGCGTGGTGGGAGGCACTTTCTGGAACACCATTTGGCACTGACTCTAAAGATGTGGAAACCGTCCCGCCCTCTGACCCAGCGACCTCCTGGCCCCGGAGGAAGTGACCCGTCTCCCCGCAGACAGCCGGCCCCGGCGCTGGCTGCAGCGTCACACCGACCCTGTGGGGAATGAGCCCTGGGGCAGATGGCGCTGGAGAGACGGGCAGCCTGGGCTGGAGCCCTCACTCCCGCTCTCCCCGCTGTGTGACCTGGGCCAAGTCACTTAACCTCTCTGAACCTCAAAGTCCTTCTTGTAAAACAGGTGCACGGTGCCCCTCTGGCATGGCTGTTGGAAGGACTCAGGGAAGAGGTTTGGGGAACAGATTGGCTGGGTGCCCGGGTGGCATCGGCGTAAATGCCGACAGCGGAGGGCTGGTCCACGTGGGCCTCGCACCCGGAGGAATTCGGGCAGATGTGGGAATGCACGGTGGGGAGCGTATCTCATGGGAGCGCTCCTCCGCCCTCGACATGCATGTTCCAGAGACAGACACGTGTGTGCAGCATGACTCCCTGTAAACGCTGGAGCCAGGCCAGCTCGCCGGAGCCTGACGCAGCCCCAGCGGTCAGGGGCCTCTGTGCTGGGGCAGGAGGACGGCAGTACACAGAGCAGAGCGCCCGTGGGTTTGCCCTGAGTGGGAGCGAGGTGGCCTGGCTGGTGGGCTGTGCTGCCGGTCTATCCTGACCTTGGCCTCGGCCTCTCCACCTGGAATAACAGGCGTGTCATCGGAGGTTCCTCCCGCGGTGACTTCCCGAGATTCTCCCGCATGACCCAGTTCCTGGTGCGCTCTGTCAGAGTCAGGCTGCGGACAAGCTGTGCCCAACTGGTCTGACAGCCACCAAGCCCACAGACGGAAGGGGTGGGTCGGGTGGGGTCCCAGGGTCCCAGGGTCCCAGGGTCGGGCAGCTGTGGGGGTGCCCATCCTCTCTGAGTCACTGCCCCCTCCACCCAGCCGACTCAGGGTCCGCCTGTTGACTCTGACCCTCTAGGGATGGGAGGCTCCAGGCTGGCTCAGGGCCTCCCCTGGGAGGGAGGAGGGGGAGTCGTGACGGGGTCTCCAGTTTTCTCTCCAAACAGTGGGCCGCGCACAGCTGCCCACAGAGCCCAGGACAGCGGCGTGGTGGCAGCAGGCAGGTCCTCCGGGCACGGGCTCACTGCCGCCCCGCTCACCCCCAGGAGGCGCCGCCCGCCGTGGACACCCCAGGAGGACCAGGTGGGGCCGCTCTCTCGGGGGCAGGCCTGGAATCCCGCCCCAGACGAGCGCGGGCTGTGGGCTCGATCCCCAGTGTGGGGCGTGCAGGAGGCAGCCGACCAACGATCGCTCTCATCATTGCTGTTTCTCTCTCTCCCTCTCCCTTCCTCTCTGAAATCAATAAAAACCTATTTTAAAAAGAGAGAGAGAGAAGCAGGTGGGCCGGCTTCTTGGTGGGACTCCTCACAATGTGTTGCTTTACTTTCATCTCATCGCTGGTATCACTCACGCTATCTGTTACCACCAGAGACAACGAAGGCCATTTCACTCGGAACGAATGGCGATGCTCTCTGCCTACGCCAGGCGGGGGCCCGCGTGTGGCCCGGCGTGGGCCCTGCGCCCCCTCACAGCTGACGGACGGCAGGGACCAGCACCCACCCTGGGCCCCCATGGCCACTGCTCGGCCCCTGGACCTGAGTCCGCGATGGGGTGCAGCTGCGTGAGGAGACCCCTGGGACTCCTGTCACACCCGTGGGTGGCACAGGCCACACCGATGAGAGGGCACTGCCGTAGGAAGACTCTGGACCCAGCTTTCCAGGCTCCAGGTCTGCCCGCTGCCCGGAGAAGCCTGCAGGCCGATGGCAACCGGCAGCCGGTTGGGAGGCGCCGCCGCCGGGCGGGCCGGACGCTCACCTTTGCAGACGAAGCACTTGAGGTGGAAGTACTGGCTCTGCACCCGCAGCACCTCGCCCCTGCACACGTTCCCGCAGGTGGTGCACAGGATGGCCGAGCCCGGCGGCTTCTCCAGGGCGCCCAGGGCCGCCGGCGGCTCCGACACTGTGGGGAAAGGAGCCGCATTAACGGGGGACAGACAGGCACCGGGCGAGCAGCCGGCAATGGGGTAAGGACTCGGGCCCCCCCACTCCCAACGCACAGCACAGGCCCAGGGGCGTCAGGCACAGGGTTTCCTCTCCTTGGGGGCCATGGCAGTTGGACAACGTGGTCAACCCCAATGAGGGGCTCCTCCCCCTCCCTGTGAGCACACCTGCAGGGACGGGGAGATCACTACCTCCCCCTGATGCCCCTGCAGCCTTGACCTGGGACGGCCCCGGTCCTAGGGCCTCAGAACCCCACCTGGGGAGCTGTGCAGGCCTCTGTAGCCAGGGGCCCAGCACCCTTCGAAGGCAGGCACCTAAGCACAGTCCTCCGTGGCCCCTCGTTCCCTCTGTGCCGGGACAGGGACCTGGATGTTGCTGTTGTGCCCGAGCTGAGGAGGTGTATGGAGACGCTTGGTGCAGGCAGCTGGGCAGCAACAGGGACAGCCCGCGGCAGAGCCGGGCGGGGAAGCCGGGGCCGGGACCAGCTCTCTCCCCGCGCAGTCACACGGCGCGAGGAGCTGGTTAGCGGCAGAGGCCCACGCAGGGTCGAGTGGGCTGGGCCCCCTTCCCACTCAGGACCAGTTCCGCAAAGCCAGTCCTGCTGAGCACTGGCACCGACGGGCTCCAGGCCTGCCAGGCCCATCCCCAGAGGAGGACATGGCCCCCTTCGGCTCCCAGCCTGCCCTCCCCCCAGAGCCCACCTCAGACAGCCCCCCCCTTACCCCCCGGCCAGCGAGGCTCCTCTCCTCCCTGCGGTCACTGCCCTGGCCGGCGGCACGGGGCCCGGGCCACGCTGGGGACAGCAACCCTTCGAGGAGGAGGCGGTTCTGAATACCCCACGGGGAGCAGGGTGCCAGCTGTCTGGGACGGGGCACCACACTGCCTGGAGACGCGGTGCAGGAAGGGAGACCGGTGGCACCAGGCCCGGCGTCAGTGCCCACTTGGCGCTTCCAGAGGAGCTAGGAGACCGCACAGCAGCTCGGCCTGGGGTCCGGGAGCCACAGCGGTAGGTCCGGCGCTGGGTAAATGCCGGCAGCATCGCGTGCCCACACTCCCTCTTCCTATAGAGTAACTGCAGAGGCCGCCTCCTCGGTTACACAACAACACTGATGGGAGGAGCAGAGGTGGGGGCTCCTGGGCTTGAACCTGAGACGCCCCGTGGGGAGCGAGCCGTGGAGAGACAGACAGTGCCAGCTCCCGCCCTGCACAGCCCGCTGCCCAGGCTCAGGGGGCTGACAGCCACCAAGTCCGGGTCGGAGGTCAAAATGGACATTGTGGGGGCGGGGGGACAAGGCTCGCCCACTGTCATCGTCTCATCCCCCAGGCACACAAAGGACAATGCGCGCCCATCTCCACAAGAACACAGGCACGTGCTGATGCTGCTGGAGACGGCCCAGTGCGTACGAGGGGGACGTCACCCGCCCCCACCCGCACCTCCCCATCAGTGCCAGAGCCCTGGGGCCCGGAGGCACCGCAGGCTGCGTCAGACACTGGGGTGCAGCCCTAGCCCCACCTCCGACTTGCTGGGGTCCGGAACTCCGAGACTTCCATCTGTCTGTCCATCCACCCTCCACCCACATCCCCTGCCCGGGAGATGCCAGGGCCACGAAAAAAAAATGTGTGAGCCCAGGGTGCAGCAAACCCTCCGTGCTCAGTACCAACAGCCATTGTCATTTTCAAGATCCCACGGCCTGAACCACCAGTTTCCTGGCTCCTGGAGCTGTATGTGGGTTGGGGGTGGGGAGAGGGGGGCTGCTCTAAGACATGGTTTCCTGGGAGGACCTGGGGCCTGTGAGGGTGAGAGCAGGGTGCTGCCCCCTGGTGGTGGGACATAGACACTGCATTGTGGGGACAGACACCTGTCTCCGTGCAGGTATAAGGGGTGCAGGCAGGTGATCAGGCCAGCCCGCCCCTACCATTCTGTCCTCTTGGCCCTGGGATCACACCTGTGACTTTTGCGGGCGGTGGCATGGGCCTTTTACCCCAAAGATGGGCTCCCTCCTCCAGCAGCTGCCCGATCGAGGCGAGGTCAGCTGTGCACACGGGGCTCCGCAGAGGCCCCACCCCTTACAGCAGCCGGCGGACTAAGTGCTGCTGCTGCTGCTGCTGCTGCCGCTGAGCCAGCTGAGGCCCAGAGAGGTGGCCCTGCTGGCACGTGGCCGCGGCAAGAATGACCAGGACCGCGCATGGCACGGTTCTCTCCACGCAGCTCCCAGACAGCGATGCAGCTCTGGCCACGATTTCTGTCTGGTGTGTGAATGTCACAAAAAAATCTCCAACCTTAAAGCCGTTAGGACGAAGAACCCAGTGCACCCTCCCTCCCGGGAGCATGCCCATCCCTTCCCCTCCCCCTTCCCCCTTCCCCCTCCCCCTCCCACCCGAAGCATATGCCATTAGCTTCCTTACCCCCATGCTCCAAGGGCCCTTCCTGTGCCTCCACCACGTGTTTCCTAAGCCCATTTCTTCTAGGAATGACTTTCCCCACCTCTGTGACTTACCCAATAATGTTCTCTTAAAAAAAAAAAGAGGAAGAAACGAACTATCAAGAAATGAGCCATCAGACCCCGAGCAGGCGTGGAGGACACGTAGATGCGTGTTGCTAAGTGACAAGCCGACCCGAGAAGGCCACTCACTGCTTCCAACCACAGGGCACGCGGGAGAAGACAATGCTACGGAGACAGTGAATACTCAGTGCTTGTCGGTGGGGAGAGGAGGGGGGAGCACAGGGGGAGCACGGAGGACTCTCAGGCAGAGAAATGGCTCCGTGACCCTGTGATGGTGGACACAGGTCGTATGCATTTGTCCAAACCCAGAGAATGCCAGCACCAGGAGCGCCCCTGCGCCCACTTCAGTTAACATGATGCATAGAACAGGGTCACCAGCTGCAGGGAAAGCCCCGCCTACGAGGGGTTAACAATGGACATGGTTGGGAATGCTCTACTTTCTGTTCAACTTTTCTTTTAAAAAAGTTGGTTCGGAAACACTGCTTTTTTGCTGTTGTTAATCCTCTGCTGAGGATATGTCCCCTTGGTTTTTAGAGAGTGGGAGGGAGTGGGAGAGACAGGGAGAGAAACATGGATGTGAGAGAGACGCATCGATGGGTTGCCTCCCGCACGCGCCCCGACCAGGGCCCGGGGTCGAGCCTGCAACCGCGTATGTGTCCTTGACTGGAATCGAACCCAGGACCCTTCAGTCCTCGAGCGGACACTCTATCCACTGAGCATACCAGCCAGGGCTGTTCAACTTTTCTGTAACCTAGAAATACCCGCTCTAAGAAATAGTCTGCAAAATTTGTCAGAGAGAGAGAGAGAGAGAGAGAGAGAGAGGGAGAGAGATTGGGAGAAACCATCACATTGGAGACCACACACCAAGGCGGCAGATTGGTTTCACTGTAATTTCCAGATTGGCTCTAACATTGGGTTTGCCGGGTCCCTGGCTGTGATAACACGGAGCGCACCCAGTGGCTGGATCAATCCCTCAAGGGCCGGGGCTGTGTAATCCGGTGATAATGGAACTGCAGCCCCGGGCCTGCTGGGAATGGAGAGGATTGGGACTGGGAACACGCCCCCCCGACGGGGGGCTCAGCTCTGGATGGAGGCACAGGCATGTACGGGGACCGAGGGCAGATGCCCGGCGATCGCTGGGGCCCCTCCCCATGGCCCCGCGGGTACGGCGGGTCCTCTGCCGCCAGGGACGGGGCCTGGGAGCCGCATGCTGTGTCCTCCCCTCCTTAAGTCTGCTCTGCACCCGCCCCTCTGTTTTGAGGGTGGTGACGGGGCAGGTTGGCACATGGTGGGGGCTCAGAGGGTGTTAGCGGGTGGGGGGCTCCTTCCAGAGGCAGCAGCTGGGAGAGACATGGCCGTGAGCGACGGAAGCACAGGCTGGCCATGGCTCCCACGGGCTCCAGCCCAGGCTCCCGGCAATTCCGGGGACAACTCAAGCTTCAAGCAGCTGGTCCCGGCGCCCTCGCCACCCACACCCCGAGGATGATATTTCATCCCCGGAAGAGCAGCCCTTCCTGACCAGAGAGGCATCTGAGGATCTCATGGGTGGCATTCCGGAAGGTCAGGCTTAGCGGGCATCTGGGCCAATCACCGCCGCCCCGCCCCCCACCACACACACACACACACACACACACACACACACACACGGGGAGATGCCAGGGCCCAGCAGGCCGGGCCAGGACTCGGGTCTCTGGGCTCCCAGGCCCGTGCTTGTGCCTGGCTGGGTCACACTGCCACTGGCCAGGCGGCCCCCCTGGGTCAGCCAGTGACCTCGCCTGGTTCTTCAACCTTCGCCCAGAGCCCAGCACCCAGCAGATGCCTAGTAAATGTCCCTTAAACCTAATGAGAAGCAGGCAACGCGCCGGGTGACTCGAGCCCCGCGCAGGGCCCCGCAGGGGTGAGTCACAGCCTCTGGGCATCGTCCTCTTTCGGGGCCTGTGCCCGGGTGTGTCGGGCACTGCGCTCGGCAACTCCACTGCCAACCCAGGTCACGAGCTGGAAGAGCACAGCCAGGATTCGAACCAGGGCCGCAGGGTTCCACACCCACCGTCAACTCCCACCAAGAGGGTCGGTCTGTGGGCCGAGCTAGGCCTCTGCCACAGGACACCCCAGGGAGGGAGCTCGCGGGGCTCGGGGACCTGCCAGCGCGCCCCCAGGCAGGCACTGGCCAGCTCAGAGTCACCGCTGCCCCTTCCTGCCCAGGCCTTTGAGATGGGGCCGCAGTCTTGACCTCCAGATGGTTCTTGTAATTCGCTGGTAATGAATCACAGGAAGGAGCAAAGGGGAGACCAGACACCATCGGCATGTCATCTGGCAGCCGCACCAGGAAGCTGCAACGTCACCCTGCCCCCAGGGAACCCCCGGCCCATTCCCGCAGGTCACTGGGGCGGGGGGGGGGGGGGGGGTGTCCAACAAAGGGGGATAGGCGCATGCGCAGTGAAGGTGGGTGACCAGGGAAGGTGCCCATCAGTCACACCTGGGAACCGAGATCAGGGGCCAGCATGGGTGTGGCCACTGCAAGGTCACGGGAATTGGGGAATACACACTCCCCTAAACCCCGGCGCTCGCTCTCTTGGCTCGTGGCTCACTCTTGGCTCTCTGGTTCCTTTGGCTCCGCACCCACCCGTGCTCCTTCCACAGCTGCATGGCCCATGGCCCTGGGGGCCCCGCAGGCACCGGGCTGATGGACGGCAGCTGGGCACAAACTGAGCCAGCCTGACGCAGGCCTGGACTCCCGGGCGCATGGAACAGAGACGCTGGGCACTGGCTCTGACTGCAGCTCCACTAAAGCCACAGGGACCCGTCCTTCTCGGCGGGACACAGGGAAGCGGGGCTCATCTGTGTCTTCTTTGGGGAAACAACTGTTGGGGTCCTTGGCCCCTTTAATTGGAATGTCTTTTTATGACTCGTTTATCCATCGTTTCTATATTCCTGACACAAGTTCTCTTATCACAGCGGTTCTCAACCTTCCTAACGCCGCGACCCTTTAATACAGTTCCTCATGTTGTGGTGACCCCCAACCATAAAATTATTTTCATTGCTACTTCATAACTGTAATGTTGCTACTGTTATGAATCGTCATGCAAATATCTGATATGCAGGATGTATTTTCATTGTTACACATTGAACATAATTAAAGCATAGCGATTAATCACAAAAACAATATGTAATTATATATGTGTTTTCCGATGGTCTCAGGCGACCCCTGTGAAAGGGTCATTCGACCCCCAAAGGGGTCTCGACCCACAGGTTGAGAACCGCTGCCTTATCACATACATGACTGGCAAATGCTACCTCCCATTCTGTGAGCCGTGTTTACATTTTCCTCATAAGGTTGTTTGCCACAAAAAAGTGTCTAATGTTGACGAAATCGAACTCATGTATACTTCCTGCGCTGCTCGTGTTCTCGGTGCCATGTTGATGAGTCCACTGCCTCCCGCTGGTGCCGCTCGGGCGGCTGAGCGGCGTCCCACGCACCAAGAGGTTGTCAGTTCGATTCTCATTCAGGACACCTGCCCGGGTTGTGGGCTCCATCCCCAGCGTGGGCATTCAGGAGGCAGCCGATCGGTGATTTTCTCTCATCACTGATGTTTCTATTTCTCTCTCTCTCCCTTCCTTCCTCTCTGAAATCAATTAAAAAACAAAACATATTTTTTAAAAAGAAAAGAAACCATTGCCTCACTGAGATCGCAAAGACCTCTCCCTGTTTTCTTCTAAGAAGTCTTTGGTTTTTTAGTTTCTGCGCTTACAGAGCTCTATGTGAGCAGAACCTCGCTTCCTTCGCGGCTATTTTTATCACGCGATGCCACGGCTTCATTTGCGAACCGGGAACGGGGGTGTCTGTTTGCACTGCAGTCCCGTCTGCTCTTTGCCGTTGGCGTTACTGGCCATCGTCCGGGGGAAACGCAACAGGGCGTGAAGGACACAGTGTCCCCGGCTGGGCGGGGCCCTGCCCCACCTCCAGCGTGGAAATTCCATTGGAGAAATGGACACCGTCACATGGCTCAGCTCTGGGAGTCCAGGGTATTTTCAGAACCATCAGCACACCAGCCAGGCCAGGAGACGTCACCTGAGCCCAAGCCAACTGGAGCCCGAGGCCGGTCCGCAGGGGGCGAGTCGGGCCCACTGGCGGGGAGCCCCGGCCACCGGCTTCGGGAAACAAATCCAAGTGTCTGCTGTGCTCACTCTGACACCCTGGAGGGAGGAACAGTCACCCCTTTACAGATGGGGCCCTTGGGGCCCCGGGCAGTGACAAGCCCCGATGAAACAGGCCGGAAAGCCGGGACAAGAGACTAGGGAAACTGAGGCAGAGCTAAAGGGCCAAGCAGTTTACAGCCAACTAGTCAATCGCAAAATCCTCTCTTCTGTAACCAGGGACACCTACTCAGGGAGACGGGCAGCAGGACTCCAACTGGTGCCACTGTGCCAACCACACAGGACAGGTGGAGTTGGGCAATGAGTCTCATTCTGGCACATCAGCATAACACGGATGACTATTCTATTGGGATCCTCCCCTGAGACTCTTCTAAACCCCCAGCCTTCAACACCCTTAAAACGGAGGTCCCGGTGCGTTCTTCCTCCCAGGAGCACGCGGTGCCATCGCCCCCTCCTCCCCGCTCAGGCACACCCGCTAGGGGACCCCACGAGACTTGCAACCAGGGGGGCATTGGCAGCGGCAGCTCATCCCGGGCTCACCCCCTGACCCCGTCCCCAAGGCTCCCTTTCCTCTGACTTCCTAGTGAGCCAGAGCAGCCCGCCTGAGCCCATTCCCCACCTCGTCCCTCTCCCGTGGCTTCTTCTAGCCCAAGCCCCTCCTTGCTTCCCTGTCCCCTTAATAAACGTCCTCTAAAAATCACCAGGCCCGGCCGGGGTGCCCAGCGGTTAAGCATCGACTCAGGAACCAAGAGGCCGCCGGTTCGATTCCCGGTCAGGGCACATGCCCGGGTTGCAGGCTCGATCCCCTATGGGGGAGGGGGGGGGTGCAGGAGGCAGCAGATCCATTATGTTTCTCTCTCATCGATGATTTTCTCTCTCTCCTTCTCCCTTCCTCTATGAAATCAATAAAAACATATTAAAAATCACCAGGACTCGTGTTACGAAATCTGTCCTGAACAAAGTCAGGCACCCGCACACTACTGGCCAGCCCCGGGCAGACCCGCTCTGGGCCAGGCTGCCTTCCGGTGACATGACCAGGGCGCGGTGGGGTCAGGCCAGAGGGAGGGCACTGTCCCAGCCCAGAGCTGCTCCGTCAATACAAACCCTGGCGCGCACGGCGCTGACGGGGGGTGTACACAGGCCTGGCCCTGCGTCCGGACAGACCCTCTGGCCGAGGAGTGTGCCCTTGAGGGGAAGGCTCTGCCCCGAGGCCCAGAGCGGAGGCGCCCACCGGGCACAGAGCCTCGTGCCCGGACAGAGGCTCAGGACCAGGGTGGGAGCGCTTCAGGATCGAGACGAGGCTGCACCCCACCCCTGCACACCCCGGGCTCACAGAGGTGCTCCCTGTGCACCCCAATCTCTGCCCCTGGGGGTCCAGGCTCCGTCCCCCACCCCTCCTCCACCCCATCCCCACTCGTCTCCGCTCCCAAGTCCCGAGTCCGGAGCCGTCCCCTCCAGGCGTCCTCACTGCGATGAGCGATGAGAAGCTACCGGTTGTTTTTATCTACGTTGCAGATGCCCCTGTTGCTCGTGTCAACCCCGGGAGGACTGGTTTTTATGATATTCCTTAAGCAGGCCTCTCACCTCAGCTCAGCTGACATTCGGGGCCGGGCAACCCTGTGCTGGGCCGTCCGGCACCGGGGGGAGCTGAGCAGCGTCCCTGCCCCCCATGCCTGGAGCACCCGCCGCCCCCAAGCTGTGACAACCAGCAATGCCGCCAGACTTTGCCAAGTGGCCCCCGGGGAGCAAAAGGCCGGACTGAGAGCCCCGCCTTAAAGGACAAGAAGGGAGGGAAGGAGGAGGGAGGGGCTGGTGCAGAGGCTGTGGGCCCGGGACTCCGCCCAGTGGGGGTCAAAGGGCGCTGGAGCCAGATCTCGCTCCGGTGCCCCCACCTCACCTTCCCTGAGTCTCAGCTTATTCACCTGTAAAATGGGCCACTCCACAAAGTCCCAAAGCCTGGCATACAGTCGGCGCTCATAAGTGCTGCCCCTACGTTCATAAACAGTGGAGCTCAGTTGGGCGCCTCCTTTCCTGCCGGGCCCCCAAAGCTTATTCCTGGGGCCCAAGACTCCCCGTTAGAAAAACGCGCCTTCCTCCCGGCGACGGTCTCATGCACAGGGCGGATTGGGGCCTTACCCGTCTCCCCGCCGGGCATCCCCATGGAGCGTGGCCTCTCCGGAGGGCGGCACCGTGGAGGCTGCGGGCAGCAGCTGGGCTGGTGCGGGCGCCTCTGCGGCCAGCACGGCTCGGACGGACACCCAGAGGGTCACGTGGCCGCTGCCGCCCTGGTGCCCACACCCTGAAATAGACGGCCAGGCTCCGCGGCGCACCTGTTTCTGGGCTCCCGGAAAGGGGCTCTGATGGTGGGGGAGGGGCAGAGGGGCGGGACACTCGCTGCCCGCATGCCAGGGGCAGCAGAGCGGCTCCCACGCCCTCCCAACCACTCGTCTCTGCCAGGGGCTGGGCTGCCCAACAGCCCACACGCGGGGCTTCAGCCACAGACACGGCGCTCTCGGTCCTGGAGGCTGGTGGGGGCCGGGCCCGGCTCCCTCCTGAGGTCCGGGGAAGGTCCTCCCCGCCTCTTCCGGCCCCCGTGGCTCCAGCCGTCCTGGCCCGGTGGCCGCATCGCTCCCATCTCCACCTCTGTCCTCAGGAGGCCTCTGCCGGCGCCTGTGTGTCCTTTCCGTCTCTAATAAGGGCACCGCATGGGCTTAGGGCCACCCGAAGCAGGATGGCGCCATCTCCACCTCATCTCAGTACATCTGCGGGGACCCTCACTCCGAGTGAGGCCCCACGACAGGGCTCTGAGTAGACATGGATCTAGAGGGACTACTTCCCATTCATTTATTCTACACGGCCCCATGCCCTGGGGGGAAACTGAGGCCTAGGATGCTCGGGTGACTAATGGGAGACCCGTGGGCATGAAAGAGCGCTGGGCCCGGCCGGGTGGCTCAGTGGTTGAGCGTCGACCTATGAACCAGGAGGTCCCGGGTTCAATTCCCGATCAGGGCACATGTCCAGGTTGCAGGCTCAATCCCCAGTGGGGGGCGTGCAGGAGGCAGCCAATCAATGATTCTCTCTCATCAGTGATGTTTCTCTCTTTCTCTCCCTTCCCCTTCCTCTCTGAAATCAATCAATCAATGTGTGTGTGTATGTGTGTGTGTGTGTGTATTTAAAGAATTACTGTGCTGGGCCCCTGCCTGAGTCTGGCTGACGCCCTGGTCCCCGAGGCGTGCCCTGTCCTCTGCTGGTTTCGGCTCTAACATCCTGGGAGGCGAACACATTTCTGACCCGCCCGCAGTGTGAGCGGCCGCACGGCCCTGGACCCAGCCCGTGGCCGCAGCGAGCAAGCCCCCGGCATCATCGCGGTTCCGGGTGCGTGTGGCGTGTGCAGACCCAGCCAGGAGCGGGCCGGGCCAGGACGCACTGCAGAGCCGCGGGGGCATCACAGTCACAGTTCCCACCCGGGACGGACGAGGAGCAGCTCGGAGGTGTGAGGGTTACCTCAGTGACGTGCCCCGTGGGCGCCTCCCCGTCAGCGCTCGGGAGTGGGGGCGGGGCCCTGGCTGCCCAGTCTGACCTCCAGGAGCCGCGCCCAGTGGATGGGCGAGGCCAGACGCGCCCAGTGGACAGGCCAGCAAGGCCTCCTGGCGCAGCACGGCCCAGCCCAGGGGCCCACGCGTGGTACAAATGACGCATCCACGGCAGAGGGTGCCATCCTTTCGTTATGAATGAGACGTTTCCCCTTACTTATTCTGCTGCCCATGCCCTGCGGGCCCGTGCCCAGCTCAGGGCAGGGACGATGCGGTGACAGTGACAACAGTCCACGGGCCGCCTCATCCCCAGGCGGGACTCCCATCCTCCTTCCCCGTGAGGCACTGAGCAGGGACGGCGGATGAGCCGGTGTGTGACCGTGACGGGTCGCAGGCTTTGAGCCCGAGAGTCCGGCGGGGGCGGGGGGTCCGCTGTGTGTGACCTGTGTCGGACTGGAGCTCCCATCCTGCCCTCCTCACACCTGACACACCTTCCAGATGTAGGTCAGGGGCGGGGTCACAGGGAAACGGAGCCGGGGCCCTGAAACCCGTGAACTTCGGGGTCCCGGGTCCTAGGACCATGCACTTGAAGCCGGGCTCCCTTTCACTGGCTGTGGCTTCAACATGGCTCTGGCGTCAGCACACAGGAAGGGCCGTGCGATCGGAGGTGGCCGGCACACCGGTGTGCGCCCCTGTGGGTGCACGGGGTCCCACTCTCCCTGCACCCTCGCCCTTGCTGGCATCCGGGGCACAGGGCAGCGTCCGGTCCCAGAACCGGGTGTTGCTCACAGGCTGGTCTTGGCCAATGGCACGGGGGTGGTGACAGTGCACCAGGCAGCGTCTGGGCCGCAGACCTCGCACCCGCTCCACTGGGAGAACACTCTGCCTGCGGGTCCCAGGAGGAAGGTGTGAGATGGGCCGGGCCACCCCCTGGGCAGCCTGGCCAGCTGAGCCCAGCCGGCCGCAGGCCAACGCGAGGACCCTGATGGCCGATTCCTTCGTGGCTCAGCTTGCTGGGGCCGCCGTGAGAAAGCACCACAAACGGGGGCCTCAAAACAACACACACTTACTCTCTCCACCTTCGGGGGGCCAGATGCCCAAACGGGTCTCCCTGGGCGAAAACCAGGCGTGGGCAGGCCCCTCCCTTCAGAGGCTGGGGGGCCCTGCCCTGTCTGCCAGCTTCAGGGGCCACCGGCATCCGTGGCTCGTGGCCGCACCTCCCATCTCTGCCTCCGTAGCCACGTCCCCTCTGGTCTGTGTGTCTGTCTGCAGCCTCCCTCTGTCTCTCCTCCAAGGACACTGGCTGCATTTAGGGCTCACCCGGACCCCCTCCCATCTCAGCACCTGGGCTCACGCCCAGCGGCAAAGAGTCTTCTCCGAATGCGGCGCGCAGAGGCCGGGGTGAGGACTCGCACTGGGGAGTCACTCCTCAGCCTGGTGTGGACGGTGCGTGAATATGTACCAAACCCTCGCTCCCGCGCTGGGCTCTGCTGCTTCTCTATTCAGTTCGACTTACGTAACCGCCGTGGCCCACTAATCTGATTCTGGGCCCGTAAATGGGTCGCCACCTGCCGCGTAGAAAGTTCTATCCTAACCCCACACCATACATCCCTGCAGGGCGGGGGCCCAGGGTAAACTACAATGCTTTAAAGAAAAGACAGAAAGGTGCCCACTGCACGGCGGAAGGGGGGGGGGCTCACAGTGCCCAGAAGGACTCCCCCAACCCGAGGAGGGTGTCCTGGCGGCTGGGCGTCATGACGGCCTCTCCCCCCCGCCCCCTCCCCCCGTGCCCCACCTGCCATGAGCAGTCTGGCTCGCGGGGGGCTGAGGAAGCGGCTGTGACCAGAAAGGAAAGGGGTAGGGGGTTCTAGGGAGGCCTCAGTGGCCCCGGTGCTCCCCCCTCCCGCCCCCCCTCCTCCTGGCACAGCCTCCGCCCCACATTCTAACTGGACCTTCGCTCCCTGACCGCCCACGCTGCCCACTGGTCACTGCAGGCCCGGCCCTGGCACTCACTCCATTCATCTCCCAGCTGCTTAGGAGACGAGAAGCATTACAACCGCCGGACAGATCTTCCCAGTCCCCACGGAGCCTCCTGCCAACGCCGCTCAGCCTGCTCCCGCCACCAAGACACGGACCCATCCCACGGCGCAGCAGGCCGCACTCTTCCTGTGTCAGCGTCACGGAGGAAGAACATTCTAGAATGAAGGAGACTAACGACACAGACAATAACCGGTTGCAGTGGTGCTCCTGCACTGGGTCCTGGAGGAGAAGATGGGCCTGTGAAGGACATCTCGGGGCGGGGGACGCGGGCTCTATGGGGAGGCGTGTCGGTACCACGTGCACCAGCCGCCCAGGGGCCAGTGTCCGGAGGCAGCTAACTCAACGGCTCAGGAGAGGGAGCCTGCCCGGTGAAGGCAGGGCAAGGTGCCAGGGCGCTGCTCCTTTCTGCAGCTCTCTCCGTGCTCAGAAGTTCTCAGAATTAAAAGTTGGGGACAAACTGATGAGGAAAACAATGCCACTGGGAACAGGACTGAGCAGAACCCTCTGCTTCACCTTCCAAGATCCTGAGATGGACCTCAGCGACAGACACACCTGGGCCCGGAGCACCTGGGCCCGGAGCACCTGGGACCAGAGCACCTGGGACCAGAACACCTGGGCTCAGAGCACCTGGGACCAGAGCACCTGGCTTTGCCACTGAGGAAACCCCTCCTCGCCTGGGCCTGCTTCCCCAGCTGTAACCAGAGTTGGCACACACACACACGTGCACACATACAAATGCATACACATAGGTGTACACACATGTACATGTGCACACGCACATACAGATGTAACCCCACTGCACACATGCACACATACACACAGGTGCATATACACATGCACACACTTGCACGCACACCCCTGTGGACCTGTGCAGGCCTGGACAGTGGCTCGCCTATTCTTTGCCTGTGTGAGTCAGGCTCCCGTCCTGCCAGCTCCTGGAGGTGGCACCCAGCCTGGTGTCTCACTCAGCCCAGGGCAAGCGCAGAGTAGGCCCACGCCATGTCTGAACGCACGACTGAGGACGGGGCAATGCACATGGCAACGGAACGCCCTGCAAGAAGTGATGATGTGGGTTCCACTGAGTACCCGGCACCCAGCTCCGAGGCTGGCAGCGCAGGCAAGTCATGCCACCGTGCTGGCCTCAGTTTCCCCATCTGTACACTGGGGACACGGGAGCGCCCACCTCACAGGGCTGCGGTGAGGGGTGCGTGAAGTTCCACATATCAAGTGCTCTGCTGGGCCGGACACCGGTCCCTGCTGGGGGCGGGACCCAGGACGGTACGAGGTCACTGTCACAGAGCACTGCCCGACTATTAAAACCAAAGCCGTGGGTTTGCGCCCCCGGGGTCACGGCGGCATCGCGCACAGCAGCCAGAGGTGGGAGCCACCCAGTGTCCACTGATGGGCGAACAGGAAACACTATCCAGCCGCAAAGGGGAAGCCACTGGCCCCTGCTGTGGGGTGAGCGGTGCTGAGGGAGAGCAGCAGCCACGGGACAAGCACTGTGGGCCCACAGATGGGAGGTCCGGGAGCCAGCCCCACGGATGGGAGGTCCGGGAGCCAGCCCCACGGACGGGAGGTCCGAGAGTCAGCCCCACGGGGCAGCAGCAGACGGTGCGGGCGGGAGAGGGGGGAGTTTGGGAAGATGGGGAGCCTGGAGATGGTGGTGGTGACGGCCGCGTGACGGTGCCAATGCCATGGACCTGGGCACTCAGCGACAACTGAGGTGGCAAATCCCATGTTGGTTTATTTTAGCACAATTTTATAAATGGTGCCAAGTGCTGTCTGCACCTCAGGCAGCAAAACTCCAGAGCAGAGCAGGGAGGGGCCCGCTGAGCCGGGCATGGAGGGGCTTCGCCCGCCGACACACACACCCCCTTCCCCGCCACCCAGGGCCAGCTGTGTGGGTCAGGGGTCCCTCGCCCGTGGAATCCCTGGGTCACCGGACACTGGGGGGCCCGCGGGGACCTGACAACAATGGCTCCCTCTGACTCACGTTCCCAGGCAGAGGGAAGCGCAGGAAGGAGGGTGCGGCACATTTTCCAGCTGCGAGGCTAAATTTACACCTCGCGGCCTGGGGCAGCCTGCAGCTTTGGCCAGGGGTCGGCTCAGGCCTCGGGGCCCAGGCTGCGCTCTCTGCTCTCCGGGGCCACTAGCCCGGAGGGGCCGGCAGGCGCTGGGTGGTTCGGAGGACTCTGAGCCTGGGACCCCACGGTCCCTTCTGGAGGAGCGAGGGACAGGGCACAGACGGCCGGACAGTGGCCGAGCGCGTGGCTCAGTGGGGGGGGAGGGGGTCAGGAGAGCCAGCAGGACGGCCCCTCGGAGCAGCACCGGCCAAGCAGGGGTCTGTCCCCCAGCATCGTTCACAACAGCCAACGGTGAGGGCCGCCCAGTGCCCATCGGCGGCGGGAAGGACACACACCGGGGAGCACGAGCACGTGCAGCCGTAAAAGGAAGGACACCCACACCTGCCACAACACGGTGGACTCGGAGGACAGCGTGCTGACGAGATAAGCCAGTCACGCGGGACACACACCCTGCGGTGGCATTCACAGGAGGTCCCTAGGGAGTCAGATTCACAGAGACAGGACGGAGCTGGCGGTGCAGGGGGCGGGGAGTTATTTAATGGGGACAGAGTGTCACTTGGGAAGATGGGTCATTTCTGCAGGTGGAGGGGTGACGGCTGCACAGCAGTGCGAGTGCGCCTGATGCTCCCGACCTGGGCTTCATCACCAAGGGAGTTCTATGTGTGTCTGTTTGACCACAATAATAAACAAAATTAAAATAAAATAAAAAAGCACTTCCCACTCAGTGAAGGAAAGAGAACGTGGAAATCAGCCACGGAAAACCCACTCAACAGAGTCGCACGCAGGGCTGATGAGTTTCCCGCGAAGCTGAGGCCTGCGGGGGAGACGCCACGGAGGAGAATGGAGGGGGTTGGGGAGCGGGGAGTGGGGGGACATGCACCGAGCCTGGGAAGGCAGGGCCACGCACAGGGAGTCAGCCGGGCCTGGGTCTGTGTGCGGGAGCCGCGGACACTTCTTTCGTCCACACGCTCGGGACCAAGCTTCCCGGACCCTGAACCCCTGAACCCCTGAACCTGCGGCCGGTGGCGGCTCCCTCGTCGGGAGCACAGACTGCAGAGCGGCTCCTGAGCAGCAGGTCACCCCGTACATTCTCCCTGAAGCCAGATCCCGGCCTCGAGGGCCCCCGTGAGGCGGAGCCGTGGGAAATAGCAGGTTCTATTCCTGGCATAGCCTCCTTCCCAGAACTGGGGCAGCGAGGCAGGCGCTGGGGGGTCTCGGTGCGCCCCGGAGCCCTCCCTGAGCCTGCGTCTGGTTGGTCCATGTGGCCCAGAGGCCCCGCTGCGGCTGCCACGACCAGCTCCCCGCCGGCTGCACGTCCGGGCGCGAGGGTCCCTGGGCCTCACCCCGCTGCCCCGACATCACCCTCCCGGCCGGCACAGAATGGCCCAGCGTCCAGGCGGGCACCGCAGCCGTTGCCAGGGCTCTGCCCCTCAGAGGCAGCAGGCATGTGTCCGACGCCAGCTTCATGGATCGCCCTCACCTTCTAGCACCCAAAGGGCCCCCAGGGGCAACAAGATGGAGAGTCAGAGGCCAGTGCTGTCTCAACCTGTCTGCTCTTCGCCAATGAAATGACAGGCTCGGCCCAGCTGGGCACCAAGGGGGGGAGGGCAGCGGGCGTGCCTGCTGCGTGGGAGGGAGGGGCCCAGGCTTCCACCAGGCCTCGCCTGGAGCCCTGCTTGGTCCAGGCCGGACGTGCCGCTACCCCCTCGGGCCCTGCCCGCCTGATCAGCAGCGGCTCGGATTGGTTGGGCATCATCGCCAGCACCAAAAGGTCACAGTTTGATTCCCGGCCTAGGCACATGCCAGGTTTCGGGCTCCATCCCTGGTGGGGGGTGTGCAGGAGGCAGCAGATTGATGTTTCACTCTCACATCGATGCTTCTCTCTCTCTCTCTCTCCCTTCCTCTCTCTCTAAAAATTAATAAATAAAATAGCTCAGCAGGCATGTAGGGGACCAGGATGGAGCCTCAGCACCTGTCTCCCCTCCAGGGGGGCACCGCCTGCCTCTCCCACAGATGGGGACAGACAAGTACGTCCTCTGAGCCCTGGCCGCACTGTGACACCAACACCCCCAAACCTGGCTCAGCCTGGAATGGTGCTCCTGGGCCCCGCTCACATCCAGCAGAGCACCCAGGAGTCTGCACCCTGCAGAGCCAGGGTCACCCTGCTCCCCTCCCCTCCTCGCCCGTGCAGAAGCCGAGAGATTCGTCGGCTCCTCACATGGGCACTGAGCTCCTAGCATGAGCAAGGCGCCATGCAAGGTGCAGAAGACCCAGTGCACGAGAGGCAGTGGGCTGTGGGGCCCTGCCGCACCCAACACCTCACCTAGGGACAGGCCTGGGGCAGGGGCACAGATGATGCTTCTCAAACCCTCCCTCCACTCTCATTTCTGGGGCCCTGCACCTGCTGCTGGATGGCCTTCTCCCACTGCTTTGTCTGGCTAGCACCTACATGGTTGATGTCACCTCCTTCAGGAAGCCTGCCAGGATTTCTCTCTCTTGGCAGGTTCACTAACCACCTCCTCTGTCCCCGCGGCCTCCTGAAAAGTGCTTTCTCATGGTGTGTTTTCATCACGTACTGTCTGCCTTTCCCTTAGTCTGGGAGCTGCTGGAGGGAAGAACTACATGTGGGTCACCCCCAGCACCCGGCCACGGGTGGGCACACTCACGTGAAACCACCACATCTGCCCCCCGCCCCTGCCATGGGTACAGGGTTGGCTGCTTATATGTTAGAGGACGTGACTGTCCATGAGACCAGGATGGGGCCTGCCTTTGGGGCCGGGGGAGGGTCTTCTGTGAAGGGGGTGTCCTTTCTGGTATCAGACACCGCGAGGAGAGGCACGTCCTCTGAGGGGGAGGAACTTGGAGGGGGAGGTCCAGGGAGAAGCGCTCTTCCTGCAGGGTGGTGGCAGGCAGGCAGGCTGAGGCCCCGGCTGTCCCCCCAAATCCAGAGCAAAGCCTTGCTGAGCTCTCCTACTGGGCCACGGGGGTACCCCGGTCAGGGGAAAAGTGCCCAAGTTCTGAGCTGCACCCCTGGGGGGTCAGGGGGGCGGAAAGGCCCTCAAGCCCCCAGTTTCCAGCAAGATGTTCCGTGTAAGGTGCCCACCTGGCAGCTGCGGGGCCGTAAGAAAAGGGAGGTTTCCTGACAAGTCCCCTGAGAATGCTGCCCCCTCCACAGCTCCCAGGTGGTGACATGGTCCCAGCCACCCAGGCCGCAGGAGGCAGGCTCCCTGCAGGCTGAGGTGTGGGGGGGACTCAGTGCGCAGAACCGGGTCGGGTGGCAGACAGCTGGGCCCGAGCTGACCCACATCAGATGCAGGTTATGGAGGGAGGGGAGGGAGGGAGGGAGGCGGGGAGGGAGGAAGCTCAGCACCAGGAAACGACGCTGACTGAGCTCACGTGCTCCACCGGCCCCAGCTGGGTCCTCGGGCATCACCTGCCCCCGTGTCCCCAGCAGTCACGGGAAGCACCCCGCACCCTGAGAGCATGCGCGAGTGACACTGCCCAGAGCCGTCACCCCTGCTGCAGCTGCCAGAACCCCCGGAGGCACCTTCATCGGGAAAAAGGGGAAGAACCCGTGGGGAGACGTGCTCTCGGGGGAGGCTGCGCGGGGTGCTCCCAGAGCAGGGCCAGGCGGCGGAACCCCACCTGCCCCCCACCAGCCAAGAGATCTTGGGAAAGGTACGCCTCCCCGTCTTGGTCCGAGCACCCTGGTCTGCACCCTGGAAGCAGCGGTCCCCACACCACAAGGATTGGTGGCACCGGAGCCCGAGCCGGCACAGCCTCTCCGCCATGCCCAGCGTCACCAAATGCTCCACAAACTGCAGACACCGCCTTGATGAGCCCAATCAATCACTTCCGGGGGCCAGTCAGCGCCGCGTGGGGCTGGGGTTCCGTGGCCAGCCCAGCCCAGGGTATACTTAGCTCTGCCGGAGCCCAGCGGGCGCAGGCATTCCCGCTGAGGGCACACGCGCCATCTCAGACCAGCTCCCAATTCCCCGCCAGCGGCCCTGGAACCTGCTCAGAACATCCTCTCATTTAAGCCACAGATACATTCTCACAAGAGGACACACACAGGGCACGTTAACGCCCTGTGCTGGTCGCATGGCAAGGCCGCCCACGGCCCTCCTCCACGGGAGTCCACCTCCCAGAACCGGGGACGCGGTGACCTCTGCACGGGCCGCCGGGGCCAGGGAGACCGCTGCTCTCAGATGGAGCCTCCGGAAAAGCAACTGTCCCTTCTTCCCATGTGCAAATGAGTCAGCGGGAAAGAATAAGCCAGCAGGCGGGAGGGTCACTCCTGCATCGCGATGCGTTTTCTTCTAGTGTCTTCTCTGCACGGTTTGTAGCGAAGAAACTGTGTCTAAGATTCTAGATCCCGTATCTTCATTTGCCACCGGCATCGACACATTTTCCTAATGCTGATGACCACGTAATATCCCATCTTCCATCCGCAGTTCCCCAAGTGTGGTCCGGGGACCCCTGGGATCCCCGAGACCGAGTCAGGGGTCAGCCAAGCCAAAACCATTGTAATAAGATGAAGACGTCCCTTGTTCACTCCCACTCCCTCCCCTGTGTCCGGCGGAGCTGTCCAGAGGCCACGGACCGGACGCGAGGTTCCAGCTGCCGTCCATTAAGCCGGAGAGTAATGAGATTTGCGAAGCCGCACAACCGTGCCAGTCCGGTCACTGAAAACACGCACAGGGCCACACAGAGGGTGTCATTCTGCCTCACGGGTTCACACACATTAGACTTTTTCCACTTTAACTTGGAATGCCGTGAATATCAATAGAGTCAGTTAGACAAAATCTCTTTGGGGTCCTCAAGCCGTCTGTGTGGGGGGGTCACAGGCCCCGGGAGTTTGAGAACCTCTGCCCCGGGCGGTGGTGACTCACTGTGGCGGACGCTGGCGTGCGGAGTGGCAGCCCCCACCCCGAGCCTGTGCGCCGAGCCTTCCCCAGACGTTTCCAGAGGCGGATTCCCTCAAAGGGCAGGATTCTACTGAGGGCTCCGCACCCCTGCCTGGTGCTCCCCCGAGCGCGCACACACACGTCGGCAGCCTGCGACCGCGTCCAGCTTGCGGGTTTGGGGATATCTGCATTGAGAGGAGAGTAACATCTCTATCGCACGATGAGTCCTTCTCTCAGACCCTCAGCCGTTTGAGAGGCCCCGGGGAGAGCTGTGGTTCCAGGAAGAGGATGCTGGAGAGGCTGCCTGGGGTCCCCGGAGAGGCCCTCAAAGATGCCCACGCCCTAGTCCTGCGACTGGGACCTCAGGCGGTTTTTTAAAGGGGGGGGGGTCTTTGCAGATGGGTTAAATGAAGGAGCTTGAGGCAGGTGCTTGCGGGTTATCCGGGTGGCCCTAAATGCCACCCTGAGCATCTTCCCGGGAGGGAGGCCGGGACTGGACACACACTGAGGGGCAGGCGCTGTGCGGACAGCACCGAGGTTTGGAGGTGCTGCCTTGAAGGTGGGAGGGACCCAGCCAGGAGCCAAGGGATGCCGGCAGCCACGGAGCGGGGGAGGCGGGTCAGAGGCTCCCTGAGCTCCGCAGGCAGCGCGTGGTGCCGACACAGGCTTCAACCACCCTCCGTGGTGCAGCACCTCCAGGGATGGGGCGACTCCCTTCTCCCCCCGCTCCCCCTCCAAGGGCATCACTGGTTAGAACACCTTCCTGCGCTGGGCTGCAACGTGCCTCCTCCAGGGCCCCCCTGCCGCGCCCCCCCTTCCCCCCGGCCCCCGCTCCAAGGGCTCAGATATGCTCACTCCTCCTAGTTCTGTCACAGGTGGCCCTGCTGCCGTCACAGACATGGTTAGGAGGGGGGTGGGTGCGGGAGGGGGCCGAGGGGGAGGAGAAGAGGCAGCGTATGGCAGCCCCAGAACGTGTGGGCCCCCCTCTCCCCCCCTCGCTTGGCCGGAGAGGGAACTAGAGGGTGGCTGAGAGGGCTGGCAGGAGAGCAGTCCAGGCACAGAGTCCGGGGGTCCTCCCCGGGAGATTGCAGAGACGGCTGGGGAGCGCTGGCAGCACCATCCTCACTTGGACCCTCAGCACCCACCGGCACTGCACCCCACACTGTACCCGGGAGGCGGCGGGCCCCGGCTGGACGCTGGGCCCCGTGCACACGTATCGCATTTCCTGATGTCTGAGCTCCACGGGACGCGTGGAGGCGGCTGTAACTCTGCACCCACAACTGCTCCCCGGCACTGGGCAGGCCAGGCTCAGTTTCAGATCAGAACCGCAGGGGAGGCCTGTCCGAGGCCCTGCAGGCCCGTGAGCCTCTGGGCTTGAGCAGGGAGCATGGGGCTCCCTCAGAACCGGGGGATACCAGACCGTGCTGGCCCGCTCCCACACCCAGGGGGCAGGGGGACTGTGCCCCAGAGCTAGCGTGGGCATGGCTCCAGACCCTGCACGTGTGGCTGATTCACAGCTGCACAAACATTTGGGGTTCAGGGGCGCCCTGAGTTAGAGGCCACGACTCGGGGTGAGGTGTGGCCGATGCCGCTGTGCAGGGGCCACTGCCTCAGGCAGGGAACTGGGGCTCCGTTACAGCACCCGGAGTCTCACAGGCAGCGGCCGCCCCCTGCCACGCCCCCTGGGGTCACCTCCAGGGAGACCACCTGCGCCCACGGCCCTGGTCACTCGGAACCTACAGCGAAGCAGCTGCGGGCAGAGGCGGGTCCTCTTCATTCACTTGAAACTCGCTGCCAAGGAAGTGGGGCCGTGAGGGGGGTCCTTGCAAGGCTCCCCTCTCAGAACCCCACGCCCACTGTAGCGCCACCGGGGCCGCGGGGCTGCCGTTTTCCTGTGAGATCCCGAGGACACCGAGGCCCCAGGAGGAAGAGAGGGTCAGAGGGACCGGCTGTGAGTCCTTGGCCTGGAATGTCTGCAAACGGAGGTGGCGGCTGAGCTATCACCCCCTGCTCCGCACAACACGCATGACGCCCGCCCAGGGCAGCCTGTGTGAGGACCACCGGCGGGGCCGGCGCGGCCCAGCTCTGGCCGGCGCCACACCAGCGGGACGGCCAGCGCTGCAGTGACACTGGGCACCGGTTTCTCGCTCTGGGGGCTGGAGTCGAGTTGCCGGATCATCTCCCCAAACCCCGGTCCTCTGATGGAGAAGCCAGAGTCAGGGGAAGAACTGCACCCCACTCGCCCCACTCGAAGGAGGAGGCCGGCTGCTGTGCGTGGGGAGGACCAGGCGGCCGCAGTGGGGACCAGGCGGCCGCAGTGGGGACCAGGCGGCCGCAGTGAGGACCAGGCGGCCGCAGTGGGGACCAGGCGGCTGCAGTGAGGCCTGGGTGGCTGCAGTGGGGACCAGGCGGCCGCAGTGAGGACTGGGTGGCTGCAGTGGGGACCAGGCGGCCGCAGTGAGGCCTGGGTGGCTGCAGTGGGGACCAGGTGGCCGCAGTGAGGACTGGGTGGCTGCAGTGGGGACCAGGCTGCTGCAGTGAGGCCTGGGTGGCTGCAGTGGGGACCAGGCGGCCGCAGTGAGGACTGGGTGGCTGCAGTGGGGACCAGGCTGCTGCAGTGAGGCCTGGGTGGCTGCAGTGGGGACCAGGCGGCCGCAGTGAGGCCTGGGTGGCTGCAGTGGGGACCAGGCGGCCGCAGTGAGGCCTGGGTGGCTGCAGTGGGGACCAGGCGGCCGCAGTGAGGCCTGGGTGGCTGCAGTGGGGACCAGGCGGCCGCAGTGAGGCCTGGGTGGCTGCAGTGGGGACCAGGCTGCTGCAGTGAGGCCTGGGTGGCTGCAGTGGGGACCAGGCTGCTGCAGTGAGGCCTGGGTGGCTGCAGTGGGGACCAGGCTGCTGCAGTGAGGCTCGAGTGGGACTGGACGCCCAAGCACAGGAGCACCCACCATCCGGACACTAGTCACTGCAGCTGTCCTCTCTCTGGGGGCTGGACAGGAGCTGTGCATGGGACTGAGCAGCTGGGAGGAAGGCCGGCCCCAGCCCTGTGTCAGCTGATGCCACAGTGGCCCCAGGGGGCAATTTCAGGTCTGCCATGAGCCCTGGCCACGTGCAAGCCTGGAGGCTGTGCCTGGAGCCCTGGGGGGCCTTGTGTGAGACCTGGAGGCTGTGTGAGGCCGTGTGTGTGTGCGCGCGCGCGCGAGAGAGAGAGAGAGAGAGAGAGAGAGGGAGAGAGAGAGAGAGAGCGCGCCTGGAGGCCCCATGTAAGTCCTGGGGAGCCATGTGTGAGCCTGGAGGTGGTGTGAGGCCATCTGTGAGCCCTGGAGGCGGTGTGAGCCGCGTGTGAGCCTGGAGGCTGTATGTGCTGTGGTGCAGGCTGCCCCGCCTGCCTCCTGCGCTCTCTGGGCCTCAGGCCCTTGACACCCACAGCCCGGAGCCATCGGGAAAGCAGGGGCTGTAACTCGCACCGTGTAGGGGGCAGAGAGCAGTGAAGCAGGAACAGAACTAGCAGGTGACAATGGAACCAACAGGTGTGCTTGTCCCCAAACCACCGCGCTTTCCCAGTCGCCCAGCCTGCCCCCTCGCGCTTGCAAATCCTCAGCGAGGGAAGCGTGCACGGAGCCCCGAGGCACCGTTTGTCAATAGAGCCCGTTTGGTGTACCCCTGGGCGCCACCCCCACCCCGCCCCCCACGGCCCGGAAGCCCACTGAGGGCACGAGGCGCCCGGTGGGGCTTGCTGTCGGTGAACCAAAGGAAAAGCGGGGTCACAGAACTCCAAGCACACCTTCCACCCCCCAACTCTGCCAGCTCCGGATCCAATGCCACTGCCCTGCCAGGCTGTCCAGAGCCCCCAACACCAGCAGCCTCGGCATTGAGGGCAAAGGGAAAGTATCCCGGAGACCTGCCTGGCGGAGGAGGCCGAGGACTCACGCCTACGCACATGTCTCCCTGAACCAGCCGCTCAGCCTCACACCCGCAGGATCTCTCTGGGGACGTGGAGGGGACAGCAATGTCGGCAGACAGGGGTCCCACATCTGAGGATGGCAGTGGCCCCATTTTCACAGACGGGTACACTGAGGCACAAATAGGGAAGACAGGCACTCAAGGTCACACAGAAGCCTGGGAGGGTGGGGCTGAGCAGGGTCAGAGGTCATGGGCACAGGGGCCTGACACGGTGAGACGCTGTCTCGAGCTGCGAACCCTGGACGGGCCGACCCAGCCCTGAACCCCAGAGGCCAAGGCTCCGGGGATGCGCAGGCAGGTGACACCTGGGAGGCGGGCGGTGCTCCACAGCCCAGGTCAGAAGACGAGGTGTGTGCCCAGCTGGTGTGGCGCAGTGGTTGAGCCTCGACCTATGAACCAGGAGGTCACGGTCAGGGCACATGCCTGGGTTGTGGGCTCAATCCCCAAAGTGGGGTGTGCAGGAGGCAGACGGTCCATGATTCTCTCTCATGAGTGATGTTTCTATCTCTCTCTCCCTCTCCCTTCCTCTCTGAAATCAATAAAAATATATTTTACAAAAATAAGAAGATGAGGTGCGCGCCACCCCCTCAGTAAGAAGCATCGCCATGACGCCCAAATGGATCAGCCTTATCCATCCCACACTCGCAGCCACATATGGTGGGGAGCCAGGAAGCCACCCTGGCAGCGGCTGACAGAGGGGGGACAGTGCCTGCCCCGCTGGGGAGACGTGTCTGGGCAAACTGGGGTTCAAACCCAAAGCTGCCCTTTACAGGTGGGGTTATGCGACGCCAGGCCACCCACAGGCCCTCCTGGGCACTCACGTCCCCATTTGCATTGGGGACACCCCAGTGGCCGAGAAGTGCCATCGGACCTCACTCAGGAGCGCCTGGCCAGGCGGGGGCCCCGGGGAGCGCCCTGGGGCCCGGCTGCCGTGACACTGAAGCAGGTGCTGCGACGCCCTAGAGACCGACCCCCCGGCAATGGAAACATCCCGGTAAACAGTCGCGCATCAGGTTGCGCTGCCCTCGGACACGGCTCGGGGCAGCCCTGCGACTGGCTCACATTCCCGGTCCCCTGGGTGCTCGCAAGACCACGCCATCCTCATGAGAAAGCGCGAGCTGCGATCTGACGCACAGGTTCCTGCCTGCACCTGCCTTTAACCCCCCGCCCCCCGCCCTGCAGGCTCAGCCCTGGCCCCCTCGGACCCTACGGACACCCCGGGGAGGCGGCACTGGAAGCTCAGAGAAGCCCAACAATCCATGAGCTGGCAGGTGGCAGAGCTGGGGTTGGAGCCCAGAGACTCCAACTCAGGGGAGGCCCTCCACGTCCTGCTGAGGCCGGGGCAGTGAGCGGTGCAAGGGAGCCTGGGTCTGTGCGGGGGGTGGGGTGGGGGGGGATCCGGGGTCCGGCTTCCAGCCAGCAGCCCAGAGCCCCGGCGGCTGGCCTGGCCCTGAGGACCAGAGGCAGGACACACACCTCCACGGGCTGGACCCTTCCCCCTCCTGTCACCGCGATGTCCCCTGGTCAGCTCACAGCTCTCCCGCAACCCAGGGGATGCTCTGGAGCAGGGGTGGGGGCCGTCCGGCCCCAGGGCCTATAAGGCCGGTGAAATCATGTGGTCTGGCCCCACCCAGGCATTGGGGGCGAGTTCATTAGGTGTTTGACCAAATACCACAGGCTGATGTTTAGTGGCTAATTTTGTATGGCCCGAGAATGATGTTAAAATACCCAAACGGCCCTGGGCAGGAAAAGGGTTCCCCACCCCTGCTCTGGAGGGTCAGGGGTCCGACAGGCTACTTCCCGTAGTGAGGGTCACACCCACTTTCCTGGGACAGTAAGACCGGACTTTCCCCACCGTCACCAAACTCGGGACTTGATGGGAGAAAATGCGCCATCTGCCCCCAGGCTGCCTCATCGACACAAACCAGAGTCAAAGGGTCCTGGTGGCCGGTTACGGGTAGGAAGTGCCCCAGCTCGGAGCTCAGGGGGCCAGGGCTGAGCTGAGCAGGCCGGGGCTCCTGGGCCACCACCGGCCTTTGCAGAGGCGCCATCTGATGACTCTGTGGGCCTGGACGCCCTGTCTTCTGCGGCACCGACATCAGATGGAGTCACAGGGAAGCCGGCACCCGCGCCACCACCCTGAGGGGCTCCAGGATGCTGCCACCTGGGCGCCCGCCCCGCCCAGCCAGGGGGCCTCTCCCCAGCCCTGGATTCGGCAGCAGAGCACACACGCCTGAGATCTGGAAGCGGTGGTTTCTCGCTCTCACCTGATTCTCGTGGCAAAAGGAAAGTGGGACAATGAGGGAATTCTGGGAAAGTCACAGAACCGGGAAAGATGCCGATGGGAGGGCGGCTCGCTCTCCCCCTCACCAGGGGCCTCGTCTCCTAGTCTCTGCTCCGCCACCGTTTTTGAACAGCGCAGGTCAAGGATGACATGCAATGTTTGGCCTCACTGTTTCCTAAATGTAACTTTCCTTAAGCATTTTCTCCCAGCTTTCAACTCCCCACCGCAGGCATCCAGTGAACATTTGTTGATGGAACGAATGATCACAGGCCTACGACCCCCTCGCTGCCTCCACCTTGAGGCGGCTCCGACTTGGGCTGTCATCAGTGATGCTCACAGGGACACGTGGGTGGCTGCGTCCCTGCCCGCACTGGGGTGAGGGAAGGACCTGCCTCTCTGTTCCAGACTCGGGGACCTGCGCCAGCCAGAGTGGGGACAGGGCTCGGTCTGGCTCTGCCACACACTCCCCTTGGCCCTGGACCGTGGTTTTACTTCTCAGGCCTCGGTTTCCTCCCAGCATCTCCCATGTCCCTTCCAGCTCTGCAGTGCTCACACAGCAGCCAGCCAGCTACCAGGCTCTCCACCTGGTCCTGCACCCTGTCCTGGGCTGAATCGTGTCTCTGGCCCCCCGCCCCCCATCCAGATGTTAAAGTCCTAACCCCCAGGACCTGGGGATGCGACAGCATTTGGAGAGAAGACCTTCACGGAGGTAATTAAGGCAAATGAGGTCACAGCGATGGGCCCTGATCCAACAGGCCTGCTGTCCTTATAGGAAGAGGCGAGTAGGACACACGCACGCAGAGGAGGACGCTGTGGGGACACTGGGAGGAGACGGCCGTCTACACGCCAAGGAGGGGCCTCGGGAGGAGCCAACAGCCCTCCTGACACCTTGGTCCTGGACCTCCAGCCTCCAGGACGGGGGGAGACTGCACTTCCACTGCTCAGCCCCGGCCTTACTGCAGCCCTGGCAGCACGGCATCGCGCTCCCACGAACCTCTGACCCCGGGGATCCTGTGTCCCGCAGCCGCAGCCGCCCAGGGAGGTCACGGGCTCAGAGGGAGCCTGAGTCTCGCTCAAGGTGCCCACGGGCGGCAGAGCTGACACGGGAGCCCCTCCCAGCTCGGGTTCTTCCCTGAGCCCCACTCTGACCCGCTGTGACCCCATGGGTTGCGATGCTATGAAGCCACTGTCACACTTGCCATCTCATCATCTACTGCCCCCCCCCCCGCCCCCTGCAGGCAGAGCTAAGGGCATTCCCTCTATCCGATGGGGAAACTGAGGCAAGGGGAGCCCATAGCTAGTGCGCTGGACTGGGATCCGAGGGTGCCCAAGGCCATCTCCTACCATCTCCCTGGCCCCTCGTAGTCGGCATGGCAACAAAACAAGTGGGCGACTGCGTGGGCCTCCACGCCACCGCAGCCACCTAGGGCATTTTCGTTACCCAACCGGGAGCGTCTCCCGCAGCCCCAGTGGCTCAAAGGCAAGGGGAGGCGTCCAGGCTGCCTCAGGTGTAGACTATCGGCCCTCGGGGCAGCTGGAGCCTGGACCACGTGACGCCTCCACGCACCTGCTGGCGCCGGCTCCGGGTGATGCCGGCCTCCCGTGGGGAAGGGCGGTCGGGGGACCTGCTCTTGCTGATGACGGGAGCCCTGACCTGCCGGGGGTGCACAGTGGCCAGACATCTGAGCCCAGTGCGGGCGCCGGGGCTGTGCGGCTCCCGTGAGGGCGGTGGGAACCGCAGCCGTGCAGATGGGCTGGGACGGGCTGGGGCTCGAGGGACAGGTGGACGGCCGCGCACGCTCACTGCCCGGTCCAGAGCACTGGACCAGCTCAGGAAGACCGAGGTGAACTCTGCCACCCAGCAATGTCCGTCACAAGCTAATAAGAACCTACTGTGTGCGGGTAACCAGCGGTGCTGCTTTTATATACCAGGAAGCCACCCCCGGGAGGGTGCCCAGACCACCAGGCAGGCACGACGGTTCAAACCCCGCCCCTTGCTCTTTCCGTCCTCGACCCCCATGGCCCCCATGCCCACATACCCCTCTTCCAGGACTACCGCCAACAGGGGGGTGCCAGGGCTTCCTCCAGGGCTCCCTATGATTACAGGAGGGTGGGAGGTATCAATTATGGTCACAGCAAGCCCCAAATTACCCTGTGCGCACCCTGCCATTACCCCCGCCTCCCATTGAATGTGCCTGGAGGTCGGGCCAAGTCTGGGGCTGCCCTGCTCCCGATAACACGTTGGCCATTCCCGAAGTCCTCTTCCAGAGCAGGAAGCCTCCCCCACCTGCCGCTTGCTCTCCCCACTCTCCCAGCGCCCACAGCCTCCATCCCTCCTGCCTGGGCTGGGAGGGGGAGGGCACCGCTGCAGGAGGGAGGGCTCCCTGGAGACACAGTCCCCCCAGGCCGAACCCACCTCCATTCCGGGGAAGCAGCTGTCCCCACGGGTGTTTGCAGCAGGGCCAAGGGCCACACTGCAGGCTGTGGAGAGGCAGGAAGCACGGGTTCGAGTCCCCACCCCGCTGTGGGAACTGAGCAAGTGACTCAAGCGCACAGTCCCACCCTGAAAAATAGGGTGACAGCCCCTCCCCGCCAGGGAATGCAGGCAAGACCTCCGCCCAGGGCCGGGCCCCAGGAAGCTGTCAAACCCAGGTCTCCCGGGCCATGACCCACACTCCCCCGCCAAGACCCCGGCCCACGGCCTCAGTTTCCCCCAGCCCTTGGCGCGGCGGGCCTGTGGCGATGAGGCATTTTCCAGCGCCGCCCAGAGGCCGTGCGCGCGACCCGGTGGGTGCTGCGCAGCAGGCAGCCTTGGGGATGCGCAGGGGTGAGGCGACAGGCTGCTAGCAGCGACGAGGGCGAGTCGCAAACACCTGCAGGCTCCGTGCCCAGGATCCGCCCTGGGCGAGAGCGGGCACCGGGGACAGGCCTGGCGCCCTCCACCCAGGACCTAGGCGCGGCGGGAACCGCGCCAGGGCGGCGCCCCCTGCCGCAGAGCCCCCGGGTCATCGTCACGGCTCTCCGCGCCAGGGTCTGCGGCGGCCCCGCGTCCCTCCCGGGTCCCGGCGCCTCCTGCACCTGCGGCGACACCGGCCCCAACGAGAAGCTGAGGAGCGGAGCCTTCCAGACAGCCCAGCGCAGCCGCCAGCCCGGGCGCTGGGAAGGGGTCACCAGCCCACGCGGCAGATCTACGTGCCCGGGGCGCGGGGCCAGGGAGGGGGCTGCGCGCCGGGCCCTCGGGAGCAAAAGTTGGGTGGCACCGCTGGGCGACGTGCCCCGGGCTGCAGGTGCAGCTCCCCCGCCCTCGCTGCGCCGCGACCCCGCTCGGGAAAGCGCGCTCCACGGTGCCCACACTCACCCGCACTCATCCCGGCGGCAGCTCCGAGTCGGCCCTGCTGGTGCGGCTGCAGCCCGGCGCTCCCGCCCGCAGGTGCGGCGCCTGGCGGCGCGACGACCCACCGCCCGCAGGTCAGCGGCTGCGCGCACAGCGGCGCCTGCCCGCAGCCTCGCCGCAGACCCCGGGCGCGCCGGCCCCGCCCCGTCGGCTCCGCCCCGTCGGCCCCGCCCCCGGGTTGTCCCGCCCCGTCCCGCCCCACCCCCGTCGCGTCGCGGGCGGGGCGCACCCTGGGAAGTGTAGGCGCCGCGCCCCCATCATTCCGCCTTCACATCCCAGCCGCCGCACCGATGGACTACAAGTCCCGGCAGGCCGCGCGCCTAGCGCATGCGCAAGGAGGCGACGCCGCTGCGGCCTCCTGCAGCCACTCGTGGGTCTCTGCGGAGCTGTCACCGTTGCCTGGCTGTCTGCCTGACTGGCGCCAGCTGTTGGCAGCCCGGGATCGCCGAGGAGGACACCCGAGGGGAAAGCGAGCTTGGTGCAGCTCTTGAGTCCTGGAGTTGCAAAGGGCCTTGAATACCTACTGGGTCCACCCCCGCCTACCCGTTTGCAGAGGGGGAGTCGGAGGCGGCGGCAGGATATGCCCATTTCCCCGGCGAGGCGTGAACAGCATGTGATTCCGGCTCAGGGCTCCTGTCTCCAGGTCTAGGGCCGCACACCCCAGGCTCCTGGCACGCTGCACCTGCTGGCGCCTGGTCTGACTGGGGCTGCTCTGGGGAGGGGCCGCGACCCCTGGACAGGACTGACCCCAGACCCCCGCAGTGACCGATTGCCCTCTGTGACCTCAGGCGCCCAGCACAGGGCGGGGTACAGGAGAGGGAGGGTGGGAACAGGTGCACCCCACTGGCGCCTTGTACTAAGGAAAGGGCTGCAGCGGGTGCAGAGGGCCTGGACGGGACCAGCATTCAGGAGGCAGAATCTCTGGGACCCGGCACTGCAGAGAGAGGGGCCAGGGCTGCTGGGAGATGCTGTCAGCAAGGGTGGAGGGCGGGCCACAGAGATTGTGGACTCTGGATGGGATACGAGGCAGAAGGAGATATTTTCCTCTGGCCTCATGACTCTTGGAGAGAGCTGGAGTCCTGCAGAGCAGCCATGGTCAAGGCCAGTCAGCGCCGGCCCCACACACCCTGAAACCCGGGAGGCACGCTGGGTGGCTGGGCTGGCAGCTGCAGGGTTGGGGCCTGCCCGCTGGGGCCTTTTGCCCAGATCACGTGTGATGAGATGGAAGGAACACCCTGCCCCTGATCTGAGGACTGGCGCGCTGCTTGCTCTAACCTGGCCCGGAGGACACCGATGGCAGAGCACCTGGGCCCCGGGGTCCTGCGGGGTCAGCAGGAAGCCAGAGGGGATGGTAAGGGCTCCACCCACCCCACCTGTTCTCAGTGGGGTGTGCTGGAGATGGGGCAGGATCCAGGGGGGCAACCTCAGACCCCTACGCACTGGGTTTCAGGGTCAAGCCCTCTCTGCTCCCCTGAGGGCAGCAGCTTATAATCTTGGGGTTCCATTTCTGGTAATTCAAAGGTGGTCATAAAACACAAAAATAATACATGCAAATATATGCCTTCACGAACACCTTTAAATATATAAAACCACCTGCTTCATCTAAAAGCACAGTTGTTCAGCTCTAGCCTGTTTGGCCCAGTGGATAGAGCATCGGCCTACAGACTGAAGGGTCCCAGGTTCGACTCCAGTCAAGGGCACATGCCTGGGTTGTGGGCTCTATCCCCAATGTGGGGCGTGCAGGAGGCAGCCGATCAATGATTCTCTCTCATCATTGATGTTTCTGTCTCTCCCTCTCCCTTCCTCTCTGAAATCAATAAAAAGAAAAGAAACTGCACCAGACGCCTAGGGCCAAGCCAGGTCAGCAATCACAACCAGGGACCGATCTGTGCCAGAGAACCTCCATCATCGTCATGATCATCGTCCCATTTTACAGCTGCATAAACTGAGGCCTTTACCCAAATGCACACTATTGCCTAGTGGAGCTGCTAGGCTGCACACCCAGGCCCTTCTGAAGAGAGAGCCTGTGGTCCCTCCTGGTTCTGTCATCACCTCCACAGGGTGCCGGGGAGGCCAGGTGCCGAGGCGAGAGGCCTGGGCAGGAGGTGAGGGGCACAGCCCAGGGATCCAAACCTCGGCCTCTGCCCCTGGGAATGCCCCGTCCTCACCTGCAGACTCATCCTCACCCTCTGGACTTTGCTGCAGATCCCCCAGTCGGAGGAGCTGCCTGACCCCCCGCTAAGCTAGGGCCACCTCTGCTCCCGAGGCCTTGACTCTCATGGTCACATCACTCCATCATCTTGCCGGTTGTCTCTATCCTGGCTCCATTTCTAAATGTCAGGTCTCCTAGGGGGGCGGGGTCCACCTCATGATGGGGTCTCCAGCACATTCTGGGGTCTCCAGGGCATCCCGGGGCCTCCAGCTCATGCTGAAATCCTCAGCACAGAGGGGCGTAGCCAGTGAGCTGTGGGGTCAGCGTGCACCCACGGTGGTTTCCTCTGCCCCCCACTCAGCAAATGGGAAGGGAGGCGGTCCGATCCCTGAGCCCCTCCCACCATTCCCACCCAGGCCTCACGTAGAGAAGCGTCCCCCCAAACCCAGCTGCACAGAAAGCCTGCAGCCGCAGGTGCTCAGTGGCAGGGGAGCCGATAGCATCCGGGGCCTGGGTCGCCCAGGGCACCTCCACTCATTCTCTCGCCAAACTGCAGGTCTCTCTGACTTCTGTGCCTCCAAAGCCAGCCCAGAAATTGATTGACTTCACGGCCAAGTGGAGAAGCAAATGAAATATGATTTCATTGTGGGATCTTCCCAGCCGCTCAATAATTTAAACCGTGCCACGCGAAACCGGGAGTAAAAACAACATGTGGCTCACATTCAGAGCCTCACACCCTCCACCAGCCGGGCCACACAGCCGGGCCCCAGCTGATTTAGGCCCAACCTCACGCCTCACACCTACAGGTCACCTGGTTCTCCCCGCCGGGGAGGGCACCTGGGCCGGTGGGGCTTACACGCACATTGATTCTCTAGCAGCCGGGTCTATCCCATCATTCAACTGCCCAGGTAGCTCTGAGGACTTGGCGGCATTTGGTCATCACAGGAAATCGCGAGATGGTTCTGACCAGGACTCTCCTGCGTGAGACTTATGTCTTGGCTGGTGCTCAAAAGCCATTCTTGTCATTCAACTCTGCACCCCCAGCACAGAGACAGACAAGGAGAGAGTCAGGACGGGAGGGGGAGGAAGAGAGAGGGTGTGGGGAGAGCAAACTCAGAGGTGAGCGGTGACTGCAGGCCAGGCCCCTGCTGGGAACCAGGGGTGGAGCGCTGGCTGTGGACCCGTTACCTGGGGCCGCGGAACAGAACAGCAGAAAATTGTTCTCTCGCTGTTCTGGAATTCAGGTATTGGGGGCGGGCACTCCTGAGAGCTCTGGGGAAGATTGGAATGAGCCTCACCTGGGAACCCACCGCTTCCCCATCCCCCTCGCATCCGGCACTCGGAGGAGCTGACGCGAGTACCACCTGGTCTTACGGACCAGGAGCCTCTTACATTACTAATACTGTGGGCGAAAGGGGCCACACACTCAACCTGACAGCTCAGGGGAGGCCCGCACGGCAGGTCTTACACACCCAGAGCTGGAAAGGAACCACCCAGGATGGTCTGAACGCAAAGGTTCCTAACCAAACGCCATCACGGTGAGGAGTCTCTTACCTCTGACCTTGTCTACAGTCTTGTGCACCTGAGATAACACACCTTTGGCCCTGGCCAGTTTGGCTCAGTGGATAGAGTGTCGGCCTGAGGACTGAAGGGTCCCAGGTTCGATTCCGGTCAAGGGCATGTACCTTGGTTGCAGGCACATCCCCGGTGGGGGCTGTGCAGGAGGCAGCTGATCGATTCTTCTCTCTCATCAATGTTTCTAACTCTCTATCCCTCTCCCTTCCTCTCTGTAAAAAATCAATTTCATATATATATATATAAAGATTTATTTAAGAAAACACACACACCCCTTTGACACTGCCTATTGTCTTGTGCACCTAAGAGAGGTTCGTGTGAAATAGCATAATCTTGCCCTGACCCCTGGGAGGTGCAACCACTGCCTCAGAGCGGGGACCATGCTGTCCTCCTGCCACTCACACACCACCTCCGGTTCTGTAAATGCTGACCGTGCTGCACCCTCTGACGGAAAAGAAGGGCCTGTCTCTCCTCTTTTTATCTAACCCCAGAGGTCTCCTTGCTTGGCTTTCTCCCGCCCCTTAACTACCACCTGTGGGTGTCATGTAACCCCCTTCCGTCTCCTCCTTTGATTCTAACGTATGAAATGAGCTGCACACCCGCCATTCTCCGGGGCATTTTCTCCGCCCGCTGAGATCTTGCTTCCCGGCAACTGTTGTCAGTTTGACTCAGATGAGCCCATGAGACTTCTTGGGCTGGGGGTTCTTTCGTGGGCAGTGCTATTACCTGATTAAGAATCGAGGATCCAGCCTGCGGGGAGGCCGGGGGACCCCGGTCACCACCCCCGGGAAAGCCACGTCCCTCTGGTCTGTGGAGGGGGTGGCTAAGGAGCATGTCCTCCAGGCGCTCCCACCAAGGTCACTCAGAAGGGTCTTACCTCTGGGATCCAGGATGCTCACCAGAGTGCCTGTGGTCCATCCTCCTGCTCCCCACTAGAGGGCAGTGGTGGGCGGAGCCTCTCCTCCAGGTTTGCTCTGAGCAGCTGGGAACTGGGACCTGCAGGGAGTGTCCTGACTCCTGGGTCTGGGGAGGGCAACAGAGGAGGCCCAGCGGGGAGAGACTTGCTCAAGGTCACCCAGGCAAAGAACTGACACCCCTCCCAGCGCCTGGGGCTCTTCACAAGGGGGTTTGGGGTGGGGGCCGGCGGGATGCACCCTAATAAATCGAACACTGGGGGCAGGCTGGAATCCAGGGGTCAGGGACCTGGGCGGAGGCCCCAGGAGCCTGGATTTGGAGGACAAATTCCTGGCGTGCCCTTCCTTGGACGGGTAGCACTTCCGTTTAGAACCTTGCACCCAGAAGATGGTTTTCATTATCACACAGTCACGGCTTACAAAAATCACCATCTGATTGTAACTATGATTACAACTTGGTACACGCAGAAATACACATGGAAATACAGGAGCGCAGCGAGCACCGACCCCCTGAGCGCATTGGCCCGAGGACTGTGGTAGGCGCTCTGCAGTCCTCTGTCCAGTTTCTGTCCTCTGAAGCGCCCTCCCTTCCTCCCTCCCTCCCTCCTTCCCTTACTCCCTCCCATCCTTCCTTCCCTTTTATTGATCTCAGAGTGGAAGGGAGAGGAAAGAGAGAGAGAAACATCAATGATGAGAGAGAATCATGGATTGGCTCCTGCACAGCCCCACCAGGGACGGAGCCCACACCCCAGGCATGTGCCCTGACCAGGAATGGAACTCTGCCCTCCTGGTTCCTAGGTCGGCGCTCAACCACTGAGCCAGGCTGGCCGGGCTGAAGTGCATTTTGGAAAACAAAAACGGGCTGCAGCCGTCATGACGTTTTGAACCCCGTCCTCCCTCAGCCTCGGAGGAGAGGAGAACCTTTCCGGCTCCCCGTGTGCTGCGCCAGCGTCAGTCCTTGTCAGCAACCCCTCCGCCCCTGGCAGGGTGGGCCCGGGGCCTGCACGGGGTCCCCCTGCCCCTGTGACCAGTTCAGGACCAAGTCCAAGTCCTTGGGGTGCTGCCCAACCTCCTTTTCAAATGTCAGGCTGCTGGTGGGCCCTGCCTGTCCCCGCCCAGCCCGCAGGCACGGCCTTTCCTCCTTTTCCTTGCCCGGCTCAGGTCTCCTCTGGTCGGCTTGTCCCAGAGGAAACAGACCAAGCCCACCCATTTATCCTATTTCATTTTGTTGATTTGAGAGGTTGATTTGTTGCTCCACTTATGATGCATCATTGGTTGATGCTCGCAGGCGCCCTGAAGGGGACTGAACCCACAGCCTTGAACACCCAGGGCCCAGCCAGGGCAGCCCATGCATTCAATGCAGGGCTCCTGGTGCCCTGGGCCTGCGGTCTGTTCCGTTCCTAGGATCTTGAGTTCCTGCGGGTCCCCAGGGCCACCACCGCCGTCCCTGCCTCACACACCCTGGCTCCCGCACGTGTAGTAAACTCGCCTTGAAAAGGGCCCGTCAGTCAGGCCCCTCTCGGGCTGAGGGTGGCCTGGCCAGCCCTTCAGGGTCACAGCTGGTGGAAGGAGGTGTGAAGCTGGACAATGGGTTGAGCCAATTCAGCAGAGATGGGTGAATCCCATGTGAGCGTTTATTCCAATCCTGCCGGCAGCAGGGAGAGCAGCAGGTCGTCCACAAAATCTGCTCTGCACCCCTCGCCCCGCCCCCCGCCAGCTGCTTATGTGGGGAGGACAAGGGTTACCTGGGGAGCAGGAATCACAGGCCTGGGATGTGGACAAGGTGGGCTGGGGTGGGGATGGGAGAAGACTCCATTGTTTGGGCAACAAGGTTATTAATCTTTCCATGATAGTAGGCAGTTCTTGAAGGGGGTGGATCACATTCCAGGGTTAGGGGCCAGGCCCCAGGCTGACTCCCAGGCCCAAGGCTGACTCCGGGTCCAAGGCTGACTCCCGGGTCCAAGGTTGACTCCTGGGTCCAAGGTTGACTCCTGGGTCCAAGGTTGACTCCCAGGCCCAAGGCTGACTCCTGGGTCCAAGGTTGACTCCTGGGTCCAAGGTTGACTCCCAGGCCCAAGGCTGACTCCCAGGCCCAAGGTTGACTCCTGGGTCCAAGGTTGACTCCCAGGCCCAAGGCTGACTCCCGGGTCCAAGGTTGACTCCTGGATCCAAGGTTGACTCCCAGGCCCAAGGTTGACTCCTGGGTCCAAGGTTGACTCCCAGGCCCAAGGCTGATTTCCCGGCCCAAGGCTCACTCCAGGTCCAGGCTGACTCCCAGGCCCAAGGTTGACTCCTGGGTCCAAGGTTGACTCCCAGGTCCAAGGTTGACTCCCAGGCCCAAGGCTGACTCCTGGGTCCAAGGTTGACTCCTGGATCCAAGGTTGACTCCCAGGCCCAAGGCTGATTTCCCGGCCCAAGGCTGACTCCCAGGGGGAAGGTTGACTCCCAGGGGGAAGGTTGACTCCCGGGCCCTGGGGACGTACAAGTCCCAGCCAGGTTGGAATGTGCCTTCTTTAATCAGAACCAACCCATCAGGGTTAACAGAGCATGATTCATACTAGTATTTCCTATTTTATTTCTTACAACTGATAGCGAGTCCCCATGTTCTATTTCTGCCCCTCACAGGGGCTCTTGTGTTTCTTCTTTGAAGCAAGATTCCTAAAATGGTCTTGACAGGGATGGGATCGAGTGTAGGTGTCGAGGTGCTTGATGGGCAGTGAATTCTGGACCCCACAGCCCAGTCCCCGAGACAATTCACAGCGTCATCATCGCGTCGAGGACCCTGGTGGACGAGAAGGGCCACCCTGCACTGACCGCGCGGGGGAGGCCTGGCGGCCTGGCACACTCAGGGTCACGGTGACCACACGGACGGTGAAATGGGACCTTCGGACTGACGCGGTCATGGCGGGCGTCATGTCCTAGCGGGTCTCTCCCCTGACGAAGGGCAGCCTTCACCCTCACGGAGCCTGGCTGTGGTCTCTGCATCCACGATGAGATGCCTTTGGAAGGTCGGAGGAATCCCCTCCCAGCCCCCGAGGGCGCGGCCTCCCACAGAGCAGAGCCCCTCTGATCTGCCCCCCCGCCCGGCTCATGTGCTGAATGGCCCTGGTTGACTCCTGCACCCCCTGTGTGGAGTGTGTGTCTCTCCCCACTCCCTATCCTACCAGCAGTGGATCCCATGTACGCCCTCGGTCTTCCCGGGTTCTGGTGCACACACACAATATGCCATGAAACCGCCATTTCCCGGGGCATTCTCTGGAGCCGTGGAGATCTCGCTTCCTGGCAATTGTCATCAGTTTGACTCAAATAAACTCATAAAAATTCTCGACAGTTTGGACATTGCTATGTCGACCCCAAGTGCTTCCTGCATGAACCCCGACCGAGCCCAGGTTAAAGGAGGCGGATGTGGTCCGCGTGGCCGAGAGAGAATCCTCACAGAGAAAGGAGAGGCGTCCTCCCCTGCTCAGCCCTCGGCCAGGACTGCGCGCGGGGAGCACACAGGAGCCGTGGTGGGCAGGGGGCAGGTTCCTCCGTGAGTGTGAGCCACGAAGCCAGCTCCCCCGCTGCGGTCCGTCCCCCCCGCCGCCACCACAGTCTGCAGACGGCGACGGTGAGTGAGGACCACCTGGGAACAGAGCCGCTGCATCGACCTGGCTGGGTGGTTGAAGCCCTTGAAACCCCGAGGGCGCAGGTGCCCGGCCCCTGAAGGCCGGCGAGGGAGGCCCTCAAAGGGGACCCCCGGGACCCCGCCCCTCCTGGCTGCCCCGGCCTCGCCATCAGCACACGCCCCTGGAGTCCACACTGGACGGGTCCGCAGGTCAGCCTAGGCCGGCCCGGAGCTGGGCCCGGAAGCACAGGGCAACGGGGGTCTCTGGAGGGGCAGGGGCAGGGGCAGTGGTGGTCGCAGGCCCCGGCGCTGCCCCTGTGTGAGTGTCAGCGGGAGAAGCGCCGTGGGCAGGGCTGTGCGCACTGCTTGGGTGAGGCAGGCCGATGAGAAACTGGTAGAATTCCCCGAAAGTGGGCGAGGAAAGCCAGGCCAGTGGCTGTGGAAGTGGCCGTAGAGCTGAGCAATGAACAGCGGGGAGCCCTCCTGCACCAACCAGACCCCAGAGCAGACAGAGGGAACCAACGCCGGCTGGGGACCAGCGGAGCAGTTAGCAGCAGCTCATCAAGCACAAGGCCTCCCGCCCTCCCTCCGGGAAGATGCCGGAACAGAGAGTTTAATCACCACCAGCAGGAGACATAACAACACCAATTAGAGCAGCGGTTTTCAACCTGTGGGTCGCGACCCCTTTGGGGGTCGAACGACCCTTTCACAGGGGTCGCCTAAGACCATCGGAAAACACATATATAATTCCATATTGTTGTTGTGATTAATCACTATGCTTTCATTATGTTCAGTTTATAACCATGAAAATACATCCTGCATATCAGATATTTACATGACGATTCATAACAACAGCAACATTACAGTTATGAAGTAGCAACGAAAATAATGTTATGGTTGGGGGTCACCACAACATGAGGAACTGTATTAAAGGGTCGCGGCATTAGGAAGGTTGAGAACCGCTGGGTTAGAGCCAGACGAACCCAAGATGAGGCAGAGCGAACCAGAGGAGGACCCCAGGCCCCATTACACGCTCCTTTTGAGGCGCCCACCTGCCAGAGGACACCCCGGGAATCTGAAGGTTCTGTTGAGTTCCTCCCTGAAGTTCCCTCCTGTGGAAATAGACCAGGACAAAGGACAGCAGCGCCGCTCGCTCAGCGCACGCCCCCCTCGCTCCGGGGCCTGTACTTGCTTCTTCCGTCTTGAGCTCTAAGGGTCCCGACACGACTTACACCCAGGGGGGCAGTGGGCAGCGGCAGCTCGGACCCGGTCCACCCCTGACCCTGCCTCCAGGGCCCTTCCTTTGCCTCACTGTCTCAAGCTTATGTTTTTAAAAATATTTTTTTATTGATTTCAGAGAGAGAGGGAGAGAGAGAGAGAGAGAGAGAGAGAGGGAGAGAGAGAGAGAGAGAAACACCAATGATGGAGAGAATCACTGATTGGCTGCCTCCTGCACAACCCCTATTGGGGATGGAGCCCACAACCCAGGCATGTGCCCTGACCGGGAATCGAACGGTGACCTCCTGGTTCATAGGTTGACGCTCTACCACTGAGCCACACTGGCCAGGCTCACGGTCCAAGCTTTAATAAACTTATTCTCGCTTCCACCTGGACGCGTGTCTTGACATGTTTCCTTCATGAGTCAGGGACCTGGAGGACGTGGGGAAGGTCCCAGCCTGCGCTGGGGCAGGGCCAGCCCCCAGCGCAGTAGCAGTAACACAATGACGCTTGGGAACTTGTTAAAAGTCCAGATTTCGGGTCCTGTACCTTTAAGGACACCCAGGTGACTCGTGGTGAGCAGGTTTGGGAGCCAGTGTCTCTGGACACCACACAGAGACTGGCCGCCTTTGCAGACCCACTGCGGGCCTCACAGTGGCTCCGGCACCCAGTAGGTGCCCAATAAATGTTGGCTGCGCCCCAGCCAGCTACCCCCACCCCAGCTGCAGGCTCTCAACCCAGCTGGAGGGAGGTCCCAGCCGCTGTCCAAGGGCCCAGCCTCCCTCCCGTCTGAGGCCCCCGACCAAGGTATGGCACCTGTTCCCAGGTGGCCCCCTCCCCAGCACATCAGGTGGGCCTGGGAGCCCAGCCGAGGTGCCCAGCCCGCCAGCCTGCCGGCTTCTCCCCGCCCTGCTCGGGAATGCCTGCTCCTCGGGAATGCCTGTGGACCAGGAATGCTGACACTTCCCAGGGCGATAAGCAGGAGAAAGGTCATTGGGAGACTGGCCCCTCCCTGGGGGGCGGGGGGCCCAGGGCACAGCCAATGACCAGGCCAATGGCTCAGGCCTCCGATTGGAGCTGCAGGGCCGGGCTCCCTGAAAAAGTGCGCCTTTGCCCCTGGTCGGCGCTGTGTGGCCGGGGCCTGGCCGTCCTGAGGGGCCTGGGAGCCTTCTTCCTTGGCAGCGTCTGCCCCTGGCAGGTAAGTTCTGGGTCCCTGGGCCCGGTCCCCCCAGGAGGAGGCCTCCCCCTGACTAGGCCCGTGCCCCAAGCTGGGTCACCTGTGGAAACGGGTGGTGTGCGCCCCAAACTGGCCTGGCCGGGAGCTGCAGGGTGTAGGTGGCCCTACTTCTGGGAAAGGGGCTGGGAGCCCGGCGGGCAGAGCTGGACTTTGTCAAAGGAGCAGCTGTAAGGGGTGGAGGCGCCTCCCGGGGTCGGGGGACCAGGTGAGGCCACAGACGGTGGCCCCTGGGGTTCTGATGTTGCTGCAGCTGAGCCTCGTTTCCGTCCTCAGGAGGGGCGTGTGCGGGGCCAGCCCGTCCACTTGTGCTCAGCCCAGGCGGGACCTGGCTTTCCCTCCCTGCTCCCTGGGGGCCTGCACGGAGGGGTCTCTGCTCCCCTCTTCCCCAGCCCCCATCACATCCCCCAGGAGCCAAAGTCCCTGCCGCCCTGGGCACCGCCCCTGCTTCCCTGGGGGAGGCTGACAGTGAGTGTTGAGCAGGGAGAGGAAGGTGAGGAGGAGGTTGGGGGTGTGAGGAAGAGGCTCCGCCCCCCTGGTCCTGGGGCCCTGACTGTGGACTTGGCTCAGGCTGGCCAGGTAGGGGGCAGCTCCGGGGCCCCAGGCGAGGCTGCACCTCGGAGCCTCAGTTTCCCACGTGCCCAGGGAGCCGGGTGGCCCCTCCCTGTCCCTCGGGGGCTGTGGGAATCGGTCGTTTTCAGGGCCCCTTTGCCCAGTGGTTTATTTATGTCAGATAGACTCGCGGCTGCTTATTTCTCCTCGGGGTTATAACCTGATCGAATTAACTTTGTGGCTCAAGTGTTTCCAGCCTCGGCCCTCGGGAGCTCTGTCCCGGCTCCTCTGTCCCCGTGCGCCACCCCACCCTGCGGATTTCATGGACCCCCTCTTCCTTCATTCGTCCACTCCCTCCCTCCCTTCCCCGACGCTGCGGGCCGGGCTCCGCTCTGCACTCTCTGGCCTGGTCCGAGTCCTGATTCTGGAGCTGGGCTTAGGGACCAAGTTCCCTTCGCTCAGGGGCAGGGGGCACTTGGGGCGCCCTGGGTGGCTTTGCCTCTGGGACCTCAGCTGACAGCCCGAGGTCTGAGCGTGGATGCTGACCTGGGCATGCACATGTACCTGTTAAGTGCAAAGTGTGCTTACCTGTGTGTACACACTATCTGTAAGGTAGTACATACGTGTCCTGACCCATGTGCATACCATGTGTCTATGGTGAGCTGTGAGTTCACACCCCACTGTCTCCAACTCCCACCCGTCGCCACAGGGGGCGCTGCGGCCTCTCTCCTTGATTTTCTGTGCCACCCCCTCCCATAGCGATACCTCCGCTAATCCTTCCTGGTTCAGCCCAGCTGTTCCATCCGGCACAGAAGTAAGGAATTAGTAACCAGGCCCCGGGGGAGCCGCGTGGCCAGCCAGAGCCAGGCCTCCGTGCGTTCCACGCGTCTCTCGTCTCCCGGACCCACCCGTGGCCGGAGCTGGTGGCCTCCCTCCGCTGCCCCCCGGCGAGGCCGCTCCATGCTTGCCAGGCCGTCACTGTGCGGCCCCTCTGCTCCCATCCTGGGATGCCCTGTCCTCCACGCGTCTTTCCATTCACATACATTAAGGTTTGTGGTTTATGCTGTAGACGTTAGCGTCTTTTTTAAATAAGGTTTTTATTGATTTCAGAGAGGAAGGGAGAGGGAGAGAGAGAGAAATATCAGTGGTGAGAATCACTGATTGGCTGCCTCCTGCACGCCCGCTACTGGGGATGGAGCCCACAACCTGGACTTGTGCCCCGACTGGGAATCGAACCGTGACCTCCTGGTTCATGGGTCGATGCTCAACCACTGAGCCACACCGGCCGGGCACCTTCAGTGTCCTTTTGACAAGTGTAGAACGTCGGGTACCCACCATCACAGCGTCACACAGAAGAGCTCCCACCCTACGCACACCCTCTGCCCCACTCGGCCCCTTCCTGCCTCTCCTCCCGGAGGCCAGCACAGGGGTGAGCAAGCTCGGGCTCCCCGAGAGCAGGAGGGGCCCCACACGCTCGCTCTGCAGTGCCTTCCACCCGCTGAGCAAGTCTCGCTCTTTCCTTGTCAGCCCAGAGCCTCTGGTTCTGTGGCAGCTGCTGGCTGGGCGGCTGGGCGGGCCGGGCGGCCGGTGTGAGTTATTTGACACCTGGTTGTCTCCAAGGTGTTGCTGTTGTGGGAACTGTTCACACCCGCCTCGCCCTGCATCTGGGAGTGGCCAGGCGTCTGTGGAACGACTTCCTGGAAGTGGGGCTGCTGGTCACAGGGTGGCCCCGTGTGGTTGTCTGGCCACTGGTTGGCAAGCTGCCCTCGGGTCGGCTGGCCATTGCTCCTCCAGAGCCACCAAAGGCAGCCTGCCAGGTGCCAGTGCTGCCAGGCTGGGCACCTGAGGGTCGTGGGTGGCTCCGTGCCTCCGGCCGGGGAGACATGCACATCGTGTCATGTATGTAAGGCAGTGGCAGAGGCCCGCCTGCCGGCTCATGCTTTTCCGTGGACTTGTGCGTGTTCCTGGCGTGGCCTGGGGGCCAACCTTCAAGTGCAGTTTAACTAAAAACAGCTGCTCTGGGGGCCGGGTCCAGCCTGGCTCAGAACTAAAACCAGCCGCAATCTGGTTGGTTAAAAATTAAAAGGAAAAGGACTGAGAAAAACACCAGCAAATCCCACTAAAGTGCATGGCACACAGAACCTGCCAGCGCCGCTCCGTCCGCCCCGAGGCGGGAGCCTGGGGACAGAGGCCTGACCCACCCACGTCCTGGGGCCGGCCCTGGCCTGCAAGGAGCAGCGCTGGGTGGGGGCTTGGGTGTGACAGTGGGGAGAGAAGGATCAGGAACGGGGGGGGGGGGGGGGGGGGGCGCGGAGGCAGGTAGGATGCACGCTGGCTCAGCCCTCAGGGCTGGGATGACCCTCAGTTGTCAGTGTGTACAGTGTGTGTGTGGCTCCAGAAGTCCCCGCCTCTGAGAGGTGAGGCAGGAGGGGTGGGAGGTGAGGCAGGAGGGGTGTGAGGTGAGGCAGGAGGGGTGGGAGGGAGGTTGGAGGGGTGCAGGGACTGACCTGGTTTCCAGGGAAACGGTCCGGCAGGAGGACTCCCCTCCCAGAGGCCTAAGGCTGGTTAATATTTGCGTAAGCCAAGTTCAAAATCCACCCTGGGGACTGGCCCCAGAGAATGTCCAAATTCCAGCGGGGCGGGGGTCCCACACCCTGAGTCAGGAATGTCGGGGTTCTGGGGAGTGAGGGCCGATGGGGTGGGGGTGTCCCTGGGCTGACGTCTCAGAAAGCTGTGCAGCACAGGTCCTGTCCCCACTCTGTCTCCTGTGCAGCCCCTCCGGTCACCCAGGGCCTCGGGCCTGCCCTGCAGGGACAAGGGGGACGTCCGGCCTGGGCCTGGGCCTGCGTGGGTGCCAACACAGCTGAATACCATTCTGGCCAACTCCTGCCATTACTCGGGGTGTGGGTTGGAGCACCCCCCCTGGAAGCTGTCTGTGGCAGCCCCTCGCACCCTGACTACCTGGATGAAGGGTCCCTAACACACAGGCCTGGGCACCTGGCCAGCTGGCCCGGCCGCCCAGTCAGCAATGTCCCACCTCAAGGGCCACACCTGCCCACAGAGCGTGACAGGGGCTGATTGGGAGGGGGGTGGAGGGGCACCCCGGGTCCCGGCCCAGGCGGGAGAAACTGCTGACCGCTTCCTGCCGGCCTGCGACCCGGCCCGGCCAGGCCACCAGGCAGCTGGACAGCCTGTTTGGTCTGATAGCCTTGTTTTGCAAAGAGCAGTTTCTGCAGTCACGGGGCCTAGCCCTGCTCATCTTTGCTGGGGAGGGTTTTAGCCACTGAGGCCAGAAGGACAAGCACGTGGAGCCTTGCTGGGTGGGGCCGTCCTAGCCCTTCCCACGTGGCCTGGGCAGCGGCGCCAGGCTCCAGGCCGGCGTCTCCGTCTCCCCGATGCCTCCTGCTCAGGCGGCTGCGGAGGAACCGACGGACAGGCCTCACCAGTCCGGGTTCTGCCCCCAGCGCCCTAGAGCTGGGTGGGCCGGGAAGGTGCCGCCGGGGAAGATGGTGTCTCTGTCCCTGTGTCTTTCTCGGAAACTGCACGAGGCCGGTCACATCTGCTTTTGCACACGTCGGGCCAGAGACCAGGATGGACTGGGTGCTGCGGGGCTTGGGGCGTGGGCACGGTCCCGGCAGGACCTGGGCTGGGGCTGCGGCTCAGAGCCATCTGCAGTGTGACAGCCACGCGACCGAGGTGAGAGGCTCTCTCTCTGAGCCTCAGTTTCCCCACCTGAAGGACCCGCTGCCCAGTTACCTGCCTCGGGCCCTCAGCTCTGCATGCTGAGTGCCAGTTGGCAGTAGCACAGGTAACAGACTACCTGGCTCCGGGTCACGGCCAGAACCCGCGTCATGGTGCTGAGCCACTTCAAGCCGCGATGGTCTGAGCTGCTGGTCATTCATGCCCGTGGTGCCCACCCCGCCCACGCCCGCTTAGACACTCCTGTGCCCTGGAACCTCAGGCACCCCAATTCCAGGGGGAGAGAGCGCCTGTGTGCTGACCCCTTCCTGCTGGGCTGTGTGGCTGGGGCTGCTGGAGAGAGACTGAGCCGGGGGTGGAGGTTGGGGCGACTGCACCTCCCCCCCCCCACACCAATCTCCCCGGCCTGCGGCCCTAGTGCACATCCTTGGCACGGGCTGCCTGCTGTTGCTGGAAGGGGCTGTGAGGCTTAGCAAACCGCGTGCCTGGAGCCGGTTGGCACGTGAAGACTGGGCTGGGTGCTGTGCTGCTGGCGGGCCCTCCCTCCCCGTCCCCACAGCACCTCCAGGTCAGCAGCCGAGCTGTGAGCTCCATGGCACTGAGGGCTCCCCAGGCCCGGCCCCTCCCCTGGCAGGGGAACACTGAGGCCCAGGGAGGGACAGGCCCACCCAGGGGCCCTCAGAGGCGGGCTGGGCTGGGGTCTGCCCGGGCTTGGCCTCCAGTGGGGACTCCTGTTTGGAGAGCCCTCTGACCTAGGAGGCTCCTTTTTCCTCTGGAAGTCTGTTGGGGTGTGCAGTGCAGAGTTGGGGTGCATCCTGTGGAGTCAGTGTGCTGTGCAGAGTTGGGGTGCATCCTGTGCAGTCAGTGCGCTGTGCAGAGTTGGGGTGCGTCCTGTGGAGTCAGTGCACTGTGTGGAGTTGGGGTGCATCCTGTGGAGTCAGTGCACTGTGTGGAGTTGGGGTGCATCCTGTGGAGTCAGTGCACTGTGTGGAGTTGGGGTGCATCCTGTGGAGTCAGTGCACTGTGTGGAGTTGGGGTGCATCCTGTGGAGTCAGTGCACTGTGTGGAGTTGGGGTGCATCCTGTGCAGTCAGTGCACTGTGTGGAGTTGGGGTGCATCCTCTGCAGTCAGTGCACTGTGCTGTGCAGAGTTGGGGTGCATCCTGTGGAGTCAGTGTGCTGTGTATAGTTGGGGTGCGTCCTGTGGAGTCGGTGCGCTGTGCAGAGTTGGGGTGCGTCCTGTGGAGTCAGTGCGCTGTGCAGAGTTGGGGTGCGTCCTGTGGAGTCGGTGCTGTGCAGAGTTGGGGTGCACCTTGCAGAATCAAGGAGCACTGAGCACAGTGGGGGAGGCTCTTGGAAAACCCCCTCTGGCCGTGGGCCAAGGGCACAGCTGCAGAGACAAACAGGATGCGGGTCCCGGGCCGGCGCAGTGGGGACAAAGGCCAGAGAGGAAACCGCCGGACCCTTTTATGGATGTGGAGCGGCCGGGGCCTCTTTCCACAGTTTCCAGCAAAACAAGGGCGCAGAGGCCAAGCCTCCCATGCCCCATGCGCCGCACAGTGTGGGTGTCTGAGCAGCCTGCAAAACTCGTCCCTCACAGACGGGGGCAGGGACGGGGGCGGGGCCACGGCAGGCCTCAAGGGGGCGGCCTCGGTGCTTCTCCCGAAGCCCCGGGCCTCCCCGGGCAGCTGGGCAGGCCGCCCTGTGTCCTGGGTGGGCGTGCGGGCCAGGGGACTGACCGTCCAGACTCGTCTCCTTCCCCACGTGCCCAGGAACCCCGTCCCCTGGCCTTGGGGCGGCGGGACACTGGCGTGTTACAGGGACCGGCAGTCCGGCTGCGGGGCGCTGCTTGGCCTGCGGGGGATTCCCGCGGCAAGTGAGCCCTCCTGACAGCGGAGCGGTGTCAGGACAGCCCCACCCCGGGGCCCTCTGTGAGCCAGCAAACGCCCAGCCGCCCAGCCGTGCGACCCGCAGGGCCCGTGCACGCAGCCAGGTGCCGCTGCGGTTGGTGCTGCGGGTGAGGGCGCCGGCCTGATCCCCGCGGAGAAGGAGGAAGGGGAGCTGAAAGGCCCCATGCAGCGGGGAGGGAGGGGCCTGGCAGGGGCTGATGCTGGCCTGTCTGTGGGCATCCATCCACAGGTCCGGGTGCCCCTGCAGGGGGATGTGGACACCTGCCTTGGGGTGGGGACAGCAGTCTCGCCCAGGAGAACGGCCCTGGGAGAAGCGCCTGGTACGAGAAGGGGCAGGTATGTCCTGTAGACGGGCAGCGGGCCCTGTGCGGGGGCTTGGCAGGGGCTGTGGGGAGCTGGGCAGGGGCTGGGGTGCGGGAGCCAATGGGGGAGGTAGGTATGGAGTTGGGGTGTCGGTGAAGGAGGGGTGGCGAGGCCGTGGCCTGGAGGGGCTCCGGATGGGCACCGGCACCTGCTCAGGCCTCCCTGAGGCCCATGGGCTGGAGGACTGCGGGGTGGCTGTGAGTGATGCCTGGAGCTGATCAGAGAAGGGACAGGTGGCGGGGGAGGGGACGGGAGCATGGGCCGGGGGTTTGGCCTCACCCCAAAGGAGATTCGCCTAGAGCCACGGTCCTCAGTGCAAGCGACGTTGCCCCTGGAGACAAACATCTGAGATGCTTGGCTGTCACAGCTGGGGTGGCGTCTCGTGGGCAGAGGCCAGGATGCTGCTAACACTCTGCCCTCTGCAGCCGCTCCCGTGACAGGGAGCCCGAGCCACAGCGGCAGCACTGCCGCGGTTAGAACCCCGGCCTTCGGGCTTCGGTGTCTGTCAGACACCGTTCCAGCTCATCTTCCAGGTGCCTGGGGTCTTGGGCTTGTCTCATGGCCTCGCTGAGCCTCAGTTTTCCTGTCTGTAAAACAGGCGCGTTACCACTTAGCTTAGCAATGCTTCCCGGTGTCGCCAGGCCACGCGTGAAGGTCACCCACTCATTCTCGAGTCCCAGGGCTGTGAGGGTAGACAGGAGGGCGGGGCTGCGGGGGACCCGGATCAGTTCCCACTTCCTGTTGGAGCCAACAGGAGACCCAGCCCCATCTCCCTAGCAGTCAGGCCGTAGTCCCTGTTCTCAGGCCAGGTGGGGCCAGACCCAGCCAGAGAGGAGGGAGGGAGAGCGGTGGCTGACCCAGCGGGCCCAGTGGGGACCTGTGTCCTTGCACGTGTGAGCGGGGGGCCTGTGTGTGCATGTGGGTGTGCAGAAAGTGGAAGAGGAACAGAGCAGGGCCGGGGTTGGCAGGGAGGCCTGGCAGCTGGTGGACTTCCCCAATCCCAGGAGTGAGGCGGGAGCGGCGTCCTGGGCCTCCCCCGGCACCTGGGGGCTGGGCCGCAGTCAGGCGGAGGCCTGGAGCCGGCCCAGGAAGGAGCTAATGATCAACTGGCTGTCTCCGCAGCCGGCCTCTCGCCAGGCCCAGGCGCAGGGAGGAAGTGGGGCAGGAAGCAGGGGGCGGTGGCCGCGGAGGGAGGGCGGAGGGCGGCCCGGCTGCCGCTGGGAGACTGCCTAGGCCGGCCAGCCGGGGAGGAGCCGAGTAGCGACCTGGTGTCTGCGTCCTGGGCTGCCTGGGGAGTGGGCGCAGGTAAGTGGGTGCTGGCGACAGGGACGCAGAGGTGACGGGCGTGGACGGGCCGGGTAGGCGGCGCCCACCGGTGGATCTAAGAATAGCCCGTCCTCCACTTTCTGGGAGACTTTGCTGAGATTTAGGGGTTAGGGGAGCAGACAGGAGTCTGGGGGGCCCGAGGGCCGTGGGGCTGTCAGGAGTGTTGCCGGGGTGACCAGCCGTGATGGCGCCGTGACGACGGCGGGTTTGATAAAGCACCTAAAGCACCGGGCTCCGTGGCCTCTGCTGACCTCGCCCCCTCGAGGGCTCAGCGAGCGCGCCCGGAGCCGGTGGTGAGGGGGCCAGGGCTACAGGTCTCAAGTGGGGCCTCCCGCCAGGTTGGCCACAGAAGTGCCCAGCCCAGGGTGGCAGTGCCGCCGTGACCGGCCACTCTGAGGTCACCCCCTGGGCCTCCTTTCCGGCATTAAAATAGGACGAGTTCCTTGGCGAGGGGCACCACCCACAGAGCTGGAGGGAAGGGCATAGGCCAGGCCTCCGGCACCCAGTCCTGCCCGGGGCACGTGGTCCGTGGACGCCTCTGAGACCCTGCGCCGGCCTCCAGGGACCCTGCCCCCTTGGCGAGGCTCGTAGAAGCGACGGCTGGTAGAGCGTGGTCGGGAGTTAGTGGTGCGGCTGGCGCTGGAGCCGGGGTGCCCGCACATGGGCCGGCCGTGAGCGAGGTGCCTCCCAGCACCCTGTCCGAGGAGCTGAGCTAAACCCCAGGTTGGAGGCAGGTGGGGTCGAGGTGGGTGCATTCAAGTTCGAACAGGTGCTGGAGGGCTGGACTCAGACCCACCTGGATTCAAATCTCACTTTTCAAGCCTGGCTGAGCCTCAGGCCAACCATCTGCGAAATGGGCGCAGGACACCCATCCCCACTGCCCTGAGGGTTGGATGGTGGTGGCTGTGGTGATCGTCACACCACTGTGGGTCAGGGTGACGCGTCCCGTGTCGGGGTCGTGCCCGTGTCTGATGTGACGAGTCCCTTGACTCTGCTCGCTAGGTGAGGGTGACCCCGCTTCCCCACGCACAAAGTGAGGCACAGGGTCTGGGGGGGTGGCGAGCATCCCGGGGCAGGCGTGACCCAGTCCCACACGTGGGCTCACAGCAGAGACGGACTGTCACTGGCGGGAGGCCAGGGCCTGAATCAGTGTCAGCAGCTCCGGGGAGGCGCCTTCCTTCCGGCTCCAGCCGCTGGGGGCTCAGGTGGCCCTGGGCCGGGGGCCCCGCTGCAGCCGTCCCCTGTGGTCACGTGGCCTCCCTGTGTCTGGTGTTCCTCCTGTCCTGTGACGTCAGTCCCTGCGTTCAGGCCCAGCCTGCCCCAATGGGGCCAAGCCTTAACTTCACCGCAGAGACCCTGTGTCTAGACAGGGGCATCTACTGAGGTCCTGGGGACACGGCTTTGGGGGACGCCGTCCACCCCAGTACAGCTCGGGAGAGGTGCTCCTGGTGGAGGGGCGAGGCTGCAGGTATTGGTCCAGCACGAGCCCAGCGTCAGCTCCGGCCAGACCCCCCCAACCCTTCAAGGCTGGGTTGTGCCGTCTCCTCCCCCTGCGCCCTGTTTATTAAATGCCACCTGTAACCCAGAGCACCGTTCACCTAACCCTCCAGCCTCCTTGCGAGGTGATGTTTTCATTCTCATTCTCCGGTGAGTGAACTAGGCCCAGCCCGCCGGCCCCAGGCTCTGCGTCTGGTGCCGAACCCACCCCACCCGGGTTCCCACCCCGCGCGGGTCAAACCCACCCCACTCGGGTCGGGCTGGCCCGGCTGCAGGCGCTCCTGGGTTGTCCCACCATACGCTGAGCTCAGAGGATCAAGGCCGGAGGAGGGAGACCCTCCACGGGGCGGCCCAGGGGTGACCGCCAGCTGCCCCAGGAGTCCGGCAGCTGCTTCTGCAGCCGAGAAGGCGCCCCAGGCCGAGGGAGGCCATTTCAGGAAGGGGGAGGGGAAGGGGGAGGGGAGCACTTCCGTGGAGATGGCTCCCACTTCCTCACACTGGACTGTCACTGGGAACTCTGTGCTCACAGCTGTCACTGCAGCCCCACCACTGGCCAGGCCCTTCACCGAGCAGGTGGGAGGGTCCCTGTGCAGAGCCGTCCCTGTCCCGGCCCCGGCCCTGTCCCCAGGCCCCGTCCCTAGCCCCAGCCCGTCCCCAGCCCGTGTGCCTGTGGTGGACACACAGACGGGACCTGGAAGACCAGCAGGACGAGCACAGGCCCCAGACCTGGTCCATTGTGCTGGGTGCCCGGCTGCAGGCCCTGCTCCGTCTCAGGGGCATCGCACGTGGCTCCTGAAGGTGGCAGAGGGGAGGACAGGGACCTGGTGGGGAGGCGGCAGGACTAGGCCCCCCACACAGGACCCTGCTCTATGAGACGCCTCAGGAGCAGATGGATCCTGGCTGGGGCCCCAGCTCCCCTGTCCCAGTGCCGAGGGCCGAGGGGCTGGGCTGGTCCAGGGTCTGGCCCAGGCTGCACCCCTCAGCCGCCCGCTGTGCTGTCCCTGTCGCCCCTGCCTCCCTGCCCACCCGAGAGAGGACGCGGTCTCCTGTGCCCTCGGTTGGTGACCAACCCCAAGCCCAGGCCATGGTGTGCAGCCGTGAGGGCTCTCATCTCCGACGGGGAGTGGGGGCAGGAGGACTGGCTCTGGGGCTGAGGGAGCCCCGGGTGGGAGACAAAGCCTCTCGGCCACGGCCACGGCCACGGCCCTGCTTCCTTCCCGCCCACGGCTGCCAGGACCCAGCCCGTTTCCCGTGAACGGGACTCGATCTTGGGACCCTGCCGTCCGGGCCTCTTCCCGTGGGAGACAACAGCCCACGGAGCTGGATCGGGCTTGTGGTTGTAACGGCAGCGCCAGGGCCGCGTGGAAGCCCTAGCTCCGAGGCCCGTGTGACCCGGGAATGGCTGTCGCAGGGTCCCCGCTTCAGCCCTGCGGCCGGAGGTGTGGTGGGCTCACCCCGAGCGTGGGGCCATGTGAGCCACAAGGACAGTGCCCTCTGTCCCCGTGGCCCCGCTCACACACGCGCTGAGCAGGTTACGGGCAGCCCTGAGCTGTGTCCTCTGGGCCTAGGAGACCCCTGCCTGCAGGACGTCCACCCGCGGCCAGGGGGGCATGGCCAGGCCACCACGCACAGCCTGGCCCCGGGGGCTTGTGCTGGTCAGAGAGGAAGTGACTGCCAGCGACCAGAGAGGGCTGAGCAGGGCTCCCAGGCATGGAGGGGGTTCTCTCCTCCGAACCCCAACTCTGGCGGCAGCATCCGTGCTGGTCCCGGCGGCCCGTCTCCCTGGAGGGGTCGTCGCTGACCACCTCCCCTCCTCTCTCCACAGCGGCCAGCCCGGCATGCCCAGCCCTGGGTGCTGAGGCCACGTCAGCCATGAAGGACCCAGGGGAGGCGGCCGCGGAGGAGCCTGCCCCGACGGAGACGGTGGCCGGGCCCTGGGGCGGCGGCGGTGGCGACAAGGTCCAGAGAAAGGCTGGGAGCTCCGTCAGCTGGGCGGGACCAGGACCCGAGGAGGCCCAGGCTGCGGGCAGAGACGGTGAGTGCGGTGTGCGAGGGAGAGAGAGAAACATCAGCGATGAGAGAGAATCCTCATGGGCCGGCTGCCTCCTGCACGCCCCACACTGGGGATCCAGCCTGCAACCCGGGCCTGTGCCCTGACCGGAATCAACCGTGACCTCCTGGTTCAGGGGTCGATGCTCACCCACTGAGCCACACTGGCTGGGCTCGGGGGTGTCTGTTGAGTCGTGTGCAGGCCAGTGTGCTGTTCAGGGCGCATCAGTGGCACCCACACCGACGGGGAGGGGGAGGGGCTGGGGGATTGTAGAGCAGCGGCCCTGCACTTGCTAACGGGCCTTTTACAAACCTGTGCCCCCTCAGTCCTGCTGTGTCCGCAGGGCATGGACCCAGGAGCACTCAGGCCGGGGCCGCCCCTGGGTCCCGGAGACAAGCTGAGGCTGGAGAGGGAGGGACCAGTGGCCTCTCTCTGTCCATACGGGCTCCTTTGAGCCCCAATCCCTTTGGCTCAACCCGGACGTGCCCTACAGGCCCCAGGCAGCGGGTCCACGTGATGAGCCTCAGGCCTCGCTCAGACCCTGCGTCCTGGCAGCCGGGAAAGCCTGGCCGGGCCGGGCTGCGCCTGGTGCCGCGTCGCTGATCGCTGGTCTAAGAACTCGCCGGTCACTCCGGAGCTCGCCCCTCAGTGTGGGCGCAGCAGTGGCCGCCCCCGCGATGCCGGGTCCCTGCGGCCGATGTCCCGGAAGTGCCGTGTCCCATGGCAGCGCGGCTGGAGGCGTGTGACGGCCTGGCTCCTACGGGGACATTGTTTTGATGCCTGGGTTCAGGGTGTGACAGACTCCCCACCGCCCAGGCATCGCTCCTGCTCTGTCGTCACTGTGTCACCCGGGGGAGATACTTGAGACGAAGTCCATGCCTCGCTCCTCTTGAAACTCACCCAGCGGAATTTTGTCACCCGGCCTGGTGTTCGGTGGAAATGAGAATTATTGTGACGGCTCCTCAGTGGGGGCGATCGCACGCTTTATTCCTCTACGTTTCTCATTGACTTTCTATGCTAAGGACGCCTGTCCCCCTCCCCACGGTCCATTCATTCATTTTACTGGGGGCTCATCGGTCTGCACTGTGCTCTCCGGACTGTGACAGTTGCCATCGTTTATTTCTTCATTCAAATTGCCCAGCTTCTCTCTTCTCACGTCTCCATCATCCTGTGAGCACAGGGTCTCCTCACGTCTCCATCATCCCGTGAGCATGGGGTCTTCTCACGTCTCCATCATCCTGTGAGCACGTCCTGCTTGGGGGACCACAGACGGGCACTTCCTGGCCCGGCCCCGGAACTAGTCATGTCACAAGGAGCCCGGGCTTCCGAATTGGAGGATGGTGCTTCATGCCAGGACTGGAAGCTGTGTGCTCTTTTGGATTTGACAGTTTTTCTGAGTCTGTGCTGCCCGCGCGGCTCTGAGGCAGGCCCTGGACCACAGAGCAAGCAAGGCCTGGCTGTGGGCTCTGACCACCCAGGCAGCCACACACCGTGGGGCTGGTACACCGTAGGGGCTGGTATACTGGAGGCGCTTGAAGACGCTGATAGGAAAAGAGCAGAAATGAGCACCATCGTGTTGTCCAGTCCAAGGCCGAGCGGGCGGTGCTGTGCCCACGGCTCTTAGGGGAACATCCTGCAGGCGCTGGGACCGGCAGCCCTGAAGTTCACACCGGCTGCGGGAATCACAGGCTCTTCCCGATCACATCGGCCTTGATCCTAAGGCCCCAATCGCTCAGCCCATTTTACAGATGAGCAAACTGAGCCGGGCAGCGACCCGGGACTCCAGCCAAGGTGCACACTGGGAGCTGGCCTCGGGATGGGACCGCGGGAGGGACGACAGGGGAGGACTGAGCCGCCCTCTGCTCTTGTCCCAGCGTGAGTCCCCCCCTCTGACCCCGAATCTTGGGGTACCTCCTCGCCAGGCTGTGAGCCACACCCCACAGCCTCACAGGCATGTCTCACCCAGCGGGTGCAGCTGGATCAAGACACGGCTCTGTCTGCTCCAGACCCTCAGTTCCTTCCAGGTTGTCACCTCCCCTGTGTGGTCACAGAATAGTGGCCCCCAATGAAATCCGCCTGACCCCAGACCCCGGCACGCCCACCTCACCCCTGTGGCAACAGCGTGCAGGTGGGACGAAGTTAAGGATCCTGAGATGGGAGATTATCCCGAGGGCGGAGTCAGGGAGAAATCAAAGCCTTTGACCATGGAGGAGGGGCCAGGAGCCAAGGGATGCGGGCGCCTCTGGGCACTGGAAAGGCTGGAATCAGATTCTCCCTGGGAGCCTCAGAGGAGCCGCTCTGCCCACACCTGGGTTTCAGCCAGTGCCTCAGCCAGTGCGCCCTCAGCCAGTGCGCCCTCAGCCAGTGCGCCCTCAGCCAGTCCCTCAGGCAGCACCTCAGCCAGTGCGCCCTCAGCCAGTCCCTCAGCCAGTGCGCCCTCAGCCAGTGCGCCCTCAGCCAGTGCACCCTCAGCCAGTCCCTCAGTCAGTGCGCCCTCAGCCAGTGCGTCCTCAGCCAGTCCCTCAGTCAGTGCGCCCTCAGCCAGTGCGTCCTCAGCCAGTCCCTCAGCCAGTGCGCCCTCAGCCAGTGCGTCCTGAGCCAGTGCGTCCTCAGCCAGTCCCTCAGCCAGTCCCTCAGCCAGTGCGCCCTCAGCCAGTGCGTCCTCAGCCAGTGCGTCCTCAGCCAGTGTGCCCTCAGCCAGTGCGTCCTCAGCCAGTCCCTCAGCCAGTGCGCCCTCAGCCAGTGCGTCCTGAGCCAGTGCGTCCTCAGCCAGTCCCTCAGTCAGTGCGCCCTCAGCCAGTGCATCCTCACCAGTCCCTCAGCCAGTGCGTCCTCAGCCAGTGTGTCCTCAGCCAGTGCGTCCTCAGCCAGTGCGTCCTCAGCCAGTCCCTCAGCCAGTCCCTCAGCCAGTGCATCCTCAGCCAGTGCGCCCTCAGCCAGTGCGTCCTCAGCCAGTGCGTCCTCAGCCAGTCCCTCAGCCAGTGTGCCCTCAGCCAGTGCGTCCTCAGCCAGTCCCTCAGCCAGTGCGCCCTCAGCCAGTGCGCCCTCAGCCAGTGCGTCCTCAGCCAGTGCGTCCTCAGCCAGTCCCTCAGCCAGTGTGCCCTCAGCCAGTGCGTCCTCAGCCAGTCCCTCAGCCAGTGCACCCTCAGCCAGTGCGTCCTGAGCCAGTGCGTCCTCAGCCAGTGCGTCCTGAGCCAGTGCGTCCTCAGCCAGTCCCTCAGCCAGTCCCTCAGCCAGTGCGCCCTCAGCCAGTGCGTCCTCAGCCAGTCCCTCAGCCAGTCCCTCAGCCAGTGTGCCCTCAGCCAGTGCGTCCTCAGCCAGTCCCTCAGCCAGTGCGCCCTCAGCCAGTGCGCCCTCAGCCAGTGCGTCCTCAGCCAGTGCGTCCTCAGCCAGTCCCTCAGCCAGTGTGCCCTCAGCCAGTGCGTCCTCAGCCAGTCCCTCAGCCAGTGCACCCTCAGCCAGTGCGTCCTGAGCCAGTGCGTCCTCAGCCAGTCCCTCAGCCAGTCCCTCAGCCAGTGCGCCCTCAGCCAGTCCCTCAGCCAGTGCGCCCTCACCAGTCCCTCGGCCAGTGCGCCCTCAGCCAGTGCGTCCTCACCAGTCCCTCGGCCAGTGCGCCCTCACCAGTCCCTCGGCCAGTGCGCCCTCAGCCAGTGCACCCTCAGCCAGTCCCTCGGCCAGTGCGTCCTCAGCCAGCCCCTCAGCCAGCGCGCCCTCAGCCAGTGCGCCCTCAGCCAGTCCCTCGGCCAGCGCGCCCTCAGCCAGCGTGCCCTCAGCCAGTCCCTCGGCCAGCGCGCCCTCAGCCAGTGCGCCCTCAGCCAGTGCGCCCTCAGCCAGTGCGCCCTCAGCCAGCGCGCCCTCAGCCAGTGCGTCCTCAGCCAGCGCGCCCTCAGCCAGTCCCTCAGCCAGCCCCTCAGCCAGTGCGTCCTCAGCCAGTGCGTCCTCAGCCAGCGCGCCCTCAGCCAGTCCCTCAGCCAGCCCCTCAGCCAGTGCGTCCTCAGCCAGTGCGTCCTCAGCCAGTGCGCCCTCAGCCAGCCCCTCAGCCAGTCCCTCAGCCAGCGCGCCCTCAGCCAGTGCACCCTCAGCCAGTCCCTCGGCCAGCGCGCCCTCAGCCAGTGCGCCCTCAGCCAGCCCCTCAGCCAGCGCGCCCTCAGCCAGTGCGCCCTCAGCCAGCGGGCCCTCGGCCAGCGCGCCCTCAGCCAGTGCGCCCTCAGCCAGTGCACCCTCAGCCAGTCCCTCGGCCAGCGCGCCCTCAGCCAGTCCCTCAGCCAGTCCCTCGGCCAGCGCGCCCTCAGCCAGCGCGCCCTCAGCCAGTGCACCCTCAGCCAGTCCCTCAGCCAGTCCCTCGGCCAGCGCGCCCTCAGCCAGCGCGCCCTCAGCCAGCGCGCCCTCAGCCAGTGCGCCCTCAGCCAGTGCACCCTCAGCCAGCCCCTCAGCCAGCGCGCCCTCAGCCAGCCCCTCGGCCAGCGCGCCCTCAGCCAGCGCGCCCTCAGCCAGCGCGCCCTCAGCCAGTGCGCCCTCAGCCAGTGCACCCTCAGCCAGCCCCTCAGCCAGCGCGCCCTCAGCCAGCCCCTCGGCCAGCGCGCCCTCAGCCAGCGCGCCCTCAGCCAGCGCGCCCTCAGCCAGCGCGCCCTCGGCCAGCGCGCCCTCAGCCAGCGCCCGTGGCACCCAGAACAGCAGGATAGTGCACCTTGTTTCCCGAGGCCATGGAGCTGGGCTGGTTTCTTGTTTATTATTATTAAATATGTTTTTATTCATCTCAGAGAGGAAGGGAAAGGGGGAGATAGAAGCATCAGTGATGAGAGAGAATCACTGATCGGCTGCCTCCTGCACGCTCCACACTGGGGATCGAGCCCGCAACCCGGGCATGTGCCCTGACCGGGACTCTAACCGTGACCTCCTGGTTCATAGGTCGACGCTCAGCCCCTGAGCCCCGCTGCCGGTCTGGGCTGGTTTTATAAAGCACCAGGGAAAATCAGGCCTCCGTCCTCATTGGCCACGTGACCCTGTGGGAAGGTGGGGGTGTGGGTGTTCCTCTGTTTGCTCCAGAAGCTTCTGGGGGTGGGGCCTGGGCAGTGAGTGGCCTGCTCTCACCTGAGTCACAGACCTGCTGTGTTCCAGATGCTGCTCCAACCCCGGTCGTCTCTCAGCGGGACTCCGGGACCCCTCCCGGCCAGCGGGGAGCGTACCCCACAGGTAGACATCCCTGGGCACGAAACACACCGCGGGGTTCGTACAGACTGTGGGACCCCTGGCCCCCCACCATGGGGTGGGGGAGGGGCTTGTTAAATGCAGATGCCCAGGTCCCTGCCCGGGCCCTGAATCCATCCGTCTGGGGTGGGGCCCAGGACCCCACATCCCCAGGGGCTAGGGTCTGGGTTCAGCTGCATTTGCAAAGGGCTCCCCTGGGCTCTGCTTCTGCTCAGGGGGACATGACCCTAAGGCAGCCGTGGGCAAACTACGGCCCGCGGGCCGGATCCGGCCGTTTGAAATGAATAAAACTAAAAAAAAAAAAGACCGTACTCTTTTATGTAATGATGTTTACTTTGAATTTATATTAGTTCACACAAACACTCCATCCATGCTTTTGTTCCGGCCCTCCGGTCCAGTTTAAGAACCCATTGTGGCCCTCGAGTCAAAAAGTTTGCCCACCCCTGCCCTAAGGTGCCTGCGAGGGAAGGGGCCCGGGAGGGTGACGGGTGGGGCACGGTAAGAACGGACAGAAGAGGTCATGCGCTGTGGGCAGAGGGAGGGAGGGCCTCGGGGAGGTGTCCCAGGGCTGGTTTCCGGGGACGGGGCTATGAGAACGGGGGCGGATTTCTGCAGGGCGTGGACGTGGGTATCACCTGGGGGGTAGCACCAGGGTGGGGGTGTGGTAAGAATCTGCCCCTTACCCCGGAGACCCCACCCTGACCCCCAGCTGTGCGGGACCCGGAGACCCCAGTGCTGCTGGCACCTCACCTTGGCCCGTCCCCCTTCCTCTCGGAGGTCCGAGCGCCCTGTGGTCTCGGTGGTCAGGACCAGGGTTTGAGAAAGCAGCCCGCCCTCAGATGGGGCAGCAGGGGCAGCTCAGGACAGATTCGAGGTGCTGCCCACTGCCCGTTGGTAGCTGGCCAGACCCCAGAGCTGCCCAGTCTCTGCCCCGGCCCTGCCCACGGGAGGGGGTGTTTGCTCTGGGGCCATTTGCTGGAAAGTTCTAAGGGGGTGCAAGGCTGTTCAAAGGGCGTGGGAATCTCTCTCCCTACCTCCTCTTTCTCCTTCCCTCCCTAACCCCCGCCCCCAGCAGCCCCTGGGGCTCTGGGGACTCCTGGGTTCTGGAGGCCTCCTTGGGGGCCGGGGTGGGTGGGGGCATCTGAGCTGAGATCTGCATCTTAGGGAGCCAGGCTGGCACCGCAGGGGGGGTCGGGCTCCCGTGGACCTCCAGGCCTGTGATGGAGGGAGGTGGGTGTGACCTGGGCAGGGCTGGGGTGGGAAGAAGGGCAGGAGCTGGGTTGGGGTGGGGCTAGGGGTCTGTGGGGTGGGGCTAGGGGTCAGAGGGTCCTGTCTGGGGCTGGCGGTGGGGAGGTCGGGCTGGAGGTCTCGGTGACTCAGGACCACCTGCCGAAAGCTCCTGGGGCCTGTGCTGGGGCTGGAGGGGGAGCTGCCCCATCGCTCTGGGTGGAGCAACTCACCCTCCATGAGAGAAACTGGGGCTCAGGGGATGGGGGGATGGGCATCGGCACTGGGTGCCCACAGGCGGCGCCTAAGGTGGGCATTGAACCCGGGCCCCGCCCATGGCTGGGGCTCTGGGGCGGGGTGGGCGGGCGGCCTAACCTTGACCTGTCCCTGCAGACCTGACGCTGCAGCTGCAGGCCGTGCGGAGGCGGAGCGGGCAGCCGGACCCCGGGCTGCAGCAGGCCCTGCGGGCCCGGCTCCGCCTGCTGGAGAACGACAGCCGGGAGGTGGCCCGCACACTGGGGGTGAGTGGCTCCCTGGGGCCTGGGACCTGGGGGAGCGCAGGTGTAGGGCCCCCCCCCGACAAGGGGACGGGTGGACGGTGCGGAGGAGATGGGGGGGGGGGGCACAGCAGGACCAGGGGCCGCGAGTCCTGGCCTCCAAGGGGCCAAGGCCATGGGCAGGAAGGCCGCCCTCCACCTCCCCTAGCGGCGGCCTGCGGCTCGTCCCCGCCCGCTCTCCTGGATGTGTGTCCCCAGGGACCAACTGTCACTCCTGCAGGTGCAGCCACGCAGGGGCCACCGAGTTCCCAGGGTCCCCCACCCCTTCCCCCAGCGCCCTCCACCCCCTGGGCTGTGAAGGCCCCTTGATGGGGAGTAAAGGGCCTGGGAGCTGATCTTATTCTCTGATCTGCGGGATGGACAGTTGGACAGGAGGCTGGAGGAGGAGGGGCTGGGTTAGGGACAGGTGGCCACCCTCTAACCATGGCGCCAGCCTGGCCGGAGGGAGCCGGTGTGAGCCCCACCCCCGCCACAGCTCCATGGGCACCCTGTACACGCTCAGCAGCGGGGCTGCCCTCGGGACCCCGGGCGGGCACTGCAGGTGAGCTGCTGGCTCTGGGCTGAACCCCTGCTGTGCCACGTACTGAAGGTCAGGCAAGCGGATGACAGCAACTCCCCCCCCCCCCCCCCCCAGCGACACACACATTCCTGGGCTGTGAGGGGTCCTGGCTGTGCTGCTCCAGTGCCCCTTCACGCTGCCAGCAGGGGACAGGCATATGCTGGCCGGTCCCTGGCAAACCGGGAGTGGGGGGCAGGGTGCCCAGAGCGTGGAGGGCCCAGGAGCTCTGGACGTGCCCCAGGGGCTGGGGAGCCACAGCAGGCTTGAGAGCGTGAGGGGCGCCCCTGGGCTGTCGAGGAGGCAGCTGTGTGTTGGTGCCGGTCCAGGGTCATGTCTTCAAAAGGTGCCCCTCTCGTGACCGTCCCTCCTACGGTCAGACGCCTCAGTACCGCGGGGACGTTCCTGATTCCTGCTTCTCCCGGTCAGGAGCTGTCGGCCCGGCTGCTGTCCATCCACAGCGACCAGGACCGGCTGGTGGTGACCTTCAAGACCTTCGAAGAGATCTGGAAGTTTTCCACCTACCACGCCCTCGGTAAGGCCGAGCCGGCGGGACTCCCCTGCCAGGCCCTGTCCACACCAGGCTGGTGTGTACGATCGGGCTCAGAGTAGGTTAGTGCCCCGCGGCCTCCGGGGCAGCTCACCTGTGCTCAGGTCGGGGGCTGGGTGGGTGGGGGGCTCCAGATGCTCAGGGCTGTGCGGCCTCATGGCTGGGCCGAGTCCCCACCTCCTTCCAGCGCGGGACCTCCCAGCTCTCTGACCGGCCCAGCCCGCTGAGCACAGTCCAGGAAACTGTCATTCACCCTCAGCCGTGGTGCTTGCTTTCCAGAATATTCCTCGTCCTTTGGGGAGGCATTTGCAGGGTCCCCTGGGGAAACACGCCCCACACCCCTCCCCACAGCCTGAGAGCCCAGGAGGTTTGGAAATAACAACCAGCGACAATTCCCTGCTGCCCCGAGCAGGGCCCCCCCCGTCCTCCCCCCCCCCGCCCCCCCACCCCCCCCGGCCCCCCATGAGAACACTGTCCCGTTTCTCAGACGAGGAGGCCGGGGCCCTAGAGCAGCGGTTCTCAACCTGTGGGTCGCGACCCCTTTGGGGGTCGAACGACCCTTTCACAGGGGTCGCCTAAAACCATCAGAAAACACATATATAATTCCATATTGTTTTTGTGATTAGTCACTATGCTTTAATTATGTTCAATGTGTAACAATGAAAATACATCCTGCATATCAGATATTTACATGACGGTTCCATAACAGTAGCAAAATTACAGTTATGAAGTAGCAACGAAAATAATTTTATGGTTGGGGGTCACCACAACATGAGGAACTGTATTAAAGGGTCACGGCATTAGGAAGGTTGAGAACCGCTGCCCTAGAGGAAGTAACTGTCCTCCTTTAACCTTCCCGAGGCCCGGGGTGGTCAAATCAGTCGTCCGGGGTCAGGACTGGCCCCTGCAGCTCAGATAGTGAGACAGGGCCACCTGGGCCGGGGCAGCTGGGTGGGTGTCTCCCTGAGCCTGGTGGGTGCTGGGCTCGGCCACCCCCGAGCGCGCCGTGACCGGGCTGCCTGCCGCAGGCTTCACGCACCACTGCCTGGAAGACCTGCTGGTGGGCCAGGCCTTCTGGCTGCGCTCGCCCGAGGAGCACGAGGAGGTGGCCATCCAGGTCCACGTGGACGAGGAGGCGCTGAGGCTGACGCACGAGAGCCTCCTGGTGCAGGAAGGTGAGCTGCGCGGGCAGTGGCGCCGGCCCACGCTGTGCTGGGGACTCGGGGTCCCTACAGCTGGGGGGCTCTGGGGGGGCTGGTGCAGAGGGAACAGAGGGGCTTGGGTGGGGAACACCGACAGGGAGGTGCCCGAGCTTTATCACGGTCAGCTCCCCAAGAAATAAGGGGGTTTGGTTTGCAAGCGCCACCCCAGCTCGCGCCCCTGACTCGGCCACACAGCCTGACGCTGCTGCCCACCTGGCCACGGGGAGGAAGCTGGGCGGCTGGGGTGGGCCAACCCGCCCGTCTGGCCCTTCACAGCACAGAAGGGGAAACTGAGGCCCCAAGAGTCTGAGGGGGAGCCAGGCTCCCAGGGGAAGGCCGGCAGAGCCAGGACCCCAGCCCAGGTCCAGCCTCCCAGTCTGGCCCCTGGGGTCTGGTGTCTGAGCAGCTGTGAGTGCAGAGACAGGGTGGGGGTGCCGCCCGCACACGTGTCCTGACGGGGAGAGTGGGTCCTGCTGCAGAGCTATGGCTGCCTCTGAGTCTGGCCGCCCTGAGTGACCACCCTCTGTCGCTTTGAAGGGCCTTTCTTTGTCCTGTGTCCTGACGGCTATGTGAGAGTGACCACCGGTCCCCAGGGTGCAAGCAGGGGCCCCCAGCCCCTCAGGCCGGCTTCAGGGGCTCCCCAGGGAGAGGCGGCCCCGGCAGCGGGCTCTCCGGCCGGCAGGCTCAGCGTGTGCTCCGAGGAGGAGGCGGCCGTGTCCGCCGCAGAGCCTCTGACTCCGTTTCATCAGTAGGTACCGGCCTTCGTTCCTCTGCATCCCGCTGGCAGGCCCCCCACAGAGGCCCAGGCCCTGGGCTGTCCGTTGGGGGGGGGGGCGCGTGAGCCCCCAGACCCCACGCTCCCTCCGCTGCTCCCAGCCCACCTGCCTCAGATGACAGGTCACTGAGTGCTCCCAGTGCTGACGCTGACGGAGCTCTCGCTTCCTCGACTGGCTCGTTCTGGAAAGCTCCTCAGGGAGCCGCAGGGCGTGTGCCCGCAGCTGGGCGCTTGGGAACCTGCGCCAGTGCCACCCAGGCAGGCGCAGCCTGAGACCGAGCTGCCCACATGCTGACCACGGGGCAGAAGCTCGGCTGGGAGCCGCCTGGCAGCCACGGCAAAGAGAGAAAGTTCATCTCCCGGCGTCCACTGTCCCTGAAGGAACAAGCCGTGGCTCGGCTTCTCTCCTGGGAAATAAAGGGCGGCCCCGGGATGGGAGCCTGAGGATGGGCAGGAGGCGCCTGGGCTGGGCCACACCCGGCCCTAAAGGCTGCAGCCCGGGGCAGGGGTGTGTGTGTGTGTGTGTGTGTGTGTGCGTGTGTGTGTGGTGGGGGGCAGGTGATGGGACCTGCCTGAGTCCCGGGGGCTGCTAACTCACCAGTCCCCGCACAGTTTCACTCCCACCCCAAAGCTGAAATCCCACAGCAAAGACCTCCCTCTCCCACTCCAGATGGGCTCTCAGGGTCGCCTGGGACCCCTTCGAGGACTCTGTGGGTGGACCCGTGACACCAGACGTCCAGCTGATGGGTAAATGTCTCCACTGGGGAAGCGGCCGGGGGGGATGGTGGGGGGGAGGAGAGGGGAGGCACCAGCATCTGGAAGCTTCTGCCCCCACATGAAGGCACCCCAAGCCAGAAGACATAGAATTCTCTCCAGTTCACAAGGTGATAACTGAGGCTCGAGGCCTATGGGCTGGTGCAACCCCCCCACCCCCCGCAGCACAGCCAGGCCAGGCTGGTCACTCTGGGTTAAACACCTGAGCCCCGGCACAGGCGGGCTGGAGTGGGCTGGGCGGGGCCGGGGCTAGAGCTGTTATTAACACTAATGAGGAGTGAGGCCAGCTCTTCTTTCGAAAAGCCAGCGCTGCTGGGACCCTGGGCTCCGGCCAGCGCTTTGCTCTGCCCCAAGCTGGCTAGTGTGGGGGCCTGCGTCCCTGTGACATGGACACGAGGCACCGTGGGAGGGGGATGAGAAGGACCCATGTTCACAGCCGCATGCGCCCTGAGTGGGCCCTGGCGGGCCTTGCTGGCGAGGAATGGAGGGAGGGGCCCTGGCCTTGGGGCCGACACCCAGGCCAAGTTTATCCAAGTCTCCAGGCCTCAGTTTCCCAGCGTCAGCGTGAGGACACAGCGCCCGCTCCGAGGACCCCATAGATGCCCAGCCCTCACGTGCGGAAGGGCAGGTGGCCGGGCCTCACCACACGCCGGGCAGGTGCCACATGTCCCACGGCAGGACTGGGGGCGCCTGGCTGCGGCTGCCGTCTGCCCGCCCCCCCCCCAGCCCCCACCCAGCACTGACCCGTGCCCTCCCTCCGCAGCCGTGGGCCTGGCCTCAGCCGTGGCCGGCTGCCAGGGCGCGGGGCCCGAAGAGCTGGCCTTCCACAGCGGCGACCTCATCGAGATCCTGGGCGCGCAGGTGCCCGGCCTGCCCTGGTTCCTGGGCCGGCACGTGGCCTCCCGCCAGGTCGGGTTTGTGCGGACGAGTCTCGTCAGTGTGCAGGGCCACGCGTCTGAGTGAGTGGCTGAGGCCCCGCCCCTCCCTGACCCCGCCCCTCGCCCTGGGAACCCTGCGGCTGCCTACCGGCTGCCTACCTGGCTGCCACCTGCTTCACAGGTGACAAGGCTGGGCTCATCCTGGACCACACCCCCCAGTCTGCTCCCAGCCATGTCCCGGGGCTGGAGCGAATCCAGGCTGCCATCCCCTATCCCCAGGGCCAGTGTCCCTTCCTGTCCGAAGGCGGACGCCAACCACTGAGCCCCGCCGGCCGGGCTGTTCTTGTATCTTAATCCAGAGGTGTGTCGGGCCCGGGACCCGGTCCTGCTTAGCAGGAGACCCTAGGCCAGTGATGGCGAACCTTTTGAGCTTGGCGTGTCAGCATTTTGAAAAACCCTAACTTAACTCTGGTGCCGGGTCACACATAGACATTTTTTGATATTTGCAAACATAGTAAAACAAAGACTTATATTTTTGGTATTTATTTTATATATTTAAATGCCATTTAACAAAGAAAAATCAACCAAAAAAACGAGTTCGCGTGTCACCTCTGACGCGCGTGTCACAGGCTCGCCATCACTGCCCTAGGACTTCCCTCAGTCACTCGACAATCTTACTAAAGTCTGTCCTGCTGCAGAGCCTGGGCTTGACCCCTTGTTTAGCGAACAGCTGGTGCTATTCTTTCCCTCCTAACATTCTGACAGAACTGCAGACTCGGGGAAAGGTCACGTGACAGCATGAGGTCCCCGCACCCTCCCCCCAGATGGCCCGCGTGTCCACGGGACGATGGCTTTCTCCTCTTTTCTCTCCACTTCCCGGCTTCCCTAGGCCCTCTGAGAGGGAATTGAGAACATGATGTTCTTTACTCCGAAACCATTCAGTGTTTTGAAAACCAGACATCCGCTTGCATAACCCCTGTCTGGCTGTCAAGGCCAGGATGAACCCCCACACGTCCTCACACACCCCACTCGGATCCGCCAGTTTCCCATACGCCCCTCTAGCCAGAGAACATTCCAGACCACGTGTTACCAGCTGCCCTGTCTCCTCGTCGAGTCCCCTTCGCCTGCAGTTCCCCGCCTGTCTTGTCTTTTATGACACGGACATTTTGACCTTTATTTTGTCCAATGTCCCACCAGCTGCTCTAAGGTTCCCTTTACCTTCTCAGAACAGCATCCCCTGAGTTTCAAAGTGCATTTCCAAGTTCCATATTCTGCGGGTAACGTAGTCCTGTAAGCAACAGTGGCCTCCTCCTCTCCCCCCGCCCCTCCCTCTGTGTCCTCTGTCTTCCCCCCACCGACCTCACAGAGCACACGCGTGTTTGTGCGGGTTTGTGCGGGGTGCCTGGGAGCACCGTGGGGCTTGTGTGAGGAGCTGAGTGTGTGGAGGGATCCATTCTGCCTGCACCGTCACGCAGGCCTCTGGGGCGGGGGGCGGGGAAGGGGGCACTTGGGGTTGGGCTTTGCAGGCGGCCCAAGAACCCTTCTCCCCAGGCTGCTGTGACCCACTGCGTCTGTCCCAGCTCCTGCTCCAAGCGCCTGCTGCTGGCCAGGCGAGGCTCCCTGGGAGGCAGGACGTTTGGTGTTGTTTGTGATCTGGGGCCTTCACTGCTGGGCACCCAGTAGGTGTGCAGGGAGCGCAGTGGGTCTTCCCGGGCGGCGCCATGGGAGCCTCGGTGTGAAGGGAGGCCTCTGTCTCTCCAGGCTGGACAGCGTGCTTTTCCTCGATGAGGACGAGCAGGCCTTCTTCAGCAGGGAGGGCCGCTTCTCCGAGGAGGACGCCCGGCGGCTGCTGAGCAGGACGTCGGGCGCGGACATCTGCACGGCGTACAGCTTGGGTAGGTGGGTGCGGCCCGGCCCAGGGGCCCGGGGGCTGGGCCCAGGCCGCCGCCTCCCAGACCCGCTGTCCCGGGTCACCTCCCCCGGCACGTGGGCTTCTCCTGAGGCCGTGCAGAGGGAGAGGACGGAGGCGTGTCCCCAGCGACGGAAGGAAACGGACGGGACGAGGCCAGGACAGACTGGCCAGTCGCTGCACTGGTCACGAACGTCACTCACGGCTTCATCCCCCTGGATGGAGATAGACACGCGTGGGTGCACGCCTGCATGGATGCACAGATACACATGCACATGTGCACACACACATGCACATGCATATGCATACACGCCCACATGAAGACATGAACACACACACATACACACACACACACATCTGTCTGCTGCGAACATGTGTGGCAACCTTTCCCACCAGCAGCCGATGAGAACCCCGCCCACTCAGCCCTGCTCCTCTCTGCGCGGCGCTCACACCGGCCTGGGCCTCCGCCAGCCTGGTGGGCCGTCTCTCCTCTTTCCTAGGACCTCACACTGGGGCCCTGGTTCGGGGGAGGCGTCGGGGTCAGCTCTCCCTGCCGGCCGCCCCGTGGTCTCCCAGGGGCTGTCACTTGGCAGGTCTCTGGTCAGCTCTTTCTCAAGTGGTTTCTGTGGCAGCCAGCAAGCTGCTAGTGTACCCACTTCACAGAGGGGAACACTGTGGCTTGGGGAGGCGCTGCCCCTGGGGTGAGGGCAGCGCCCTGTTCCCTGGGAGAGCCCGCAGCCTCGAGGGTGGAAGCCACAGCCCCTCGTGGGAGGCAGCCCTGCAGGGGTGCGGTGGGGGCAGGCCCTGGGAGGCGTGGCTTCCCGGCCCCTCAACGGTGGGCCTGGGCCCCACTGCCCCTCGCCGGCGCTGGAGTTGGGAGTGTCACCATCCGGGGGTCACCACCTCTGCAGGACACGGCCCGGGGTCAGAGGGCACTGGCCGGAGGCTGACCGTTCTCTCCTCCCCTTTCAGACAGACTCGGAGAAACTGAGGCTGAGCCGTCAGAAGAGCAAGGTGGGTTCCTCCACGCGGCACGGGCTCCTCCGGTCACGGCTGGACCCCGGAGCTGACGCGGGCAGAGGCTGCGGAGCTGGGCGCCCGTGGGTGCTGGGCACGGCCCTCACTCCTCCTTGGGGAGGGCTGAGGGAGGAGGTCCTGCCCTGAAGGCTGGAGGAGGTGCTGGTGGAGCATCCTCCACTGTGGCTACAGGTCCCAGCAGACATGCCAGACCCCAAGCCCTGCCCCACCATGCCGGAGCCCATGCCCGGCCCCCTGCGCTGTCCCCTGCTAAGGTGGGTCCCCTCCATGCTCAGCCCCCAACACTGTCCCCAGCTAAGGTGGGTCCCCTCTATGCCCAGCCCCCCCACACTGTCCCCAGCTAAGGTGGGTCCCTCCATGCCCGGCCCTGGGTCCCTTCGCACCACCCGCAGCAGCTGGCGGTCCCACGGGCTCTGCTTAAGGGTGAAGCGGGCGCTGAATTTGGAGCCTTATGTTCAGAAGTAAGTCCCTCGGGGGCCTGCTCCCTCCCGGAGGGGCTGGTCCAGGGAGAAGCCCTCCTCCCTCCTCCCTCCACTTCCTCCCGACAGAGGGTCTGCATGGGAGAGGCACAGATGTAATGCCAAGGCCCCTTTGAGGTCCCCGAGAGCAGGCCCCATTGGAGCACAAACACCGAGGGCCACTTTGGGGTGTCGGTGAGAAAGCCCTCCCCCAGGGCTGTCTCAGGGCGCCCTCCGAGCCTCGGGGGGTGAGGACAGGAAGACGCTGTGGGCTCCCTGCCCAGAGGAGGGGGTTCACACCCCGCGAGCCCCGGGAGCACAGGCCGGGAGGGCTCTGTGGCCTCGCCAACCTGGGTGTTTTCTTAGCAAATCGAATGTCTAGTCGAGTCGGACGCCGGCCAGCGAGCCACACACCCTGCATTGACGCCCGACTGCGCAACCAACAGGCACTGCCAGCCTGGAGCCCTTCACTCGCGGATCCGAGACAGAGGCGTCTTTGCTGCTTCTCTCCTCCCAGCCTTCCCCAACCGTGTTTTCCCAACAGGAAACGGGCGTGTTTGCTCCGCGACTGGACTAGCTTTCGGGCCTGGCTCTTTCCACAGCCAACAGTCCCAGGTCCCCATGTTCTCCAGCCCCCGCCCTTTCTCTCCTTGACCCTCTAGAGACCGTGGCCTCCGCTTCTCAAACCCTTTAGGGCGAAGTGGAGCCTGGGGTGGGGCCTCTCCCACTCTTTCTTGTTGGAAGTCGTCCCAGGAGAGAAAGGGGTCTTCCTCCCCCAGGGCTGGTTCTCTCAGTCCCGTGGCTCTCTCAATTCTGTGGCTGGCTCGGTTATGTGGCTGGCTCTCTCAATTCTGTGGCTGGCTTGGTTCCGTGGCTGGCTCCCTCGGTCCCGTGGCTGGCTCAGTTCCGTGGCTGGCTCTCTCAGTCCCGTGGCTGGCTTTAGAGCTCAGGCTAATCCCTTCCTCTGATTGGCTCTTGATGATGTCACAGGATCGCTGCACCTGACTGGAGACACGTGGGCAGTTGCAGCACTGAATGGGTGTCCCACTGAGTGGCTTTGAAGGGAAAGGGGTCTCTGTGTGGTCACAGAGCGAGGACACTAGTCTCCTGCCACTGCTTTCAAACAGGGAAGAATAAGAAAAGGCCAGACTGACCTGTGTTCTCCCTGTAACCATACGACTGTGCTCCCACTGTGCGCTGAGCTCCCACTGTGCTCCCACTGTGTGCTGGGCGTTGGGCATTCCCTGGGGAAGCAGTATCTGCCAAACGCCGCCACAGGGACGCTGCGCCTGGGGAGGGACATCCCTGCCCCATGCTGCCCCAGACTCTAATCCATCTGGTGTTTTGGTAACTTGCAGAAACACCTCTGTCTGGCCTGCACCCGGAGCCACATGAGACCCTGCAGAAGGTGAAGAAGGTTCTAGAACAATGTAAGTCCCACCACAGCTGCCCTGAGGAGCCAGTGTCCTGGGGTCTCCAATCAGCATCCAGTGGAGCAAGCTCACCAGACACCGAGGAGCCCTCCTTCTGCCTGGACGCGGAGGACGACTGGGCCGACCCGGAGGCCCTGGGCTCCCTGTTGCGGTTCCTGGATGCTCCTGGGTACGAGCCCGCCTTCCGTGGCCTGTATGACGCCTCCCTGCCGGGGCTCGGCACCATGTTCTGTGGCTTCGCCGACGAGGAGGAGCTGGCCGGACGCCTGGCCCAGGCCCGGGGGGTGGCCAAGAAGGCAGACCTCCCCATGGCCCTGGCCAGGCTCTGCTTCCTGCTGGGCCGGCTGTGCGTGCGGAGGCTCAAGCTGTCCCAGGCGCGCGTGTACTTCGAGGAGGCCCTGGGGGCCCTGGGCGGCCACTTCGGGGACCTCTTCCTGGTGGTGGCCCTGTATGCCAACCTGGCCACCGTCCACCTGCGGCAGAGCAACAGGGACAAGTGCGGGCAGGTGGTGCCCAAAGCCTGCGCCCTGCTCCTGGGGACGCCGGGCCACGTCTGCAGCACCGAGGCCGAGGCGGAGCTCCTGCGGCTCGCCCTGCGCAGGGCCGTGGGCGCCCGCAGCCCACAGGCCGAGGCCCGCGCCTGCTTCCTGCTGGCCGGGCACCAGGTGCACCTCAAGCAGCCCGAGGCGGCCCTGCCCTTCCTGGAGAGGCTGCTGCTGTTGCACGGGGCCCTGGGGCGCCCGGACGCCGCGTGGCCGGCCGACGGCTACCTGCTCCTGGCCGACATCTACAGCCGGAAGTGCCTGCCGCACCTGGCGCTCAGCTGCGTCCGGGTGGCCTCGCTGCGGGCGCGGGGCTCGCTGGCCAGCTCGCTGCGGAGCGTGGACCTGGTCCTGCGGAACACGCCGCAGCCCCCGCGCCTCCCCTCGCAGATCGCGCACTACCTCCGGCAGGCGCTGGCCGCCCCGGCCCCCGGCCCGGCCCCCGCGTGGCGCGGGCCCCTCTACGCCAGCCTGGCCCAGCTGCACAGCCTCCACCGGCAGCACGGCCGGGCCATCTCCCTCATGACGCGGGCGCTGGAAGCGGACGCCGAGACGGGTGGCCGCCGGGTCGTGGACGACCTGGTGGCCCTGGCCTGGCTGCACGTGCTGCACGGGCAGAGCCCGGTGGCCCTGGGCATCCTGCAGGCGGTCCTGGACGCGGCCGTGGCCGGCGTGGACCAGGAGGGCGTGGTCGCCAACATGATGGCCCTCGCCCTGAAGAGGACGGGCAGGACGCGGCTGGCGGCCGAGGGCTACTTCCGCGCCCTGGGCATCGCCCGGCACCTGGGCCAGCGGCGGAACCAGGCGGTGGCCCTGGCCAACTTCGGGGCGCTGTGCCTGCAGGCGGGGGCCCGCGGGCTGGCCCAGCACTACCTCCTGGAGGCCGTGAGGCTCTTCTCAGGGCTGCCCAGCGGGGAGTGCGGCCGGGACTTCACCCACGTGCTCCTGCAGCTGGGCCACCTGTACACGCGCCGGGCCCTCGCCCAGCGGGGCAAGTGCTACTACGAGTGGGCCTTCCTGGTCGCCGCGGAGACGGGCAACCTGGAGAGTAAGTGCCGCCCAGCCCCGCTCTCACTTCCTGGAAAGAGCGTGTTCTCTTTCCATCTCCGGCCAGAGCACCTGGGGTGTGAGAGTCACAGGCGGGCGGTGGTTTTTCCGCCGCCGACAACGCTGAGTAATGGAAACCACGAGCTGTTTGCTGGCGCCGAGGCCGCTCCCACACTGGGCCGGACAGGCAGGGCCCCCGGCTCGTCTCTGTCTGCCTGGGGTGTGGAGCCCTGGCAGGCCCATAGCCCGAGCATCCCCACCGTCGTGGGCATAGCCCAGGCCGGGCCGGAGGGGCTGGGCACAGAGGAGCCCGGGGCCTTGAACGTGGGTGATTTAGCCAGTGGCTTCCTCTAGGCATCCGCCAGCCCTGCCCGCCAGACGCCTCCCCGGTGGCGGGCGGTTCCCAGGGCTGAGGAGCCACTGGCTGTATTAACAGCCCCTCGCTGTGCAAATACACCGGGCTCTGTGCCGGCTCCACCTGCCAACGTGACCTGAGTGGGTCTTGTGGGAAGCAGTGACCAGCTCACAAAGTGGTCCTCGGGGTGGTGGGGGCAGCTCCTGGCCCCGACGCGGGGGCCAGGGGAGTCTGTGTGGTCTGGGACCCGAGGGTCAGGAGGGTTTAGCCAGGCATTAGGTGGGCGGCGGGCAGAGCTGGCAGCAGGCGCGGCTTATACGAAGGCCCTGGGTAGGTGAGCTGGGCCGTGCATTGAGGTGCAAGGTCTGGGTGGGATGGGTGGTGGGTGTTGAGAACCTCGATCGGGGCCAGGCAGGGCAGGGGAACCCACGCTGCTTGTGGCATTTTCCCTGAGGGCACTGGGGAGCCACCGCGGGCCGTAGCACCCTCACCGAGGCCGGCAGGGGGCCCTCTGAACCTCAGGGAAGAACCAAGGGGGGGCGGGTCTGGGGACTTGTGGCCTCAGACAGGTCGGGCTGCGCTTGCCAGGGGCCCCCGTGGGCCTCCCAGAAACCTCCTGTGGGCCCCCAGGGCACTCGGGGATTCAGAGTTGGGGGACCTGGGGATCATGTTGTTACCCCCAAACTGAATAGCGAGGAGACCCAGGCCTGGGGTGATACCCAGGGCCACCCAGTGCTCACTCGGGGCCCCTTTTTAGGCTGTTCCAGCCGTCTGTGTCCTTCGGGCCTTTGCCCATCTCCACCTTCACTCCTTTCTCCTGGTCAGTCTGCGAAAGCTGTGTCCGCACGGTTATCTTGTCAAGGAACGGCCTTTGGCTTCACTGACTTTCCTGCTGCGTTGCTGGTGTCTGTCTTTTTTACCGGCTCCCGGGTCTTCACTTTCCTTTTGCTCGCTCTGCCTCTGGTTCGCTCCTCCTCTTCTAGCTCCTCGGAGTGGAAGCTGAGAGGCTGTTACTGGAGATGTTCTTCTCTCTAAAGACACTTACCGGCGTAAGCCCCCGTGGGCTGCTCTCGCCGCGTCCTGTGTGGGCGCCTCGCGCTCTGTCTCTGCTCCTCTCCGCACGTCTCCCCGTCTCCGGCCCCGAGCTTCCTGGGCCCCTGGGTGCTGAGGAGTTCGCTCACTTCCACGTATCTGTGAATTTCCCAAACTTCCTTCTGTTTGTTTATTTATTTATTTATTTATTCTAAATATATTTTCATTGATTTCAGAGAGGAAAGGAGAGGGAGAGAGAGATAGAAACATCCATGATGAGAGAGGATCACTGATCGGCTGCCTCCTGCACGCCCCCCACTGGGGATCCAGCCCGCAACCTGGGCATGTGCCCTGACTGGAATCAAACCCGGACCCTTCAGTCCGCAGGCCGACGCTCTATCCACTGAGCCACACCATCCAGGGCTGTTTATTACTTTTTACTTTATTTTTATTGTTGACAGATGTCCCCCATTTCCCTCCCCCTTTGCCCGCCTCCACCCAGCCCCCCTCTCCCTGCCCCCCCCCCCGAATCTGGCCATCACCACGCTATTGTCTGTGTGTCCAAGGGCTGTGCATATAGGTTCTTCAGGTCATTTTTTTCAAAATATGTTTTTCTATGTTTCAGAGAGAGGAAGGGAGAGAGAGAGAGAGAGAGAGAGAGAGAGAGAGAAACATCAATGATGAGAGAGAAACGCGGATTGGCTGCCCCCTGCTGGGGATGGAGCCCACAAGCAGGGCATGCGCCCTGACCGGGAGTTGAACCATGTCCTCCTGGTCATGGGTTGATGATCAGCCACTGGGCCCCGCCGGCCGGGCTTCGGGTCATGTTTACAGGGAAAGCTCTCGCTGCCCCAGGCCCCCTCTCAGAGGGTGAGGCAGGCGGTGGCCGGGAGCCAACTTCCTGAGGGAGCTTTGGATCCGGATGCCGGCCGCTGGATCTGAACCCCATCTCCACTGCCTGTCCGGACTCAGCCTTGGACTCAGAGTGCCACCTGCAACACAGGGGTGCAGGTGCCCAGCCTCGCCAGCTCAGTGTGACGAGCTGTCGGCCGGGAGGAGTGGTCGGTGCCGCGGGAGGGCCTGGCCAGGACCCCAGCCCAGGGCTTATAAAAACGGGGGCGCTGTCTCTCGAGCATCCGTGGCTGCCCTGCCTGGCCCCAGTGTGTGACCTTGAATAGGGTTCTCGGCCTGGGTGGGCTCAGTGTCCGATCTGCGGTGACCCCCGCAGAGGGCGGGAGAGGCGGGCACACAGCAGGGGCCTGCGAGCCCCCAAACCCGCTGCAGCCAGTGCCGCAGCCTCTCCCTGTCTCCCCGCCCAGGCCAGCTGCGTGCCGTCCAGCGGCTGTGCCACTTCTACAGCTCGGTCAGGCCCCGCAGGGCCCAGTGCGTCATCTACCACGAGTTCCAGCTCGAGCTGGCCCGCCGGGCGGCCGACAAGGAGCTGGAGGGGCAGCTCCTGGAGACCATCAGCCGGCTCTACCTGTCCCTGGGCACCGAGCGGTGAGGCTCCGCGGGCGCTGGGGCGGCCGGGACCAGAGGCTGCGCCAGCCTCCCGGGGGGCCCTCCCGGGAACCCTCCTTCCTTGGCGCCCCGGGGAGGACTCGCCAGCCGCCCGGGTGTCACTCTGACCGTTGCTTCCGCTTCCAGGGCCTACAGATCGGCGCTGGACTACACCAAGCGCAGCCTGGGCATCTTCATCGACCTCCAGGAGAAGGAGAAGGAGGCGCACGCCTGGCTGCAGGCGGGAAAGATCTACTACCTGCTCCAGCAGAACGAGCTGGTGGACCTGTACATCCAGGTGGGCGGGGCGGGCACCTGTGCCTCCAGGGGGCGGGGCAGGCACCTGTACATCCAGGTGGGCGGGGTGGGTACCTGTACATCCAGGTGGGCGGGGCGGGCACCTGTGCCTCCAGATGGGCAGGGCCAGGCACCTGTGCCTCCAGATGGGCGGGGCCAGGCACATGTGCCTCCAGGGGGCAGGGCAGGCACCTGTACCTCCAGGTGGGCGGGGCGGGCACCTGTGCCTCCAGGGGGGCGTGTGGGTCTACGTACTCACTCACTCACTCACTCATCCCTAAGCCACTGCTGAGCTGCGTGCCAGGTGCCCGTGCCGTCTCCCCACACCCCTGACCCCGCTGCCAGCATCTCCCAGCATCTCAGCTCCCAGGGGCAGAGCCCCCACCAGGCTGGCGCACAGCACGTGCTGAGTCACGTGCACACTGTGCCCACGCAGCGGCACACGGGAGACCTTGCCCCAGCAGCACAGGCACGTGTGCTTTAAACAGGACGCGATGGGGGCGAACCGGGAGGCTCCTGGTCCTTGCGAGGCTGTTCCTTTCTGAGCACCGGCCGCACCTCCCTGGCCAGGGGCCGAGGCTCCCGGGTGAGGGGCTGCGGCTGAGGGGCTGTGGCAGGGTGGGGGTGCAGAGGAGCGGGAGGGCAGGCTCCTGCCCACCTGGGTCACTGAGGCTGTGTGAGCGGCAGCGAGGGGGGCCGTGCCCACCAGGAGGGGCGTTCGGGCAGCAGGACGCAGGCGCCAAGGCCCAGAAGTGCACAGATTTTGGGGCTGCGAGCAATTGGGTACAGCCGGGCTGCAGGCAGGGGCTAGTCCATCATTCACTCAGCAGTATTTATTGAGCACCTACTGTGCGCCAGGTACTGTGCCAGGCCCCAGACCCAGCAGAGAAGCCGACAGCCTTAGTCCTCTGGTGGGAGAGGTGGGCAGACGTGTGCCATCAGGGGTGCGAAGGAGACAGAGGGAAAGTAGTGGGGTGAAGGGGCAGGTGTGCGAGCCCCGTGGGGGCAGGTGTGCGAGCCCCGTGAGGCCAGGGCGGAGGACGCATGGCCCAGGCGTGGCGTGGATTCAGGGCCGCTCTGACTGTGCCCAGCTCCTCAGCAGTCCCTACCTGCGGCTCCGAGCCTTCACTGACAGCCTTCCCAAGGGACACGGCTGGAATGATCATCCTCCCCCAGTGGGAGACAAGGACCCCTAAATGCACAGGACCGGTCCCTCCTGGGGTGTGAGAGGGACGAGGCCTAATGCACTCGTTTGGCAGCTCGAGGGCCCCAGGGTGGCCGGGACTTGCTGTGAGGTCCCCGCTGGTGGGACGGCCACCTGCCCCGCTGGAACGCTGTGGGTCTCACAGGCCCGCATCCCCGCAGGTGGCCCAGAACGCGGCCCTGTACACGGGGGACCCCAACCTGGGGCTGGAGCTGTTCGAGGCAGCCGGAGACATCTTCTTCAATGGGGCCTGGGAGCGGGAGAAAGCTGTGTCCTTCTACAGGGTGAGGCCCGGGCAGGGCGGGGGGCCTCAGTGGTGTCCCTGGGTGGGCGGAGGCGCAGGCACAGCGGGAGCAGCCTCCCAGGAGGCGGATCACCCTCTGCATGGTCTGTGATAGTCATGACCCCACCCCCACCCCAACCTAGAGGGACAGAGAAGGGATGCACTGTCCAAGGGTCACAGGCAGCTCCCAGCTCGCAGCATGCATCCCTGTCATCTCCAACAACCCAGAGTGCACCTGTGCCCATTTTACAGATGAGGAAACTGAGGCTCAGAGGGGAGCACAGGAGTGTGCCACAGGACACGGCATATCAGTGGGAGGATCGGGCCCAGGGCCCAGGCTGCACGGGCCCCCCAGGGAGGGCGGCTTCTCCCCTCCTGTCTGCCCAGCTCCTGGTGTGCGGCCCAGCCACGGGTTCAGGTGGACGTGGCATTTGCAGAGCCCCGAGGGGTGTTGGGTGCTCCTGGTCAGGCCCTCGGGGCCCAGGAGGGGAGGGGAGAGCTGAGGTTATGCCGTGTAGACAGATGGGCTGCAGACCACAACCCAGCTGCTCACGGCCAGTGGCCTGGGGTGTCAGGGCCTCTGGGAGCTGGCCTTTCTCTCGGGGGACAGAGCTGCATAAGGACCCCGGGGCAGTGGGCGGGCAGCTCCCAGGGCGGGGGCGGGGGCACTGAGAAGGGTCCTGGGTGTGGGCAAGCCGAGGCGGGAGGAGTCCTGACCCACTTACCTGCTTGGGCAGGACCGGGCGCTGCCCCTGGCCGTGACCACAGGGAAGCAGGAGGCGGAGCTTCGGCTGTGCAACAAGCTGGTGGCGCTGCTGGCGGAGCTGGGCCTGCAGCAGGAGGGCCTGGAGTTCGCCCACATGGCCCTGGCTCTCAGCATCACCCTGGGTGAGCCCCGCACCCCTGGCCCGGGCCTCCGCCTCGGTCCCTCGCCACGCGCGAGGCCAGCTATCCCGGATGCTCCGGCTTCTCACCGGTCCCTGGCGGTGCCCGCCGCATGCCGCCCCTTCCCTGCACTCGGCCAGCCCCGCTGTGCTCGGCTCCTGGAACCTCAGGCCCTTTCCAGGCTCTGGTCCCTCGGTGCCGGGCGTCCCTGTGTCCGGTCACCTAAGTGAGCTGTCCCAGGCCCCGGTCTCCCCCTGATGGAAGCCCCGAGAGGGCCAGGTGCGCAGTGGGTGTGAAACGGGGTCCCATGCTGGCCCCACAGCGCCCCCCTGGGGGAGGGACCCGGGCACAGCCTGGTCTGATGACACCCTTGGGATGGGGCGGGGCCACTGCTGATACCCAGGAGGGTCAGAGGTCATGTCTGAGGTTGCCCGGAGTCCGGGGTCTGCGACCTGACCTTTGGGGTCTCCTAGTCAAAATAGCAACCCAGGCACCCCAGGCGGCTATGTCAGGCTCGGACGGGGGCCTCCAAACCCCCCGCTTGGCCACATCCCCAAGGCGGGCTGGGAACAGGCGCCATTGGGCCCACTTCACAGATGGGAAGAGTGAGTCTCCGGATGGGAGGTGACGGGCGGGAGCTCTGAGGCGGCTCTGACCGGCCTGGGCCGCCGCCCCACGCAGCCTGTCCTCACGCACGGCCCTCCCGGTGTGTCCCCCAGGAGACCGTCTGAATGAGCGCGTGGCCTACCACCGGCTGGCCGCCCTGCACCAGCGGCTGGGCCACGGCGAGCTGGCCGAGCACTTCTACCTCAAGGCGCTCTCGCTCTGCAGCTCGCCGCTCGAGTTCGCCGAGGAGACGCTGTACTACATGAAGGTGTACCTGGTGCTGGGCGACATCACCTTCTATGGCCTGAAGGTGGGCGCCGGGCGGGGCTGCGGGGCTCGGGGTGGGGGCCACTCAGACCCCCGAGGCCTGGGCCAGGTGCTCAGTCCCAGGGAGTCCAGGCCCTGGAAGCTCCCGGCCCGGCCGTGAGGAGCAGGCGGGGCTCAGCAGACGCCTCAGCCATGAGGTCAGCCACGCCCTTCAGAGCTCGGGTCAGTGGAGGCTGTCGTGTGAACAGATGACGGCGGCCTTTGCTTTGCATAAAGGACCAGATGGAGTACAGTCAGGGGGGCCTCCTGGAGGAGGTGACTGCGAGGAGCTCGGGGTAGCCACAGAAATGTGGGAGGGGAAAAGGGTCTTTGGGGAGCGAACGAGGGGCTCACCACTACCCCATGATGCAAATCCTGGCCCCTCTTCCGGGAAGCCTGCCAGTCTGTGCAGAGCTCCCCCTGGTCTCTGAGGACCCTTGAGCCCTCACGTCCCTGCAAATGTCCCATCTCCCGGCCAGGACCCCTTCGACGCGGCCGGGTACTACCAGCTGGCGCTGGCGGCCGCCGTGGACTTGGGCAACAAAAAGGCCCAGATGAAGATCTACACGCGCCTGGCCACCATCTACCACAACTTCCTGCTGGACCGCGAGAAGTCCCTCTTCTTCTACCAGAAGGCCCGCACCTTCGCCTCCGAGCTCAACCTCCGCAGGGTCAGCCTGGCCCCGCAGCGGTGCTGGGGGCGCGCACCCTGGCTGGCCTCCGGCCACCCGCCCTGACTGGCCCCGAGGCAGGCCCGTGCTGGCGGGGTGCGTCCTGGCGGCGCGTTTTCCGGGGAACAAAGGAGGCGGCCAATCGGCAATAAATGTTCCGCAGGCCCCTCCTCAAGCCTGCAGGCCCCTCCCTGCGGCCTCCTGGGGAGGGCCCAGGGCCTGGCCCGTCCTGGGGGCCACCTGCGGCTGCACCCCATCCTCAGGCCTAAGTGGGTCGTCTGTGAGCCCGGCAGACCCAGGCGGGTCCCCTGCCAGCCTCGCACGGCGGCGGCGTGGCCTTGGGCAAGTTCCTCCCGGCTCCCCTCCCGGAGCCCCACTGTGTGTCCGCACGGTGCTCCGCCGTGAATCTTAAGCCTCCTGTGAGCTCGGACTGCGGAGCTCCCCTTTGACAGCTGAAGAAATAGAGGACCAGAGAGGCTAGGAGCTTTGCCCGCTGCCACACAGCAGATACGGAGGGAGGGCCATGTGGGGTCCGCTGCTGGGCCGCCCACCCCTGCCCTGCCCAGCTGCTCCCCCCACAGGCCGCCAGGGCAGGAACCCAGGCATCCCCTTGAAATCCTCTCCCCGACTCACAGGCAGGGAACCGAGGCTCAGGGAGGGGTGCCCGGAGCTTCTCGCCGCACGGCTCTATTCCAGCCCCTCTTCTTTCTTGAACTTATTTTGTTAACGAGGAGAAATTACATAATATAAATGTAACGATTTCAAGTGGCCTGTCAGTGGGTTTTTGTCGTTCACGATGCCGTGCAGCCACCGCCTCTGTTTCTCACCATCCGCCCGAGGAAACCCGTACCCCTGGACCCCTCTCCCAGGCCCCTCATTGAACAAAAGGGGAACCCGAGGCCTGGGGAGGGACTCACCGGGGAGCAGAGCACGAGTCTGGGCATGGCTCTGCACCCACGACGGTGGCAGAGCGGGAGGCCCCAGGGCAGGAGGGAAGAGCCACCAGGCTTCCTTCCTCGGCTCCTGGAGCCCAGAACCTGCCCCCAGGCCTCTCCCACCAGGGGGCAACAGAGAGCTTTGCAGAACCCAGGCCAGGGTGAGGGCATGGGGCCCAGCAGAGCTGTTGACAAACCTTCTAGGCTTGACCTCGATCTGCCTTCTCAGGGCTGGTTTGAAAGCGGGGAGGAGGCCACACAGTAATTGAAACCAGGAAGCCCTGGGCAGCGCCCGTCACAGTTGCACGGGTCTCTGAGTCCGGCCGCCAGGCAGCGCCAGGCCGGGCCTGCAGCCACTGGGAGCACTGGCGTGGGACCCAGGCCGTCCGCAATCAGCCTGCCTCGGACCACGGGGCCTCGGAAGCCGGGCCCCCAAGTCCGTCCACAGACTTTCGTCCCCCTGCCATGGGGGCACCGGCCGACAGGGACCCCTGGCTCTCGGCAGCAGACCTGGAGGTGCAGAGGGAGGCTCGGCCGTGCTCCCCCTGGGCTCAGACTCAAGCCCCCACCTCCAGGCTGTGGGGTTTGTGGGAAGAGCTTATTTCTCTGAGTCCCAGTTGGTTACGACACGCGCGGATAGACCCTGTACCGGGGTGAAGCGAGGGTTTGAGCAGCCGGCCCAGCTGGGCTCCGGGCGGCCTGCGACCTGTTTCCTATTAACGAAGCAGTTACTCTAGGACGATCGCCAGCACCACGGCTCCAGACACCAAACCAAAGTGCCAGTCACTGGCCAAGCACTTCCCCACTTAGACCCTCAGTCTCTTCTTCACCTGCAACCAGAGACAACCACTCCTCCAGGTTCTGAGGATGAAGAGACGGTGTGCCGGGCGCCGAGTGGGTGTGCGGAACGGGGCTGCCGGCCTCTGCTCTGGCCGAGGCGAGGAGCAGGCCGGGAGGGGCCAGGCGCGGCCCCGGGCCCATAGCCTGGTCCCACTTCGCCCCTTCTGAGCCCAGGGCCACCGGCAGCAGCCCCCGAGGCCCTTCCTTCCGCAGAGCGGGCATGAGATGGGCATGTGCCTGGCTCAGGGTAGGCCTTCAGCCCGCTGCACCGGTGGGCACACAGCCCGGAGCACCACTGGCCTGGTTGTAGAAGGAGGCGCCGTGGCTCAGTGGAGTCTGTTCACCCTCCTTCCCACACAGGCTCACCCCATTAACGCCTGCAGGCCGGCGGCAGGACTGGGCCGCGGGCAGAGCCCCTGGGGCTGGGATGAAAGCACACTCATTGCTGGGGTCCCTGGAGGCTCCCACCCACCTCCCCCACAGGAGGGAAGTGCCCGACCCACCACAGCCCCACCCGCTGACTGCCAGGGGCTGGAGGCGCACTCAGCGTGGCCGTCTGCCCCTCGGCTCTGGCTTCCCCCGAGGAGCAGAGGCTGAGCCAGTCCAGGTGGGCCTCGGGTTTGGATAAGGAAACCGTAGCGCAGAGAGGGACTGTGACTCTCCCAAGGGTGATCATTGTCACCATGGAGGCCCTCAGCCCGGTCACCCCCAACGACGGTGCGAGTGACAGGAGGGGGTGCCTGGGGAAGCTGAGCTCTCTCCCGGGCAGGCTTCTCGGAGATGGAGGTGAGAGAACCTCCGGAAGGAGTGAGCTCCCTGTCAGCAGAGGGGTCCCAGCAGCCCACAGAGCGCCTCCCGCGTGAACAGAGGTGTCTAGGTGACCCAGAGAGTGTGCTGGGCTCACTGGGTACCCCTCGGGCTCAGCTGTGTTGGGGGGAGCTGGGGAGCCGGCGGCTGTGCTTTCCTGCCTGAGTGGGGGGCTGTCGGCCACGGGCTGTGCAGGGGGTGAAATCTGCCTACCGCAGGGTGGGGTCTGTGCAAGGCCAGCTGGGCCTCTCTCTGACGGGGTGACCTGGAGCCCCTGCAGGGGGCATCCTTCCTGTGCCCGTGGCCTGCCCTCCGTGCGCCTCGGTTTTCTCATCTGTGAAAGGGGCGATGGTCCTGCAGACTGAAGATGCCCACCTGGCACCCCCAGGGTCGCTACACCACCCAGGTGGAAGGCGGAGCTCTGACACGGCTCTTCAGCCCTGGCTGGTGGCTCAGTGGTCAGAGCGCTGGCCCTGTCCGCCCGCTGCTGCCCTCACGGCCCAGTCAGCACCCAAGCCAGGATTTCACAACCCCTGGCTCGGGGCCCGGACTGCAGCATCCTGGGGAGAAGGAACGCAGGGCCCGGGGTGCCTCCGGGAAACAGGGGCGTCCCTCCCGGAAGACGGATGGGCTCGCCGGCAGGGCGAGGGAAGCCCCTGGGGACCTATGAGTGGGGGCGTGAGGCTGAGGAGGGCAGGGCTGGGTTTCCAGAGAAAGGGAGGGAGGGAGACGCATGTCTCAGGCGCAGGAGCAGGCCCTGCCCCGGGCGAGGGAGGCAGAGGTGGCGTTGCCTCACCCGGCAGGAGTGACCCCACCTGCCCCGGGGCGGTCCTATGGCATCCCCCCCGGACCTGGCCCCCCCAGGCTGGCAGGGAGGCCCCGGGGGAGGGGTGGCCCCCTCATATGTGGCCTCGGTCCAGCTCAAGCAGCCACGCCTGTTCCCAGCACGGGCGGGTCCGCAGCGAGTGTGAGGTTGGCCGGCCCTGACCTAGTCCCCACCACCCCGTCTGCTTCCCAGGACACACGCGGGCCCGGCCCAGGACAGGGGCCCAGGAAGAGGGTCGCACCTCTCACCTCTGCCAGGCCTCGCTGTGCAGGACCAGCAGGCTGGGAGGAGGCCCGAGGGCTGGGGGCCCTTTCCCCCTGGCCCCAGCTCCAGCCAACACCTGGGCAGACACACCCCGCCCGCCGCCAGCTCAGGAGTCGGGGAAAAGCCCCACGTTCTCCCGCCTATATGAGGAATGCTCTCGGCTTGAGGACAGCGCCTCAGCCTAAGGGTTTCCCGCCCTGTTACCAGGGGCCTGAGAAGAGGTCAGCGGAAGGTCAAGGACAAGGCCAGTGCTTCCACCACTTCCAGTCAAGGTCACATTGGAGGTCAGGTGGCCGAACACAGCAGACACGGGAAGAAGGAACAGACGGAGGGGAGGATCGTTGGAGAAACAAATGGACGCTGTTTGCATAGGAAACGCGAGAGGCTGGCGCCTGCAGGGGGACAAGCAGCCAAGTTCGCTGGGAGGGTGAGCGCAGTCCATCCGCCCCCCAGACCTGCCCAGGGAGTCAAATGCTTTACGGCTCGGGCAGTTTACCATCGCACCAGGAACGCGTGTCCCCTTCTGCAATGGCCTAGCCCCACACTGACCGTGCCCGTGGGCAGGAACTCACGGTGGCAGAGAGAGAATGGGGCTTTTGGTAACCCTCATCCGAGGATATTTTTCCATGCATTTTGGAGAGAGTGGGAGAGACGGGTAGAGACAGAGACAAGCATCGATGTGAGAGACACACATCGATGGGCTGTCTCCCGCATGCGCCCCGACGAGGGCCAGGGAGCAAGCCTGCAACCGAGGTATGTGCCCTTGACCAGAGTCGAGCCTGTGACTGGTGTCGAACTCAGGACCCTTCAGTCCGCAAGCCGACGCTCTACCCATTGAGCCAAACCAGCCAGGGCGAGATGTCGGCTTTCTTCAAGCTGACCTGGGGCTTCCGCAATTCCCAGGAAACCCCACAGGGTTTGTGCAAAACTGCAAAGGGGCCTCAGGGGAGGTGGCAGAATGGGAGGGCCAGCTCGCCCAGAAGGGAGAGGGCAGTGAGCGGGGCGGCCCTGGCTGGTGCGGGTTTATTCCAGAACTAGTGCGTGGCTCCAGGGACAGGCATGGCCTGGCAGACCACAGGCAGCCTCGCGCTGACTTAGCCACGGCACTCCCCCTGGGTGTGGCCCCTTCATCACCCATGGGGGCGCTCCGGGGCCCTGTGACATGGCATCCCTGCCTCGCTATGTCCTCAAAGCCCCAGTGCTCTCAGGTGAAAAAACAAAGCACAGCCTGGCCGGAGTGGCTCAGGGGTCGGTTGAGCGTCGACTTATGAACCAGGAGGTCAGGGTTCGATTCCCGGTCAGGGCACATGTGTGGGCTGCAGGCTCGATCCCCAGTGTGGGGCGTGCAGGAGGCAGCCGATCCATGATTCTCATCAGTGATGATTCTCGCTCTCCCTCTCCCTTCCTCTCTGAAATTAATAAAAATATATATTTTTTAAGAACACAAAACAGAAAACAAAAGTGTGGAAGGCAGAAACAATGTGTACATCTAACAACAAAAAGTGAGAGTGTTTTTATGAGGGGCGGGAAGGTAAGGGCGAAGATTGCATCTTGTTGGCTCTCCCTGGTGTTGCTCAGTGGATAGAGCATCGGCCTGCGGACCAAAGGGCCCCGAGTTCGATTCCGGTCAAGGGCACGTACCTCGGTTGCAGGCTTCTCGGTTGCAGGCTCCTCCCTAGCCCGGGCCCTGGTTGGGGCTCCTGCAGGAGGCAACCAATCGATGTGTTTCTCTCACGTTGCTATTTCTCTCTGTCTTTCCCTCGCTCATCCACTCTCTCTAAAAAGCAATGGAAAAATATCCTCGGGTGAGGATTAAATAAATAAAGATCGCAGTGCGTGAGAGATGCCGGGGCAAAGAGGAAGTGCCCAGGAGATCTGGGCAACACACGTATCCAAGCAGCCACAGCAATGTGTCGGGGGCAGGGCGAGGCTCCCAGGCGGGGGGACGGGGACGGGGACCCCGCATCCCTGGGACACGGGGCAGGTGTCCCCCATGAGGCCGGGGAAGGGCTGGGAGCCCCCGTGGAGGAGGATTTGGAGGATTTCCGCACTGAACACATGTCCTTGTCTCAGAAACGCCCTAAGCTCCCTCCTGGGCCTTTGTTTTATTATTATTATTTTAAAATATATTTTATTGATTTTTTACAGAGAGGAAGGGAGAGGGATAGGGAGTTAGAAACATCGATGAGAGAGAAACATCGATCAGCTGCCTCCTGCACACCTCCTACTGGGGATGTGCCCGCAACCCAGGTACATGCCCTTGATGGGAATCGAACTTGGGACCCTTCAGTCCGCAGGCCGACGCTCTATCCACTGAGCCAAACCAGTTAGGGCTTATTTTATTATTATTTATTTATTTTTGCCCTGAGTTATGGTTGTGTGTATCCCACCGAGGATGGGCCAGGCGCGATCGGTTGGATTTCCTGCCGCGGAGGACTCGGCCAGGCTGCGTGGCTGAGCATGTGTTTGAATTCCGGCTCCGGGCCACGGCGCACTCGCTGGGGGGGCAGTGGGCTGCACATTTTCAGGACGAAGCCTGGCTGAGGCCCAAGGAGGGGACCTGGACTGGGGGGCAGCCAGCGGCCCCCACCTGCCCCAGCTGGCGAGCCCCTGGTGCCCTGTGGGTGGTGGGTGGGGGGCGGCTCCCCCGCAGGAGGAGGCTGGGCCTGGAGCCTGCGCCTTGTCCAATGGGGCTGCTGTGTGTCACGGCGCCTCCTCGTCACCTGGGTGTGTTTTGACGTTTTGCTTATCTGGCCGGTGGTTTATGGATGTGGCTGCTGCTCACGGCCCTCGGCCTGCAGCTGGGGAGCAGCCGGCCCTGCGACTCGGAGTCAGAAAGCAAGTGGCAGGTGCTCCTGGCCTGTTGGCCGAGCTGAACTCCAGGAGGCCGGGCGGCCCGAGGACAGCAGTGGCCCCGGGGGTGGGATGGCTCTGGGCTCGGGCTGCCCTGCCCGCCGTCCCCGGGGACCCTTCCCGAGATGATCACCTCTCTCAAGTGCCTGGAGCGCCTTCTGTTTTCTTGGCAGGATTTTCTTTTTTAAAAAATAAATTGTCTGGCAATGACCTAGGGCAGTGGTCGGCAAACTGCGGCTCGCGAGCCACATGTGGCTCTTTGGCCCCTTGAGTGTGACTCTTCCACAAAATACCACGTGCGGGCATGCACGTACAGTGCAACTGAAACTTCATGGCCCATGCGCAGAAGTCGGCATTTTGTGGAAGAGCCACACTCAAGGGACCAAAGAGCTGCGTGTGGCTCGCAAGCCGCAGTTTGCCAAGCATTGTCCTAGGGAATGTCTTTTCTTTTTTTTCTTTTTAAATATATATTTATTGACTTCAGAGAGGAAGGAAGAGGGAGAGAGAGAGAGAAACATCAATGATGAGAGATTCATTGATCGGCTGCCTCCTGCATGCCCTCAACTGGGGGGATCAAGCCCGGAAACCCAGGCCTGTGCCCTGACCAGGAACCGAGCCATGACCCCCTGGTTGACACTCAACCACTGAGCCACGCCGGCCGGGGTTGGCAGGATTTTTGTTAAAAAACATTTTACTTAGAAATAATTATGGATTTATAAGAAGTTGCAAAGACAGTGCAGGGTGTCCTGTGCACGCTTCACCCACTTTCCCACGACTGCTTTGTATTAACACCTGCCCACATTCCGTGCGAGAGGTCCCGTGCCGCGTGTCCTGCGTGTAGATTCACGCGGCCACCAGTGCCGTCAAGACCCCGACTGCCCCAACCCCAACCTCTCCGGGTCGCAGCCACCCGGGCGCCCATACCACAGCCCCCCGCCCCCCCAGCCTGTCTGTCTGCGATGCCATTGGTCCCGAATGGCTCTAGAAGTGGGTGGTACAGCCCGAGACATTGTGACAGCGACGTCTTCATCAGGATGGTGGCTTGGAGACCCACGCAGGGGGCGACGTCTGGCCCGGGGCCTCCGCGCACAGGTCTCTCCCTGGGATGGCGCCAGGGCTGTCCTGTGCGGATGCCTGGGGGGCAGGGGCTGCCAAATTGTCCAGAGTGGCCGCGCCTGTCACACGTCCCGACAGCATTTGGCCCAATGCACAGGCCGAGAAGGAAATCCCCAAATGACCGTCGTCTTTGGTGGCAGATCAAGCACATTCCTGGTCCTAATGTGTGCGTTTCTGTATCTTCTCCAGCTTAGGAAGTAGACATGTATGTTTATGTATGTTTTGCAATAAGAAAAAGTACTTTCTGTGAAAGTTATTTGATAAAATGAGAAAATTCTTATGAAACCATGTTTTTTAAAATGAAGATACTATCAGTCCAGTCTTAACTACATAATACACACAGTCACACACACTCACACTCACATACACACTCACACTCACACTCACATACACACTCAGGCTCATGCATACACACTCACATTCACTCACATGCACTCACACACATATGCACTCACATTCACTCACACACACACACTCACATTCATACACATACATACATGCACACATACATTCACTCTCACACACACACACTCACATTCATACACATGCACACATACATTCACTCTCACACACACACTCACATTCATACACATACACACATACATTCACTCTCACACACACACTCACAGTCATACACATGTACTCACACACACATACACACTCACACCCACACACATACATTCACTCTCACTCACACTCACACATTCACACACATGCACTCACACACATACACACTCACACATACACACTCACATTCATACACATACATACATGCACACATACATTCACTCTCACACACACACTCACAGTCATACACATGAACTCACACACATACACGCTCACATCCACACACATGAACACACTCACACTCACACGTTCACACACATGCACATACACACTCACACACACACACTGACATTCACATACTCTCACGCACTCTCACAGTTTTGGACACACACCAATTACTCACACTCACACAGACACACACTCACATACCGAGACTCAGACCGGAGGACAGAAGCCCAGGCGTCAGCGAGGACCCGCCCTGCCTGGGACGGGATCGGTAGTCACTTCCTGTGGCTGCCGAAACAGATGACTACACACTTGGTGACTTAAAACAACAGAAATGTGTGCCCTCAGCGTCCCCGAGGCCAGAAGGCTGAGCTCAAGTCTGCAGGCCGCCCCTCTGGGGGTTCCCGGGAGGGTCCCCCTCTCCGGCTCCCGGGGTCCCCCCGCGCTGGGCTGGTGGCCGCCTCGCCCAGCCTCTGCCTCCGTCCTCACGTGAGCTCCTCCCTGTCCTCTGTGTCCTGAGGGCCAGGGCCCCCCAGGGACCCAGGATGGTGGCACGTCGGGGCCCTGACTTCCTCGCGTCCGTCTGCGGAGACCCTTGCCCCCGGAGGCATATGCGCGGGCCTCTGGGCATTAGGGTGTGGACAGGCCATTTTCGGGGCCACCACGTACCTGCTATGGGGGGGCTTCTTTAAATATGTTTTTTTTAAAATTGACTTCAGAGAGGGAGGAAGGCAGAGGGAGAGAGGGAAACACCTGTTGGTTGCCTCCCGCACACACCCTGCCTGGGGATGGAGCCCGCAACCTGGGCATGTGCCCTGACCGGGAATCGAACCCTGACCTCCTGGTTCATAGGTCGATGCTCAACCACTGAGCCACCCCGGCTGGGCATGGAGAGACTGTGTAAAAGTTTTCTGCATCCTCTTTGCTGCTTTCTCAGAGATATTTGGCGAATAGACACAATCGGTACTGATAGCATGCTACTAATGAACAAGTTGCATGAAATTAAAGTTATTTTTCCCAACTTGAGAGCCAGACACAGACAGGGTGAGACGGCTGACAAGGAGGGTGACAGAGGTCCCGGTCCCCAGGCCTGGGCAGCCATGTCGGCGTGTCAGGGTGACGTGACCACAGGCGTGTCCTGAGCCGCTGGGGCCCTGTGGCTCTGGGAGGACGGGGCGGGGACAGGGGATGCCTGACCTTGGGGAGCAGTGGACAGACGGCATGACCGCTGTTAACTGAGCACCTGCGGGCAGCACTGTGCCGCCTGCCCTGTGGTCACTCGGGTCCCCTGGGTGAGGTAGGCATCACCCCACTTTACAGGCGAGGGCACGTGCCTCACGCCGGACCCTCTCCTCAGGCTCACGGGCGGCCAGGCAGAGCTGTGACCCAGCTGGGCAGGCGGCCTAGGACACTGGGAGTGCAGACTTTGCTGAGTGCAGGCGGAGGCCTGCTCCTTGGCCTGTCCCGGGTGCATGCAGTGGTGCTCAATCAATGTGCTTGGGCCCGTCTCCTCGTGCATATGTGTCCAATGTGTTCCTGTGTGACCAGTGTCCACCCGAGGAGGAGGGCCTTCAGGGCCGTGACTGCAGGAGGTGGGAGGGTGCCCTGAGGCAGGGGGAAGAGGTGCCTGTGCTGCCCGCTGGCCTGCGGTTTGGGCACCTCCTGCCTGCCTGCCTCAGTTTCCCCACCTGTGCAACAGAGGCAGAGGGTCTCCCAGCCGCTGCCACGCCCTGCTCCTCAGGATGAACAGGAGAGCAAGTTGTCGCCCCAGGACCCCGGCCTTCGGGGAACTGCAGTCAGGGCCAGCCTCAGGCCCGCGCCTCCCCCTCCCGCCGCCCCCCGCCCGCTCCTCTTCCTCCCGGAGAGAATCCCAGGAGAATCCCAGACTGCAAGTCTGGGAAGAGCTTTCATCCTGGCCTGGGAACGGGCTTGGGGACCAGGGCATCCGGGGTGAGGCAGTGACAGCAGTTAGAGACGGACACACACCAGGCAGCGAGACACCCCACACATGTCCATGTACACGTCACACAAACGCACATGTGTGCACACACCACACACAACGCACACACATGTGTGCGCAACACACATAAATGCACACACACACCATATGCAATACACACGTGTGCACACCCCACGCACACGGCACACACACACTCATGAAAGCACACACATACACACACACACACACACACACACACGGCTCTGAAATCACTATGAAAAGCTACACCCTCAGACGTGCCCCTGGCCGGAAGGGTGGTCCATATGAGTAGCCCGGCCCCCCCCCACCGGGGCAGAGGGGAGAGCTCCCTCCAGGTTTTGGTAGAAGGTGGCGGGTGGGGGGAGCATGTCTTTCCAACCATCAAACAGGCACCCACAGCCCCTCGGCTGTCACCTCTTTTCCGCTGGAGGAGGCGCGGTGGCCCTTTCACGTGCAGACGGCGTCCTAGTGCCACGGCCACGCACACGCTCCCTCCAGCGCCCGCTTCGTGGCTACAAGGCCCCGGGGTCGGGGTCCCCAGAGTCCTGCGGATGCCCCTGCAGCAGGCGAGAAGCCATCAGTGAAAACCCTTCCTTCCTTCCTCTGGGTGGACCCCGGGGGCCTCGGAGCAGCCTGCCGGGGCCCGTCCCCTATGGTCACCCTCCGGCCCCCACTCCGCGGCCCAGCAGGGGCGCTCCTGGCCCCTGTGGGAAGGGGGGTCTTGAAACCGCCCTTGGTTTTGTACAAGTGACCGCACGACTCCCCCCAAAGTCCCGTGTGGCCACTGGACCACCTGCCTGTATGTGAGTGACTGTCCCCCTGGCCACACCCCGAAGAGAGCAGGCGGGGCAGAGGCCAGGAGCGAACCTGGGCCTGGGAAGCAGCGGACAGGGAGCTGGGGGAGCCCCCGGAAACAAAGGGGAGAGGCCTGGGCTGCACCCTGGGCGGCCGCAAGCCCAGTCCACACACAGGAGGGCCAGGCAGGAGCCTGCGGGGCCACTGGGAGGAGTGGGGGTGCGGGAGGGCATGCCTCGGGGGTGAGGTCACCGGGTGGCTGTGGCCAGAGCAGCAGGGAACTGCTGTGTCTGCACAAAGCCGCCTGCAAGGCCGGGTGATGGGGGGCGGGGGGGCGGGGGGGCGGGGGGGTCCTGGCACAGGGAGCAGCGGCGGCCGCTTCTGTCTGTCACGCAGGAAAATTACAGGGGCTGGGGCCGCGGCCGCGGCTGGACGGGAACCCGGGGGCTCATTCATTCCCGCTCTGCTCTGTCATCGGGCGGTTTCCACCCCACATCCCCCGGGAGCACTGAAGGTTAGAGGGGCATCGGTCTGCAGCTCAGAGTGCCACCGAAGGGCTGAGCCCGGTGTGGCCACCCTGGGGACAAAGCCCTGGTGGGGCCCTGTCTGCTCTCAGCTCTGGCCTCACCCCCCGCCCACACAGTGGCTGAGCCACCCTGGAAGGCAGAGCCCACTCCCCACCTTCAGGCTTGGGATCAAATGCAAGTGGCTCCCCAGGCCGGCGCCTGCGGCCCGGGCCACCCTCCAGCCCCGCTGCGGCCAGGCAGCCCCCTGAGGCCTGGGGATGGTCCTCGGTCACACCATATGCTCCCTCCCAGAGCGCCAGGCTTGGCCACGCCCAGGCTCCCCTTCCCTGGCAGGTGCCACCCAGGGTGCCCCGTGGCCTCCCCAGTCCCAGGCTCAGGGCTCCAGGCACAGGCAGTGCCCGGGGAGGGGCTTCCTGGGCAGAGGGAGTGAGTCAGAGCCAAGTTCAAGTCCCAGCTGCGTGGTCCTGGGAGAGTCCCTGCGCCTCCCCTGGTCTCAGGTCCTCGCCTGTCGAATGGGGACCTTGTTGTGTGGGCTTGAAGGAGATAGTGCCCAGCACACAGTAGGCACTCTGTAAACAGTTGGTCATAACTCCCATCACGCCCAGCTGACTGGGTGAGTCTGTTCATTGTCAGGGGCTGGGAACCACAGGAAACCCAAATCGAGCCGATTCAACATTAAGGAGGATTCGTTGGGTCCGTCGACTGAGAGCTGAGAAATAACAGCTTCAGGAGCAGCAGGATCCAGGCTCAAGATCAGCTTCTCTCTCTCCTCTCAGTGCCACCCCAGGTGCCTCCGGTTCACCAGACGCCCTCAGGCCATCCCTCAGGCCATCGGAGGGCTGCCAGTCACCGCTTTTCCTCTTCCCACATGGGGGGGGGGGGCATCCCTCTGGGCAGAAGGAAACAGCTCCAGCCAAGGTCTCCTGTGGAACGGGCGCTCATTGGTTAAAGGGCTCACCCCTAAACCAATCACCGGGGGAGAGGCGGGATATGCAGATGGGCTTGGCCAATCAGGGTTTACCCTGGACTGGTGTGGTTTCAGTCCCACCTGAGTTTCATGATCAGGAGAGGAAAGGGCCCCTGTTGGCCGGGAGAGTGGGGAGCCATCCTGGGAAGGCCTGGGGATCTGCCTCCGGGTGGGTGCTGGGGGCTGCCCCGGGTCCAGGCTGAGCGGAGACACGTGGGTGAGAGCTGCCAGCAGACAGAGGTTCAAGGGACAGAGCCGGAAGGCCTCCCTGGTGAGGGTGGGAGGGGCTCCCCCCCTGAAGACACTTGGGGGCCCATTGCCTCTGTGGGCTCCTTCTGGCCGGAACATCTCATCTTCGTGTTCCCACCCCACGCCACCCCTCCAACCAGGCCGGCTGTGTGACCGTGGGCACGTCACTCCCCTCTCTGAGCCTCGGCGTTCTCCCCTGGAGGGTGGGGGTGGTAGGCTCCTCCACTGGAGCGCGGGGGTCACACCGCAGCTGGGCACAGGCACGGGGTGCCCAGGGAACTGCAGGTATCGGGGCGCTGGAGGGGGTGGGCCTAGGCCCTAGGGTGTCCCATTAACGGAGTTACAGCTTCGAGGGGAGCCCGGGGGGGCTGAGCGGCCTCCTCGCCCTCGGTCCTGAAGGGCTTCCTCCCTGGCTCACCTTCGGCCCAGCTGGCCCCTGGGGCCCTGGGACTCAGCTCAGGGCCCGCCCTGCAGACCCCGCCCATCGCTCCTGCCAAGCCCGCCCATTCCCAGCAGCCTGGGTGGCCAGAGGACTGTGTAGAGGACGGAAGGAGAGGGGCCTCAGGCTGTGAGACCGGTGGCTCCCGGAGGGCGGTCGGGCGGTTGGGTGGTCGGGCGGTCGGAGGTCGCGCAGCTCTGGAACAGCGGCCCAGTCAGCGGGTGGGTGGGCTGGCTGCCAGGCGGGGGAGGAGAGGGCGCCCCCTCCGAGAGCGGCTGGTCCAGGAGAGGTTCCCATCCAGCTCCTGGGGGGAGGGGGGGTAATTTCCAAGAAGGGCTTGAGCTGCAGCCACTCAGAGCTAAGGGCTGTCTGTTGTCTTATGAGAAGGAAAAAGACCAGCCCTGCTCAGCCCGCCTGCGGCCCTGGTTCAGCCCCAGCCCCTCCGTGCCCAGGCTCCCATCGGCCCCCTCTCCTTGCCAGCGCCGCAGCGTTTTGTGTGCGAGGCCCGAGTGCCGCCGCCTGGGCTCCAGTCCCGGCTCTGCCTCGCCTGCTGTGAGCCTCTCTGTGCCTGGCTTCTTCTCTGGGCAACATATGGATAGTGCTGCCTCCTCAGAGGGTATGGTCACAATTAGACTCCTATGGTGTTTGCCTGATACATACTAGAGACTCAATCACTGTGACCACCCCTTCCGGGCCTCAGTTTCCCCTTCCATAAAATGGGCGTGGAGCAGAAGGATGGTGCTGGAGAAAGGCATGAACTTTGGGGTCAGATAAGCTGTCCTCCAATCCTGGGTCCGCTATCCATCAGCTCTGGGGCCTGGGAGCGTCGCTTAAAGCCCCCTGGTCCAGCGTCTGTGCCCTGAGGTGGCAGAGCCCCAGCCCTGGGTGCCCTCAGCAGATCCTAAGGAAACGCCAGGGTGGGGCCCAGCAGGGTGCCTCCCCTCCTCCAGGCTCTGTGCCCCACCGCGTGGTCCCTGCCCCTCAGAGTTCTCCACACTCTCTGGGCCCTCACCTCCAAACTTGCTTTCCGTGGCTTCGAGCAGCACACCTATGGTCTCACGGTTTCGCGGGCCAAGGCCAGCCGTGTCCACGGGCCTGGCGCAGGGGCTCAGGTGGGCGGCTTTGGCAGAATTCCCTTCCTTTGGGCTGTAGGCCTGAGGTCCCGCTTTCCTGCCGGCTGCGGGGCGGGGGGTGGGGGGGGGGTGGGGAGGGGGGCCCAGTTCCCAGCAGTCACCCCCAGGGACTTGCCTCATGGCCCCTCCATGGCCCCGCGCACGTGCAAGCTCTCTATACCCTGAGCCTCAGACTTCAGGAAGGCACAGCCCTGTGCTGAGGCCTGGCCTGTCCTCCACCTCTGTGCCTGGGGCCTCAATCCAAAACGGGGGTCCTGAGAGCACCCACTTCCCAGGGTCCCAAGAGCTGCTGCTGCGTCGCCTCGCCTCTCCTGCAGCCCAGGGCCCAGGGCCAGGCGGGGTCAGTGTGGTGAGGCCAAGGGGAGGGCTGCAGACAGCATCCCACGTCACCCCTCCCACCCCAACCCCGAGCAGGGCCCACCCTCTGAGTCACCCCTCTTGTCAGATGCTGCTTCTCGCAGACCAAGGTGTGGCTGGGGATGGCCGTCCAGGTCCCCAAAGTGAGGTAAGCTATGGCCTCATCCAGCGCGAGCCCCGGGCCTGCACCACGGGCAGGTCACAGGGCAGAGCCGGCCCAGAGTTTGGGGAGCGCGACCTGAGGACCAGGGTGCAGCTCTGATGTCCAGCTCCACGCAGAGGTGGGGTTGTCTCTTCTAGAAGCTTCTCGCCCTACGGTGCTGTGTTCCACGAGCCGCGTGGACTGACCAGAGCCCTTGTGGGAGGCTGATGGAGCTCTGCCTGTGCTAATGTGGTTTTTTTTGCGGGGGAGAGGTGCTGGCACGGGGAAGGCAGGCTCATGAGTGAGAGAGGCCGCTCCTCACCCGCTTCAGTTTCACGGATGCCTGATGCGCTTCCAGGTCATTCCGCCTGGACACTGCAGCTCTCTGGTCATTGCTGGCTCGCGGAGCCCCTGCAGGTCCCTGGGCTGTCTCTCCCCATCCCCCCGAGGCATGTCCCCGGGGAGCCCCTGGGACTCGGGGAGGAGGGTGCGTCTCTCTCTGGCTCCCTGGGGACCCTCTCCCCGCTCCGCGGGGACCCCTAGGCTGCTTCGGAGCCACGGCTTGTTCTCATCCCCTGGGCCCCCTGCTTCCCTGGCCGCCAGGAGCCTCGGAGGGGAACGTGTGGGCAGCACTACAGGCGGCCTCTCCCTCACCTCGGCTTCCCATCCTGCTCCTACCACTTGCCTCTCTTTCCTCCTTTGTATCTTGTTTGCGAAGAGCCTGGCAGGGTGCGCGGGGACAACGGAGTGGACGTAAACAAGGCAGGGATCCCCTGCAGGCCTGGAGCGGCCCCCCAGCATCTGCAGGAGAACGGGCTGTGGTGGCAGGACCCACATTCCCTGTGCGTCCCGGTCCTGACCAGAAGAGCCTCGCCTTCCTTAGCGCATCGCCTGGGCGCACGCCAGGCTCCAAGGGCCCTCACCAGCGGGAAGCGGGGCTCTGGGCGAGACGCATGTCCCAGAGAAAGGGGGTCCGGGCAGGAGGGGGAGCCCCTGAGGGTGTCCTGGTTTGCTGACCGGAGGCAGGAAGGCATGGGAGCAGCAGGGGGCACTGCTCCCACTGTGTCCCCACAGCTGCCTGAATCTGGAACCTGATTCCCTTTAAGCCACCAGCCCCGCTCTGCAGCCTCTTGGGGCCCAGCCTCCGTGTCCAGGAGAACCAAGGCGACTCCAGGGGCCTGTAGGGAAGGCAGCTACTGTGTGTCCTTTCTCTCGGGGCCTCAGTTTCCCCGTCTGCACAAGAAACAAGTACCCCCTTTGCAAGGCAGTGGGGAAGGTCAAACCGGGTGACCGTGGGGGGCAGTGTGGCCTGGAGGGAGGAGCGGGGACTGGACTGGCAGGAAGGCCCGGGTCTGAGCCCCAGCCTGCCCCCTGCAGGCCTTCACCTTCAGAGCCTTCTTCTAAGGATCATAACGCCCACCACCCAGGGGCTGTGAATATGGAGTCAGATAACACTGAGCACCGAGCAGCCTCGGCCCGGGGAGCAGCGTGCTGTCACCCTAAACCGCAGAGGGGTGCAAGCTCGCCCTCAGCAAGGCCGGCCTGGCCTCTCTGAGACTCAGCTTCCCCATCTAGGGGAGACAGGCCTAGAGGAAATGTGAGCTCCTGACCCTTCCCAGGCCTCCTCTTTTCTGTGCACCGAGAGGGGCGGGGGCAGGCCCCCAAAAGCATTGCCCTGAGCGACAGGCGTCTTGCCACACCCTGTACTTCCCAAGGGGCCGCTCTGGGTCATGAGCCCCGACCCCCCCCCCCCCCCCCCCCTCACCACCACCACCACCACCACGTCCTGGACCTGCGGGCCACTCCCTCTGCTCTACAGGCCTGGGCCTGCCTTCCGGGTCCCCAAGCTCGTCCTCCCCTGACGGACGCCCAGCTCCAGGTCCGCACGCCCGTCCTCTCCCCCGATGGACGCCCAGCTCCGGGTCCGAACGCCCGTCCTCTCCCCCGATGGACGCCCAGCTCCGGGTCCGCACGCCCGTCCTCTCCCCCAATGGACGCCCAGCTCCGGGTCCACAGGCCCGTCCTCTCGCTGACGGACGCCCAGCTCCGGGTCCGCACGCCTGTCCTCTCGCTGATGGACGCCCCGCTCCGGGTCCGCACGCCTGTCCTCTCGCTGAATGAATGAGTGCTCGCTCTGATTTCCTTTTGCGTCTGGAGCCTTGGAGCAGGTGGTGAGCAGGTAGTGGCCGGCTCTGGTTTGTCCTCCGCCAGCTCCCAGGCCCCTCACCACATATCCAAACCCCACTCACCTTCAAAAGGGGTTTTGCCCTCTCCTCTGACCCTGCAGCCCTCATCACAGTGGCTTCACTTCCTGTCCCAGGCTCTGGGCCCCTGGGCAGGGGCGGGGCCTGAAGTGCCCTCAGAGACTGCGGTTAATAAGGTAAGGAACAGCTTCCAGTTCCTGCAGACTGCGTGCCAAGCATCAGGCGCCTGCACACACTGCACCCCACCATCTGCTCCGTGGGGTCCCCCAGCACTCCTGTGAGATGCATGGAGACGGAAGCCGAGGCAGAGCTGTGGGCCCTGGCGGACCTAGCCCGCGCCTGGAAGGGCCATCCTCCAGGCTCTGAAGAGATGGCTCCGTGGTTGAGTATCGGCCTATGAACCAGGAGGTCACGGTTCTATTCCCAGTCAGGGCACAGCCTGGTTTGTGGGCTCGATCCCCAGTAGGGGGCGTGCAGGAGGCAGCCGGTCAATGCTTCTCTCTCGCCATTGATGTTTCTCTCTAGTCTAGCCCCCTCTCCCTTCCTCTCTGAAATCCATAAAAATATATTAAAAAGAAAAAAGTCCCAGCCTCTGGGCAGAAGGCAGGCCTTCCTGAGGGCTTGTCCCTAATGGAGGTGGGGCGGGGGCGCGGAGGGACATCCATACAGCCATTGTCCAGGCCTGTGCTGTGGGGGGGGGGGGCAGGAGGAGAAGGGGGGGGAGCAGCTCAGGCCCCTGGAACCCTGGACAGGGACGCCTGAGACCTGCTCCCTGGGGGCTCCGCCTCCCCATGGCTCCCCCTCCAGGTCACCAGCGTGTCCTTCTCGGGGGCTCCCAGACCAGGCCCAGTCCTGAGCCGCTGGGTGGGTCCAGGCCTGGAAGGCAGGGCGGGGGCCAGTTGGGGCGGGGGCGGGGGCGGGGGCGGGGCCGGCGGGGAGGCCGGGCCGCCCCTTCCAGCGGGGGCGGGGCCGGGCTTCGCCTTTAAATGTGGTCGGGCCCTCCGCCTGAGGACCGCAAGGCCAGAAGGAGCCCGGGGAGCCGGCGCCTCTCCTGTCCTCCAGCCCCGGTCATGCCCCTGCGGTCCCGGCACCCGCCCGCCTGAGCCGCCGGCGCATGTGGCCGCGCGCCCGTCCCTGGCTCCTCCGCAGGCGCCCGGCGCCCGGCCCCGGCGCGGCCTCCGAGTCCCCGCGGGTCCCCGGCCGGTCCCCCGCGCTGCCGCCCGCCGCCGGCCCCTTCGCCATGCAGGCGCGGGCGCTGCTCCTGGCCGTGCTGGCCGCGCTGGCGCAGGCCCGGGAGCCCCCGGCGGCGCCCTGCCCCGCGCGCTGTGACGTGTCCCGGTGCCCGAGCCCCCGCTGCCCCGGCGGCTACGTGCCCGACCTCTGCAACTGCTGCCTGGTGTGCGCCGCCAGCGAGGGCGAGCCGTGCGGCCGCCCCCTCGACGCGCCGTGCGGGGAGAGCCTGGAGTGCGCGCGCGGCGTGTGTCGCTGCCGCTGGGCGCACGCCGTGTGTGGCACCGACGGGCACACCTACGCCAACGTGTGCGCGCTGCAGGCGGCCAGCCGGCGGGCGCTGCAGCTCTCCGGGTCGCCCGTGCGCCAGCTGCAGAAGGGGGCCTGCCCCTTGGGTAAGTGCGCGGGCCGGGGCGGGCCGGGACGGGAGGGGACGCGGAGGCTTCTCCTGGGGAAACTGAGGCTGGGCGCCAGGGCGGAGCCTCAAGGTCCGCAACCCCTGGGCACAGCTGGCAGGTGGCAATCATCTAGCCAGCCCTCCGGTGGGGAAACTGAGGCCCAGAGGGGTCACTGCAGCCTCCGAGGTCCATTTCCGCGGCTGCGCGACCCTGCTCTGGGGGGGAGGGGGGGGAGCGATCTCTCCTGGCCTCAAGCCCCAGGCTGGGTGCCTGGAGCAACATGCAGTGTTTTCTGTCCTTTTTGCTGCACTTAAAATGCGTGTCTGCCCCGCGTGGGGTCCCGCTGCGTGGGGCTCCCTGGGAGGGGCCGCCTGGGATTCCTCAGTCTCTTGGAGCCCTGGAGCCTGACCTGGGGTTGGCCCTGGGCTGCTGCTTCTTATTCTTTTTTTAAATCCTCACCCGAGGATATTTTCCCATTGATTTTGGAAGAGAGGGAAAGACAGAGAAGCATCGATGTGAGAGAAACACATCGATTGCCTGCCACACGCCTGCACCCCAACCAGGGCCTGGGCTGGGGGGAGCTGGCAACCGAGGTATGTGCCCTCCACCGGAATCAACCCACAGGCGGACGCTCTATCCACTGAGCCAAACTGGCTAGGGCCTAGGTCAGTGATGGCAAACCTATGACACGCGTGTCAGAGGTGACACGCAAACTAATTTTTTTGGTTGATTTTTCTTTGTTAAATGGCATTTAAATATATAAAATAAATATCAAAAATATAAGTCTTTGTTTTACTATGGTTTCAAATATCAAAAAATTTCTATATGTGACCCGGCACCAGAGTTAAGTTAGGGTTTTTCAAAATGCTGACACGCCGAGCTCAAAAGGTTCGCCATCACTGGCCTAGGTTGATTCTTGCCACCTGGGTTGCCCCTCAGCAGGGGAGAAAAGGCTAGAAAACCCCGCTGTCCCCTTATCGGCGTAGCCCTGTGAGGGAAGGCCGGCTCCGGCGCTGGGTCGGCAGGGCTTCACAGACCCTGCGTTGGGACTCCCGTTCATGGACCAGGCCCGTGTGGCCTCAGCAGGAGACACCCAGGGCACCGCTGCCAGGGTGCTGGGAGCCTTCAGAGATGGGGACTTCTCAGCTGAGGGTGCCCCCAGGCAGCCGGACGGAGAGGCCGCCCGGACGAGGGGCTGCTGTGAACCAGCTCAGGGAGGCGGGCTGTGCGAGGACACGTGGGGAGGCCACACAGCTCTGAGCAGCTGGGGATGTGTGTGTACCTGCGGGCACATTGGCTGTGTGTGCCCATGTGTGTGACACCAGGCTGGGCAGGCTGGCGGGGATGGGACGACCCATGGCCGCAGCATTGGGCATAGACTTCACCCTGTAGACCGGCTTCCCGGGCCTGGTGTTCTGAGAGTTAGTGTCCGCGGCCCGGAAGTGTGGGAACGTGGACACTGGACGCCGTCAGGGGTTCTGAGAAAGCCTGCAGTAAGAGCGTGCACACAGGCATGCACATGCACACACACATGTACACACACCCATGTGCACACACACAGCAATGACAAAGCCCAGCGTTTCCCAAGAGAATTGCACAGAGCACTCTCCTTCCCAGGTGGGACCCAGGCTCTCCGGGCACGCCGGGGTTCCGGGGAGCCCAGTCTGGGAAGCATCGGCTGGCTCTTACTGATTATTAGGGAGACCCACTGTGGGGCCCTGAGGGAAGTGAGGGCGATGCGTCAGACTTGGGCTTAGCTGGTGCCCAGGTCAGGGGGTGAGAGCGTGGTGCCCGGGTGTCTGGAGGTGGATGCTGTCATGTGATGGGTGCCCGCTGCACCCTCGGGCGGCCTGTCTGCTCTGGGGCTGGGTACTGGGGGCCCCCCCCCGAAGGCTCCACTGCTGGGTCTGATGTGGAGGGCTCCGGGCGGGCGCCCCCCCCTGCGGCTTGGTTGTGTGCATGGGGGCCCCTCCTACCCTCGCCCCCCGAGTGGACACTATTAGATAAGACTCCAGGGCCGGGCAGGCGGGCAGGGCGCAGGTGGCCCGGGCATTTTGAAAGTCTCCCTCTTGGTGGGCTGGGTGTGCCTGTGTGAAGTCCCTGCTCTGTGTGCGGCCGCCCTGGGCAGCGACAAGGGCCCCTCCATGAGGCACCCTGTCTGTGCCCCGGAGACACAGAGCGCAGGAAGACGCACAGAGGGTGGGGAGAGGGGACCCGCCTGATGACCACAGACGGGGCCCGAGGTGGCTCAGCGGGGACATCCCGGCAGGGGCATCCTGGGGTGCCGCTTCCTCAGCCACGGCCTCCGAGCAGCTCCTTAGCCGCAGCTCCCTCGTCTGTAGCGGGGGTGGCGGCAGCGCGTGCGCGGGAATTCTCGCATCAGCGGGCCGCTGGTTATTTCACGCACTAGTGGCACCCTTACGTCTGTGCGCCCACCAGCTGTTTCCTCCGCAGTCGGGGTGCCTCCGGGCCGAGCTGAGGAAGCGAGTGGGTGCCCAGGTAAAGGATTAAAGGGTGGGGAGGCGGAGAGGGACAGCAGGAGTGCAGAGGCATGTGGGGCGGCTGGGGCCGGAGGAGAGGGAGGCGAGGCCTCGCTGCAGGAGGGCGGCTCTCAGGTCTGGGGCCGACACTCAGTCCCCGCAGGGTCCCGCTCGCACCATCCGGCCTGTGAGTCCCGCTGCGGCCAGGCCTCGGCCGGCGCTGTCTCATTTGCTCTGAACCTGGCCCTGCGTGCACCACAGACGTGCCCAGGGAGGAGGGGCAGGGCCAGCGACTCGTCTGAGGTCAGTCGGCCAGGAAGTGCCCGAGCCAGGCCTGGCCTCTAGTCTGACGGGCTTTGAAAGCCACAGTCTCCGGGTCCCAGGCTTTCATCTGCAGCTGGGGGGCAGCGGGGTCCCCGAGGCCTGGAGTCAGGGTCAGGCCTGGGTCTGGGGCAGTGTCCCCTCTGCCCTCCGAGGGCCCAGCCAGAATGGGTAAGGCTGTGCCCATCCCCAGCTTTCCCGCACAGAAGTCCCGCCACCCTCGCCCGGGCCTGGATTCCGACGGCCTCTTCTGAGCTGAGCCCTGTGCCTCAGCTGGCCGTGTCCTGGGCCCCGAGGACCACCTGGGAAGTTTAGGTCAGAAGACTGTCACCTTTGACCCTCCACTTCTTATTACTCAGCTCGCATCCACAGATGCGTCTTTAGCTCCGCTTCTATCCTCCCTGCCCCTCCTCCTTGATGTGCACATAACCTTGATAAGTCTGCCCTGCCTGTCCTCGGCGGGACGCCCTCGATGGCTCCCTAACACTTACCCTGACCCACGAGTGCCCGTGCCACCTGGCCCTCCCACCCCGAACGCTTTCTCATCCTCTGTGCTCCAGCCAGACTGGTCTTCCCACTCAGGGCCCTTGCACATGCTGGGCCCGCTGCCCCAAATCCTGTTCCCTCACCTTCGTGTGGCCTAGACGGCCCACCAGCCCTGAGCTGCCTTCCCTGACCACCTTGCCCAGGCAGCCCCCTTCCTTAGCCTCAGCAGTGCACTCTGGGGTCCCCCCTAGACGCTCACACCGCCTTTTGACACGATGCTTTCTGTCCATCTGCACCAGGCTCTGAGCCTCACAGGGCGGGGGTGTGGCCTGTTTCTTCCCTGGCGGGCTGGGCCCAGAGCCCGGCGCACAGTAGGTGCTGTGAGTCACCACGTGACGTGTGAATCTCCTCCGATCCTCCCCGTCCTTGCGTGCCCCCAGGGGTGGGGCTCACCACCTTTCTGGGAGGCAATTCAGCTACATGGTGTGTGCACAGACCTCTCTAATGGGACCATGAACTCAGAGATGAGGGGTCCGGAGGGTCTGCCCTATGAGGCTCGCAGCCTCTGCCCGGCTGCAGACAGCAGGCCTCTGAGCGCAGGGAATGCAGAATCCGGAGCCCCGGGCGGCGTACGTGGCATCTAATAATCAGCTTTTATTGTGCAACCCTAGCAGGTTCCCGCTGCGGCTCCCAGCGCTACTTATTTAAGAGCTTTGCTGGCTTTTGATTTTTAATCCTCTTAGCAAATCAGGCAAGATGACGCCTCCTCCACCCCCCTCCCCGTGACACCTCTCCCGCGCTCCCCTCCCACGGACAGCAGAGCTGAGCTGCAGCGTCTGCCCTTGCTGGGCGGCCGGCGCCAAGGCCAGTGGGAGCCAGGAGCGCAGCCAGAGGGGAGCTTGAGGCCCGGGGCTGGACAGCTGACTCCAGCCAGAGCTCGGCCTGAAGCACCCTCACCCTCTGCCTTCCTTTGGGCACCACATGCCCAAGGCACCCTCCGGTCAGCCTCCGCACAAGGAGGCTCAGCTCTCCCCTTCCTCCTGAAAGCCCGCCATCCATGGCTCCCATCGCCCTCAGAACCAAGCCGACTTCTGAGCGGCTGCGGGCGTGGTGTGGCCTGGCCTCCGCCTCCTGCCCACCGGCACCACCCCTGGCAGGGCCCCCGGGAATCCCCAGTCCCGTCTGTGAGGGACAGATGAGGACATGCAGAACCCAGCGAGGGGTGATCAGGGAGGGCTTCTGGAGGAGGTGGCACAAAGGGCCTGTGCAGAGGAGCATAGCAGGAAGTGCTGAGCGAAGGCAGGTGCATATGCAGGAGCCACAGGGTGGCCCATCTTTTGGGCAGGGTGGGGGCCGAGGAAGGTTTATGGGTAACAGGCGTGTACAGGGGGTACGGGGACCCAGCCAGTGTCCTGGGTGTGGGAGCTGATGAGGCCTGGTGATAGCTGGCGGGGGGCGGGGGGCGGGAGGCAGAAGCAGTAGGAGGTCAGGACTGATGGGGGTTGGAGGTTGGGGGCAGTGCCAGGGCGGGGGTTGGGGGACCCTGGGAGGAGCTGATTAGAGAGGCAAGATGATGAGTTCTGGTGAGGTTCTAGGGGGGCCCCCAGCGCGGAGGGTGTCCGTGGGGGGCTGGGCTCTGTTTCGATAGCCTGGCCGGCGCGTGGCTGTCTGTGGTCAGTGGCCATGCACTGTGTGTGTGTCATCCGGAGGGTATGGCTCATCGCCTCGCCAGCCTGGGGACCCTCCATGACCTGTGCCGCCCCTGCAGCCCCACCCCGTCCACCCCGCCCCAAACCAGGTCCCTGTCCTTGCCTCCAAGTTCATGTGTGAGGGGCCTGGGGGAGACCCCAGCCTCTTGGGGAAGAACAGAGCTGCCCACACGGCCACACCGAGCATCACGCTGGGTGAGCAGAAGCCAGAGTGTGCCCAGCTCGACCCTGGAGTGAACCCCAGGTGCAGGGCAGGGGGCGCAGGTGGGGGAGCAGTGCCCACCTGCCCTTCTGTATCCTGGGACCCAGTGCTGTTCCCCACGCCAGCTGCACAGGGATGGGTCCCAGCTCCCCCACTTCCCAAGGCAAGACCCTGCCCGTCCCCTAAGCTCTCGCGCCTCTGTTTTCTCATCTGTGAAATGGGAGAGCAGTGGTCTCTGTCACTGGCTCGTTGGACGGTGACAGCGGCCAGGAGCTAAGGGTGCTTTGCACGGAGTGAAGGCTAATCGGTGTCAGTGGCACAGACCTAAGTATTGACAGATGGAGGCTTCTGGCGAACACGGGGTTTGTGAGCGGGAGGAGAGGAGGTGGGGCCCAGAGGAGCAGGCGTGTTTGCGGGGCAGGGGCTCCATGTGCTCGAGGGTGTCCCACGGACCTCGCCCAGGGAGTCAGGCAGGGAGGGCTCCCTGCAGGAGGAGGGCCGGGCGGACCCTTGTGGGCTCCTGTGGCTCCGTGTCCTGGAGTCCTCCCTGGTCTGCGGGGCTGGGCGGGCAGATGAACTTGGATTAGGCACAAACGAGCTGGTGGCAGGGCTGCCGCCTCCGCGGGGTTGGCTGCGGCCCCAAAGGAATTCAGAGCCAGGCTGGCCCCACGCCCAGGACAGCGGGTTGAGCTCCCCGGGGCCGGGCAGTCAGTCGCATTGGACTCATGCCGACTGGAGGAAGAGCCTGGGGCAGGGGGCAGGGGCCTGGCTGTGGGCCGTGGGCCGGCCTCACGGCTCCTGACCTCGCAGAGCCTTTTCCTCGCCTGGCAGATGGCTGTGAGAAGTCACTGCCATCATCGGGGCCCCAGCCCAGCGTGGTGGGCGTGGCCCGGGCAGGGGGAGGCCTGGCTGCAGCCCCGCCCTGGGTCCCGGGACAGGAACCTGGGCCCCCCTCTGGAGCTGCAGCTGCGTGGGATCCCAGCCACTGTCCTTGCGGGGGAGAAAGCTCACTGGGGACAAGGAAGTTTGCAGGAGAAAGAAAAACACGGGGACTGTCTGGGAACTAATTAGCCCGGAGGCAGCTCCTGGGGCTTCCAAGCTGCCTTTCCTGGCGGGGGAGGGGGCGGCCGAGTGGGTGCTGGGGCCATGGAGGGGCCTGGGCCGCTGGCCTGTCCCTGGAGAACACCTGTGCACCCCCTGCTCCTTCACCGTCACTCATTCTCCTGCTGCTCACAGCTGTGGGTCAGGGGCGCCCAGGCCGCAGGGCACAGACCCAGAGGAGAGAGACGTCCCTGAGCAGCTGCGTCAGGGCGGGCTCCCCGGAGGAGGTGTGTTGTCCTGGGCCTGGAGGGCTGAGGGGAGGGCAAAGGGGGGGACACGTGGGAGCACGAGTGCCCTGGGACGCAGAGGCCACGGCGCGGAGCGTGGCGGGAGGCGCGGCTGCCGCTCCGAATGGGGCCTGGACACAGGTGCCGTCCGCTCCACGGGCCGTGGTCGGCATTGCGGACAGAGGGGACAGCCCGGGCCTCCTGGTCATCCCCTGCGGCCCGGACACAGCTGGCCACCGGGTGACAGGGGAGCCTCTGGTCGCCGGGGACGGGGCAGGGACCTCGACTGGCCCCTCGTGCTGGGGGCCGGTGTGTGCTGTCAGGCCGCTGGGTCCTCCTCGGGGATGGTCCGGAGCTGGCAGTGCTCGGCCTGCGCTGTGGGTGACGTGGGCCTGCGGGCTGCCTGGGCCACGGTTTCCCCTGCTGCCCCGAGCCCCCCGGAAGCGGCCGGCAGGGACAGGCAGGTGGAGTCCAGCCCGGCTCTCGCTCCCTCCCCGCTGCCCTTCCTCCCCCGGGAGGCACCTCAGGACACGGCCTGATGGCTTTTCTGTGTCAAGTTCCTCCAGACTGAACCGCCCGGGGCCTGTGGATTAGTTTATTTTTGAGGAAAAAAATGCTAACAGCTGAGTCTGGCGGAGCGGAGCGGGCTGTTGACTTCAGAACGTTGGCTCGAGGACGGGTGGGGGCGGGGTTGTCCAGACCCCCAAATAAACAAGCAGTCTGCTCCCAGCCAGCCCGGGCCATGGTTTTCATGTGGAAAGGGGCGGTGGGAACCCAGTCCTCCCCTCCCACTGATTCACGGGTGACTCATTCTTGGGGGGCAGACGGCCAGGAACCAGGCCCTGCCTGCCCCCCAGCACTCCCCCCCATCAGCTTAAAGGGACAGGGCCTGGCAGAGCCCCTGTCACCAACCGGCTGACCGGGGAGCCCCGAAGAGGTGCTCCAGGTCCTGGGGTCCCCACCCCTACGCCCAGTATTCCCCACCCCCAGCCTCCGTTTCCCGGGATGTGAACTGGGCCATGATGCTGCTCCTCTGGCCGGTCCTGCACGGCCTGGTTAGTGGGCTGACCGTGGTTCTCGTGGTGTTTGCAGCCCTACTGTGTGCTGGGCCCGAGGGGGTCAAGAGGAACATGCCCCTCCCCCCCGCCCCTCCCTTTCCTCCCCCATCTTTCTGAAGTGTTTCCAGAGGCTTCCATGGGCCCTGCCTGTGCTGCTTACTCGCTGGCTGTGGGGAGAACCAGACTAGTCTCTGTCCAGAAAGAGTGTGTTGGTGACTCCCTGGAGCTCCTGCAGCCCCACTGCCCGGCCCTGCCCGCCAGCCAGGGACAGGGTGCCACAGTGCCCGGGCCTGCCCACCAGCCAGGGACAGGGTGCCACAGTGCCCGGGCCTGCCGTCCAGCCGGGGACAGGGTGCCACAGTGCCCGGGCCTGCCGTCCAGCCGGGGACAGGGTGCCACAGTGCCCGGGCCTGCCGTCCAGCCGGGGACAGGGTGCCACAGTGCCCGGGCCTGCCGTCCAGCCGGGGACAGGGTGCCACAGTGCCCGGGCCTGCCGTCCAGCCGGGGACAGGGTGCCACAGTGCCTGGGCCTGCCCACCAGCCGGGGACAGGGTGCCACAGTGCCTGGGCCTGCCCACCAGCCGGGGACAGGGTGCCACAGTGCCTCGCCTGTTCTGTTTGCACCCCAGCCCCGGCCTCCGCCAGGCCCTCCTCTCCGCTTCCCTACTTTTGCGGGTATATCTGCGTATGTTTGCCCCTGGTAGATCCTTCGGAAAGTCCATGAAAGACAAGCTCACTCGTAACCCTCCTTCCCCCGAAAACCCACGTGCACTACTTTGCTGTGTGGCCCGCGGCCTTTTCCCTCGGGCGGTGAAGAGGGTGACCTTCGTGAAGTCACTGCAGGCACCCCTGAGCGGCCCTGTGAAGTGCTCTCTGGAGGGACCACATTGAAAGAACAGCATTTGGCTGAGGCCGCCGTGCCGCCTGGTTCTCAGGGCACCGGGTCAGGACCTCAGCCGCCGGTACAGCGTGCGGACTCCCTGGACCCCAGGGACCTGGCGGGGGAGTGTGTGTGTGTGTGGGGGCGGGGGGGGGGGGGGCGCACAGGATAGACGTGCCTAAGGGGCTTCCGGCCCGGGCGTTGGAGCCGCTGAGCCCAGGATCAGGCCACGTGATCGTGTGCCGTTGTTTGATAAGACATTTCATCGTCTTGTGCTGTTCACACGGGGCCAGGGCAGAGGCAGCCACGCCCATTACCTTTGTGCGTGAGGCTGTGCCTGCGCCTGCGCTGTTCCAGGCCTGGGCCGGGCTTCCCTCGGCTCCATCGCTGGTCAGGCTGCGGAGCGTGGCTGGTCGCGGGCCTGAAGCAGCACAGGGCGCACGGAAGGCGCTCAGCATGAAGGGTTGCATACACGGCACACGAGCGCCAGCGCTGGGGGAGGCATGTGTGGGAGCCCCACGCGGGGCCCTCCTGACGGGGAGACGTCTGCGGAGGGCTGCCTGGAGGAGGTGGGTTTGAGCAGTGCTCGGGACAAACTGGGGCTGCCTGTTTGGGGAGAAGTGGGGTGTGGTCCTTGCAGTGGGGGCAGAATGGTGGGTGACGGAGCAGAAACTCCAGCAAGGGGCCCAACCAGTGACAGGCGGGAGGCGTGACCCCGGCCCCCCCACCAGCACAGCTCAGTGGCTGAGCCTCGGGCTGGGATAAGGCAGCCCCGGTGTACGCTGGGAGAGCTGCAGACCTCGCCACGCCTCCGCGCCAGCTGGGTTTGGGGTCCTCCAGGGCCCGGGCGTGGGGACCGCCCGGTGGGGAGCATCTTGGGGGAGACAGAGCCTGGTCAGGCAGCGGGTTCAGGGCTGGTTCCCATCCTGCCTGGAGGCTGGAGCCTGAATCCGGGTCCCAGGGCCCCGGGCAGTGGTGAGAGCTGGGCCGGGGCAGGCAGCTTCGCCTTCAGCGGTGCCGGGAGGATTAGCGATCCCCCGTGGAAACACCCTGAGACCTAGGTTGCTGGGAGCACAGAGCCCTGGCCCCGAGTGGGCCCTGTTCCTGGGCTGGCCGTTACCATGGCCTCTGAGCCTCAGACCCGCCCCACCCGGGGCCTGGCCTCTGGGCAGAGGGCTCCTGGGCACCGTGGCCCCGCTGCTCACCGTTGGCTCGTGGAGGAGCCGGCAGTGGCTGGCAATGCGACCCGCCTCCTAGCCAGGCTGCACCCACCCAGACAGGCGGCCTTTGATTCAGGCCGGACCCTCTGTGGCCAGTGCCCGCGGCTGCTGGAGACAGACATCGAGGGATGGGGGGTGGACATCGAGGGATGGGGGGGGCCCTCCTCGCCACCCCGGACCCCAGGACTGAGGCCAGCTCTCCTCCGGGCTCTGCGTCCAGATCAGACGTAACGGGCAGGGGGCCTCGGGGACCCTAGGGAAGGGAGCCTGCTTCCCCCCTCACTAGATGTGCCCCGTCCTCTCGCGGAGCCTCAGTGTCCCCACTTTGAAAACGGGGCCGTCCCTGCTGTCCCTGAGTGGCTGGGACGTGAGTCGGGACGTGGGGAGGGACCGCGTTTCCCGCAGGCGTTTATGGCTCCGCTGCAGGCTGCCTGCTCCCTGCTCTCCCTGCTGCGCCCACTGCCCCTCGCTGCCCTCTGCCTCCCAGCACTCGGTCGCTCCCAGAGGTCATCAGGGCTGATCCACGCGAGGCTCTGCGAGCCGGGCCCCCTTTGCTCACCATCAGGGTGGCAGGGCGTGGTGGCACACCCCCCTCCCCCACCCCGGGAGGCAGGAGCTTCCCTCAGTGCAAGTCCCGTTCCCACCCAGTCCCACCGGTGGGGGAGGGGTCTTCAGTCTCATCTTCAGAACAGGAGTCGAGGCCCAGAGAGGGTAAGTGATCTGCCTGAAGCCACACAGCCGGAACGTGGTGCTGCCTAGCCAAGCCGGGGTGTGCGGAGCTCAATGCCCAGTGCTCTTCCGGGCCAGGACCAGCGAGAGCAGTGCTGGGCCGCTCGGGTTCCAGAGGGCGCCGGTCCCGGCAGGCTCAGCACATGCCTGAGCAGGGGGGCGAGGCCTGGGCCTTGCCTCCAGTTGTGGTCCCAGAGGCAGCAGCCCCTCTCTGCTGAGGCAGCAGAAATCTGAGCCGGGGAAGGATGCAGGGGAGTGTGTGAACCTCCTGGCAAGTCCGGCGGCGGTGCGGCCAAGTGAACTGCCGAGGGAGGCCAGGAGGGGCCCACAGTGTGGTGACCAGGGACAGCTCTGGCGGGAGGACCCTTATCCAGTCAGGCTCTGGCGGCGGGACAGCGCCGCAAAGGGGGGGACGGTGTCCTTGTGCCAGGGCGTTGCTGTATATGACAGAGCAGTGGTCCCACGGGGACAGCCCAGACCCAGCCTGAGTGGCACATCGCGGCTGTGCAGCCCGGAGCAAGTGTCCCAACCTCTCTGAGCCTCCTGGCCACCTGGCAGCACCTAGGGAGGTGATGTGAGGAAGCGCAGCATTAACACTTCTTGGGGTGAGCGAGTGCCCTTCCCCGTGTCTGGGTCACTGCGCTGCGGAGGGTCCTGAAGGGCTCTGAACCCGTTGGGGGGTCTCCGGTGGAGCGTCCCCCTCCCCACCCCCCCGGGGCAGGCCCTGGGCGGTGTGTGGGGCTCACTAACGCACCGTGTTCTTCCTGCCAGTGTAGGTCTCCACCAGCTGACCAGCCCGCGGTACAAGTTCAACTTCATCGCCGACGTGGTGGAGCAGATCGCGCCGGCCGTGGTGCACATCGAGCTCTTCCTGAGGTGTGTGACCCCCCCACCCCTCCTGGGTCCCATGCTGGGCTCCACTCCAGCCCTGGGGCAGCAGCGGCCCGAGTGGGCTTGGGGTCAGGTGACCTCACCCGACTCCTGGCTGCCGTGCGCCCTTGGGAGGGACGTCCCCTGGGACTCGGATCCCCTCTCCTGGGGAAACGGACCGCCACCCCGCACCTCGCAGAGCTGCAGGCGCCAGGCCGGGGCACAGTGGGCGGGGCTGTGGTTCTTTCATTCATTCACGCGACCAGTTTTCTGGAGCAGCTACTACTACGGGTTTATATCTCAGAGAAGCCATTTGTAAAGCCTAGAGCAGTGGTTCTCAACCTTCTGGCCCTTTAAATACAGTTCCTCATGTTGTGACCCAACCATAAAATTATTTCCATTGCTACTTCATCACTGTCATGTTGCTACTGTGATGAATCGTCATGTAAATATCTGATATGCAGGATGGTCTTAGGCGACCCCAGTGAAAGGGTCGTTCAACCGCCAAAGGGGTCTCGACCCACAGGTTGAGAACCGCTGGCCTAGAGAAAGGATCACCACAATCCTGGTCCCGGCACAGGGCCCTGCTCGCTGGGTGCCACGCTTGCCCAGTGGGAGCCCTGGTCGCTGGGGGCCACTGCCCATCTCTGGAGGCAGGGACGGGACTCCGTGGGGCCAGCGGGCAGCAGGCGGCAGCCCAGCGCCGTGGGGAGAGCAGAGCTGGGCACCTCCTGTGGGCTGGGCTTGCCTGCTTCTCGGCCAGCCCTGTGCGGCCCCTCTCAGATAGAGAGCCAGGCCCCCTGGGGACTCACCCGAGAGCCAGGCCCAGGCCCCCCTCACCGCCTGCACCCGAGGCTCTTCTGCTCTCGCCCACGCATCTTCCCACGACCCCGGGGTGGGCTGTCCCGCCGGTTTCCTGCTGTGGGAGCCGAGCCCGCACACCCCCGGCCTCCCAGCCCCTGTGACTCAGGTCGGCCCTCAGACTGGCCCAGCCCTCGGCCGCACTCTGACCCCTCACTGCCCTCTCCGATGTGTCATTGAGGAAATGACCGCTGGACGCGCTAAGTGGCACTTGCGCTGAGTGCCCGGCCCTGCAGGTGGCTCAGGCTGTGCCCCGGGCGCCGAGCCAGCGAGTGGCTGACGGCCGCCCAGCCCGCAGGCGGCGAGGACAGCGAGGCTGTGGAGGTCACTGAGCGGAGCCTGCTGCCCGCGGTGGGGCTTCTGGGCTGCTGGCCGGGGGCAGGGGCCGGAGGCGGCGGGAGCTGGTCCCCACCGCAGTGCGTCCCCTTGCTCCGCCGTCAGAGGCCAGGAGACTGGCATTCCCGGGGTCCCCGCCGGTGAGCGTCCCAGCGGCAGGCACGTTAGTGCTTCTTCGCTCTGCCCACAGCAGCCCTGCCTGAGGGACCACCTGCCTCCAGGTGCCGCAGGCCCCGGGCCTACCGCTGAGCAGAACAGGGGTTACCCGACTCCTGGGTGGGGACCGGGGCTCAGGGAGGCTCAGCGACCCGCCCTCGGGCAGGGAGTGGGCTGGGCTGGAGGCTAGGGTTCTGGTCCGTCCGCTGTCTGCGCAGCGAGCGTGCCGCCATCACAGGTCTGACACTATGGCCTCGTGTCTCACTCGCAATTGCAAGCCGGGGATGAGGCCCCTCCAGGGCTGTCACGTGGGCGAGACCCAGGGCCACGGCCAGTCAGTGGCAGAGCCAGGATTTGGACTTGGGTGTGGGGGACCCCAACTCAAGTTCTCTCCCCCATCTGGCTGGGCCGTCGCCGGGGCCGACCCTTGCATCCAGGCCCCGAGCCCTGACCCCGCGCGTCTGCCCCGCAGACACCCGCTGTTCGGCCGCAACGTGCCCCTGTCCAGCGGCTCCGGCTTTCTCATGTCCGAGGCCGGCCTGATCGTCACCAACGCGCACGTGGTGTCCAGCACCAACGCCGTCTCCGGCCGGCAGCAGCTCAAGGTGCAGCTGCAGAACGGCGACACCTACGAGGCCACCATCAAAGACATCGACAAGAAGTCGGACATCGCCACCATCAAGATCCACCCCAAAGTGAGTGGCGCGGGGGTGGCAGAGCGGCGGTGGGGGGAGGGGGGGCGGGGGGCGGGGAGGGGGAGGGACCGGCCTTCCCATGGACAGTTGGGGGGAATGAGGCCCCGGGGACCAGCTGTTTGTCCCTTCATGGGTCACATCAGATGAGCGCGAGGCTGCCTCCTGCTGGCCCGGACCTGGGCTGCCACAGTCGCTGCCTCACGGGCTCCTCAAGGCCCAGGGCACTGGTCCCCCCCGGGGCCACTGCAGAGATGCCTCTGCGGTGGGCGGGATGCGGGGCTGGGCTCCTCCAGAGCCCAAGGATTCCAGGACTGCGGTCGCAGGTCCTCCGCTGGGCCCCGGGGCTCCTGCAGGTCCCTCCATTGTGAGCCTCAGTTTGTGTGGGGGGCACTCCCGGGGGGTGGCGTCCATAGCTTCTCACAGATTCGCAGAGGGACCTGTGACCAACCAATGGGCTCGATGGCCTCTGTGTGCCCCTCTGGGAGGCCTGCGGTCACGGGGGGCTGAGCCTCGGCTCCGTGGGTGCCGCCTGGGTCAGCCGGAGGCCCGCCTGGCCTTTGTCTGGCCTTGGTCTTCACGCCGCTCCTGGGGGCCTGGCCGTGGTCCCGAGCCAGTGTGCACCGCTAGCCTCCCTCCGTGTCGTCCCCCTCGTCCCCCAGAAAAAGCTCCCGGCGCTGCAGCTGGGCCACTCGGCAGACCTGCGTCCCGGCGAGTTCGTGGTGGCCATCGGCAGCCCCTTCGCCCTGCAGAACACGGTGACCACGGGCATTGTCAGCACGGCCCAGCGGGACGGCAAGGAGCTGGGCCTGCGGGACTCGGACATGGACTACATCCAGACGGACGCCATCATCAACGTGAGTCCCCAGCGGCCTAGCGTGCTCACCCCTCCCAGAGCCCCCCCCTCACCCCTCACGTCCACAAAGTCCCGTGGTGCCGGTCTGCCCGGGGTCCGTGGCCACTGCCCCGCCTGGGGACAGCCCTTCAGGACACAGAGGCACAGCCACGCCCCTGAGTTATCTTTGCCCAAACTGCACCCCCAGGCCAACATGTCTTCATTATTAGGAGTATAAGGGTGGCACCTTTGCCCCACGCCCCAGCGCCTGCCCCTCTGGGTCTGCCGTGGTTCGGGCCATCTGCTGGAAATGTTAGTTTTTGTCGCGGCTCCGCGAGGTCCCAGGATGAGAACTCGTGTCCCATCCCATGGCCTCCCCGTGCTGCCCAGCCCCCCAGTGGCGGAGACATGGAAGCGAGCGTGGCGTGAGCCTGGAGGTTTGTGCGGAGAGCACTGCCCGGGCCAGACCCGGTCATCGGAGGGCCGTCCGCTTGGCCTCTGTGGGCCTCAGCTTTCTTATCTGTGAAATGGGGACATGGCGAGGCCTCCCCTGCTGCTGGGGATACACTGGCTCCATCTGCTGTTAGTGTGAGAGCTGACGGCAGTGCCTTGGGAGCGCTGGGTCGGGGCTCAGGGCTCGGCTAACATTGCGTCTCCTCCCCTGCAGTACGGGAACTCCGGGGGACCCCTGGTGAACCTGGTAAGTGTGAGCTCCGCTCACAGGAGGGGGCGCGTCTCGAGACAGGAATGAGGGTCAGGAACGCAGCTGGGCTGGAGGCCAGGAGGACGTGACCCAGAGCGCCTGCCGTCCTGAGCCCCCGTGCCCCCAGGAACGCGGGAGGCTGTCCGAGGAGGAAGGAAGGACCTGGGGCAGGAGACGAGGCTGGGGCCAGTCATCCGTTGCACCTCCCTGTCCTCGAGTTTACGTGCAAGATGAGGGGTGTCCTCATTCCCTCTCCCTCCTCCCAGGTCCCCTCCCCCAGGTCTGTCCTGGGCCCCACAGCCAGGCTCATTCCCACCCAGGTGAGACTTAAGGATAAACCAGGAAGCTCAGTCCATAGCTCCTGGGCCCTGGGAATTGTCAGGTGTCTCCAACTGGGGGCAGGGAGGCACTGTGGGGGGAGGGTTCACACATGGTCGCGCCCAAGTGCACGTGAGGGGCAGGGCAAGAGCTCTGGAGGGACGCCGGGCAGGGAGGGCTTCCTGGAGGAGGGGCCCTGACCTGGCGGTGGAGGCTGAGGTCGGGTGGATGGGGACATGCAGGAGAAAGGAATTCAGGGAGCAGCACAGCCCAGGCGGGGTGGAGTCCCAGCCTGTGGGGGTCAGGACGGGGTTAGGGTGGGAGGCCGGCTGCAAAGGGAGGGAGGAAGGAGTGCGGGTGCTACAGAGCTTCCCTGGCCCCCCTCGCCCCCACCCTGTTTCCAGAGGAAGGGGGAGCGGAGGACCTGGTCCCCCAGTCCTTGTCACACCCTCTTTCGGCCCCAGCCCCTCAGAATCCTGCCTGGGGAGTCCAGGGTCAGTGGGCGCTGCTTCCAAGGGGCGGCTAGCACGCTCCCGCGAGGGCGGAGTGCAGATGTGGAGGAAATGGTGGGAGAGTAGAGGGCCCCTGACCCAGATGTGAGCCCCAGGGCACCTCCAGGACAGCCTCTGGGCCCCAGGGACTCCTCCGGCGGGCGGGCGGCCAGGGCGGCTCTGGGGCCGGACACAATGCTTTGCGTTGAGGGCAGCAGCGTCTTGGGCCCCAGAGTGATCGCCCTCTGCTCTCCCCACACCCAGGACGGTGAGGTCATTGGCATCAACACGCTCAAGGTCGCAGCTGGCATCTCCTTCGCCATCCCCTCGGACCGCATCGCCCGCTTCCTCACCGAGTTCCAGGACAAGCACGTCAAAGGTAGAGCCCCCAGGGCTGGCGGGGCCGGACGCTGTGCCTCCAGGGCCAGCTGCCCTCCATGCTGGGTGCCCCCGCTCACTCCCGACCAGCCCGAGGTCCTGAGCCTCAGCCTCTCTCAGATCTTCCTCCCCTTCCTCACTTCATGGCCACGTGCACTCCCCACCCTCCAGACCAGCTGGAGATCTCTGACCTCACCTCCCACCTCCAACTACTTGGGCTCCCCAGACTCCCTGTGTCTGAGCTGCTCTGTAACTGTCAGAACCTGGTCCTTCCTTCCTTCCTTCCATCCACCCACCCACCCACCCACCCATCCATCCTTCCATCCATCTACCCATCCATCCATCCATCCATCCATCTATCCATACATCTATCCATATACCCATCCATCCATCATCCATCCATCCATCCATCTATCCATCCATCCATTCATCCACCTATCCATCCATCCATTGAGCCATTCATCCATCCACCCATCCATCTATCCATCCATCCATCTATTGATCCATCCATCTACCTATTCATCCATCCATCCATCCATCCATCCATCCACTGAGCCATTCATCCATCCATCCACTGAGCCATTCATCCATCCATCCACCCATCATCTAGCCATTCATTCATCTACCTATTCACCCATCCATCCACCCTTCCTACCATCCCTAAGTACTGCCCGTCCCTACATACTTCTTTCTGCCCTTGGCCATGCAGACTGTCAGGTAGGGTGACCTGTACTCCAGGAGAGTGGAGCCCAAGCCCCTGATCCTTGGAAGTCACCCTCCTCCCACCCTCCATCTCCTCACCCCCATCCCACAGGGATGTCCAGCCCACCCTGACCACTTACGGGTGGCCAGGGGCATCCACCTGGGAGAGGTCTCGATAGGCACCGGTGACTCTCCCCAGGGAGCGCATGCTAATCGCCTCCCTAAAGCCAGAGGCCACAGCCGCTGTCCAGAGGAGGGTCCTACTGCTGCTCTCAGACCTCCCGGTGGCCACCTCCCACCTTCCTGGAGGCAGGGCAGGGCAGGGCAGGGCCAGAGCTGGAGGCTTCTATTGGTGACAGGGACCATATATCTAACCGCCTGAGCCCTTTCCCCCCGGGCTGCTCCGAAGCTCGGAACCGGACCCGGGGCTGTGCCTTTGCAGCCCTCGTAGCCGTGGTTCTTTCTCTGCTGGTGGAGCCTTCCCTGAGCTGTTGCCTCCTGCTCCCGGGGAGCCTTTGGCCTGGGCCACCTCCCTGGAGCTGCACTTCGCAGAAGGGGCTGGGAGGCGACTGTTGGGGGTTTGATGGGTTCGTTGACTCTCTAGTCGGTTTGGGGAGGGCTGTCATTGTGACAACACTGCGTCGTCCACCCCGTGAACACAGACTGGCCCCCATGGCTTCTCTGGCCGTGGTCTCCGGCCGTGGTCTCCCGCCGTGGTCTCCCGCCATGGTCTCTAGTTCTCCACGTGTGGGCCTTACCCAGCGTTCGTCAGCTTGAGTCCTAGATACTTCACGTGTTTGAGGCTCTCTTCAGGGGTATATTCTTTCAGATTTCAATTACTGATGGTTACTAGAACCACAAATAAAACTGATGTTGTGTGTGGACCTTAAGAGACCCTGCACCCTGATGATTCACTGATGTGGGTGCATGGTGCCTGCAGGTGCAGGGGCGTGAGGCCACCAGACGGCCCGGACTGCTCCCAGCCTCAGGAGTAGCTCAGAGGAGAGAGGCGGGGGGCGGGGGGCGGGGGGAGGGGATGGGGGATGGCGGGGGGACGGGCGCGGGGCTGAGCTGGCGGGCAGGATGGCACAGCCCCGCTGCCCCTGTGGGGGCTTCTGCCCCGCCCACTGGCCCCCTCCTCCTGAGGGTCTAACGGAGCCCGCCCCGTTTCAGACTGGAAGAAACGCTTCATCGGCATTCGGATGAGGACCATCACTCCCAGGTGAGTGTCCTGGCGATGCTCCCCCCACAGCGTCCCTAGTGGTCCCAGCCCCTGGCGGGTCAGGCGGCCGCCTGCAGGTGCCCCGGGGCCCGCCCCTCAGGCGCTGGGCGTTACTCAGGCCAGGCCCTCTGCCTGCAGTGCTTCTCCCCTTTGCCTGAGAGACTCCCTCGGACTTCACCCGGTGCCCCTCCTCCAGGAAGCCTCCGGGGTTTAGGCTCCTGTGGCTGCCGTAGCAGAGTCCCACACGCTTGGCTAAACCAACAGGAAGTCCGTTTTCTCTCCGTCCTGAGAGCCGGAAGTCCACATCCAAGGTGTGGGCAGGCCCGTGCTCCCTGCAGGCTCGGCGGCTCTTGGTGTCCTTGGGGTGTAGCCGCGTCCCTTCAATCCCCGCCTCTGACGTCCGTAGCTGTCTCCTCTCCTGCATCTGTTTCCAAATACCTTCCTTCTCTCACAAAAGCACCAGCACCGGTCAGGGCCCACCCTAGGCAGGAAGCTCTCATCTGGAGCTCCTCAGCCATCACATCTACGGAGTCCCAGGCAGAGGCTGTGGGTGCCCGTGAACTTCGGGGAGACGCGCGGAAGGCGTGGGGGGGTGCCTCCTCTCAGTGCATGGCCGGCTTCCCTCCCCGATGGCGTTGGTCCATGGTGTTGGAACAGCCCATTTGTGCCCCCCCGCTCCTTGGGGTGAGCTCCCTGGGGGTGAGGGCTGTGTCCGCTCACCCCCCTGCCCCGCCCCAGGACGGGTCTGCAGCCCAGCAGGTGCCTGGGGATGGCCAGTGAGCGAGATGAAGGAGGGAGTGGGGAGGGGGGACGGGAAGGAAGGGAGCCAGGGAGGGAGGGGAGGGTCGGAGAGGAAGGTCACTGAGGTGGGGCTCTGGGGAGAGTGAAGCCTGTTCTGCCGCCTGCGCCCTCCCCACGGCCCCTCGGGACTGTCTTCCTGCTCCCGCAGCTGTGCGTCCAGGGCCGAAGTCCAGGGCTGAAGTCCGAGGGCAGCTCGTAATCAAGACCAATGTACCTGTTACGTGTGTCCCTCCTCTTCCCTGCACACACCACCCATCAGTCCTCTGTCTCTCCAAGCCATGGCCACATCCGTCCCTCCTTCCAGCTACCCATGTGCACGTTCCTCCTTCCTGCCTTCTGTTCATCTATCCCTCCATCTTTTTTTAAAATAGATTTTTACTGATTTCAGAGAGGAAGAGGAAGGGAGAAATAGAAGCATCAATGATGAGAGAGAATCATGGATCGGCTGCCTCCTGCACGCCCCCTACTGGGACATATGCCCTGACCAGGAATCAAACCGTGACCTTCTGGTTCATAGGTCGATGCTCAACCACTGAGCCACACCAGCCAGGCTATCCCTCCATTTTTCATCCATCTATCCATCCATCACACCACCTGCCTAGTCTTCTGTCTATTCCGCCATTCACCTATTGTCCTTCCTTCCTTCCTTCCTTCCTCCCCTCCCACCCTCCCTCCCTCCCTCCCTCCCTCCCTCCCTTCCTTCCTTCCTTCCTTCCTTCCACCTTTCCTTCCTTTCTCTCCTCCCCCTCCCGCCTCTATCCACTACCATCCTCTCTCCACGTTTCTAATCACCCCCCTTCCCTGGGGTTTCCCTTGAGGAGCCGTGTGGAGTGAGTGGGGACACGGACAAGAGCCAGTGGCCGGCAGAGTGGTGGTGGCCGGAGTGGGCGGTGTGGGGCCCAGCAGAGGCCCGCCCGGCGGGCGTGAGGGGAGGCTCAGGCTGGGGGGAGCCTCACAGCGGGACTGTCCTTGCAGTTTGGTGGAGGAGCTAAAGGCCAACAACCCGGACTTCCCGGAGGTCAGCCGCGGGATCTACGTGCAAGAGGTGGTTCCCAACTCCCCGTCTCAGAGGTAGGCTGCCCGGGGAAGCGGGGAGGCTGCGGGGGGCGTGGGGCCCGGGCTGGCCCTGCTTCACCGGCCTGGGGCTGCCTCGGAAGACATGATGGGGAAGTAGCGGGGGGAGGCCTCTGGCCTGGCCTGTGAGCCAGGGGCAGGTGGAGAGGGCGTTTCCCTCAGAGCCCTGGCCATGCCCGTCCAGGGCTGAGTGTCCCCTGGCCTCGGGCCGGAGCGCCTCCCCGAGCCTGACTCTCCTGCGCTGAGGCTGGCCCGCGTTTTCTGTTTTCCCCATCTGCAAAATGGGCGTGTCTCAGCCTACTGCCCCTGCCCCCCAGAGACCTGTCACATCGAGTACTAGGGGAAGGTTGACTGTTACGACAGCCTGAGCTGAGGCAGCTGCTCCCTGGGTGGAGGTCTCCGTGGACACGTGGGCGGGCTGCGGGATGGCTGGCTCCCAGCCGTCATCTGGGAGCTGGAGACAGTCCACCCGGGGCTCCGGGGCTGCTCCGAGGCTGCGTCATGAGCTGGGCATTCCACACGCATCATCTCAGCTCTTCCTCACGGCAGCCCGGGAGGTGCCGCAGACTGCACCTACCCATTTCTCAGATGGGGAGACTGAGGCTTAGAGATGTTACCCCTGCAAGGTCACACAGCCAGCACGTGTGGGCCTTGGTGCTTCAGGCCAGACACCTGACCACTGCCCCGCCCTCCCCGCCCCCCCTCGGTGCGGCGGGGAAGGTCGCAACGAGCCGAGGGCAGAAGGCAGGCCAGCCCGGCCAGCCCTGCCTCAGTGCCAACATCTCAGTAACTGTGACAGCCCCGGGTCAACCCCCTGGACTCGCTGTCCCTGCAGAGCGCGCTTCCCTGCAGGACGCAGATGTAGACACCAGGCTCTGAGGGGCAGAGCCCTGGCCCGGGCGGCCCCGCCTGGTCTGCCCCTGGGACTCGGGGAGGAATAGACATTTGCATCCTGAGCCTGGCGGCCGGGGCACTCGCCTTCCCGGTGGAAATGGCTGTGCTGCTGGCCCTCCTGCGCCCGGCGGGGGAGGGGGGGGGCAGCTACCGGGGAGGCACGCTGACCGCGTCCGTCCGTCCGTCCGTCCATGTCTCTTCTGCCGGCAGAGGGGGCATCCAGGATGGCGACATCATCGTCAAGGTGAACGGGCGGCCCCTGGCGGACTCGAGCGAGCTGCAGGAGGCCGTGCTGACCGAGTCGCCCCTGCTGCTGGAGGTGCGGCGCGGCAATGACGACCTCCTGTTCAGCATCGCCCCCGAGGTGGTCCTGTGAGGCGGCCACCCCGGCGCGGCGCCGGAGCCACTGCCTCCGCGGGTCAGGACAGGACGAAGGACCGCGGTCGGTCCTCAGCACAGCCGGCACCGCTCCGGCCGTCCAGGGACAGAGCCACGGGCTGGGCTGGGCCAGGGCCCGAACCCCAGCCTCAGGGGGGCTCCTCCTGCTCCCGGTGCTCATAGGGCAGCCGCTGCCCCTCGGACAAGCGTCCCAGTCCTCGGTGTGTGATTCCAATGCCGGGCAGACGCCTTTAGCCCCCAGAGGCCCACCCCCACCGCCCTGCCTCTGCACCTCGTACCTCTGTCTGAGCTGCCCCCGCTCCCCCCCACCCTCCCCCACGCTCACCTCAGGGCTCCGCTCCCAAGCCCCCGGCCCCCACGTCGAGTAACCAGGACTGTCTGCCCCGCCAGCCTGGCGTCCCCTCAGGACGAGCCTAGCTTGGAGTGGGCACCGCGGGGACGTCCCCTGGCTGCCCGGTGAGCCTGTGGCTGGCGTGAGGTCCCCTCCCCTGGCGGGAGAGAGGCTGGCAGGGGGAGCTGGAACCTCGGGGGGGGGGTGCTGCAGCACCGAGCACTGAGCTGTCCTGTGGCACCATGGACCCCGGATCCCCCCGGAGCAGCAGGAGGCACAGCCCGTCAGCGGGAGCCACGTCCCGGGACCTGTGAGCTTTGCTGTAGTTGCCCACGTCGCTTGCCTTGTGTTTCTCTACTGTAAGGAATTAAAGTTTACAAGCACACGCCCTCTCCATCTCTGCCACCTCGGGGGTGCCGGAGGCCCGCGGCCGCCTGAGAGGAAGGAGCCTGTGTGTGTGCGTGTGTGTGTGTGTGGGGGGGGGGGGGGGGGGGGGGGGTCTGGGCAAGGCGGGGTGGGCCTGGCCCAGGGGAGAGAGCAGGCTATGGGCGGGACGTGGAGGGCCCATCCGTGACCTTGCTGGGCTGGGCCTTGGAGAGGGGTCTGGAGTCCAAGATCAAGGTGGGGGCCTTGGCTCCTGGCTTCCGGCTCCCGGCTCCCGGCTCCCGGTGCTCTGCGGTCGAGAATGAGCCCTCGAAGCTTCATACGGGGCAGCAGCCACCTGTGGCCACCCAGCCTCGTCCGACCCGCTCACCCTCCAAAGGCCCAGCCCCACAGACCCTCACGCTGGGTTAGGGCTCAGCGTGTGGACTTGGGGGTTGGGGGGTGGATAATTCAGTCCGTAGCTCTGAGGCGGGAGGAGGAGGAAGCCAGTGGTGGTGTGGCAGGGAGCTGGCGGCCTCTGCGGCCGGGGGGCGGGGCGGGGGGTGATGCCCCAGACCTCTGAGGAGCTGGGAGCCCCTGAGAAGCACGCTGGCCCGTGCTCCAGACCCGCGCTGTGGCTCTCGCTGCCCCGGCCCCCGGCGCTCAGAGAAGCTCGGCGCAGGGGAGAGGGACGCAGGCTCCGGGCCCAGAACCGGCCCTCGCGGCCGCAGGGGACCTCGGGGTGGTGGGGGTCAGATCTAGGGAGGAGGAGTGGAGGTGTTCGGGAGCCCAGTGCCCGCCCAGGGAACACCAGTGGTCTCGTGCATTTCCAGCGCCCAGACGGCCCCCGGCTCCCGACAAGGGGGGGGGCTACTGTGGTGGACATGGGCTCCATGGGGTTCCAGGCCTGCCCTCCCCCAGCCACCAGCCCTGCCCCCCAGATCCCCCCTGCCCTGCATGGGGAGCGTGCCTCCAGCTGCCCCACAGCTGTGCGCGGTGAAAAACAACTTTTTCAGAGTCGCCAGCTGCCACCATTGTGCAACCTCCTGGCTTTTAACAGGACCCCTCCCCCCCATGAGTGGGCTCACAGCCACCCTGCCTGCCTGTCCCGGAAGCTGACTAGGCAGCACCTGCGGGGAGAGGCACCCCTTTCAGCCTCGGGACCCCTCCCTAGGCACCCGGAACCCGACAAGGACCGGGCCGGACGGAGCGTCCAGGTCCCCGTGTCCTAAAGCCCCGTGGGACAGAGGCGGAGGCTGAGTCCAGCGAGAAGGACGGGGTCACATGTGAGCTGGTGGCCGGCATCCAGGGGGCAGGGTGGGGCTGGGCAGACAGCTGTGGCCGCAGCTGCACAGCACAAACATCCGCTGGGGAGGGCGTGGGGGGCCAGGGCCTGCAGGACCGCCGTGTCCTGTGAGCTCAGGCCGTGGGTCAGTCACCCGTCCAGAGTCCCTCCCCGCCCCCCGGGATGAGCGAGTCCAGAGCAGAGAGACCGAAGGTGGAACTTCTGGGGGGATCAGAGTCGAGGGAAGCCAGGGCACCTGGTACTGCCACCCTGGCCCTGAGCAGTGGGGATGGGGTGGGGCCACCTGCCAGCAGCCGCCTCAGCTCCGCGTCCACACAGTGTCCTGCTACAGGGACTCCCCGCCCACACCCTGCGGGCAGATGAGCATCCGCCACTCACAGCCCCGGTGGCTGCCCCGCTCGGTCCCGGGGGACCCACTGCTGCTCTCATTTCTCTCCTCTCTCTCCCCTCTCAGCCCCCACCTTTGTGCAAGCCGCTCCCCCCACCTGGACCCTCTCCCAGGCTGCCCTGACCACACCCACTGACCACACCCTCTGTGGCTGGGCTGACAAAGGGGCCCCAGAGGGTCCATGTCGTAACCCCCAGGACGTAGGGACGCCCCCTCACATGATCGAGGGGACCTCGCAGCCGTGGTCAGTGCAGGGTCCCGAGGTGGGCGGTCACCTGGATTCTCCGCATGGTCCCCCCTCCCCCGGGTGCAACCCCAAGGTCCTCGTCAGCAGGAGGCAGGAGGCCGGAGGAGGGGACGTGGCGACGGAAGGAACTGGCCGGTGATGTGAGCGGCAGGCGGAAGGACCTCCAGAGGCGGAGAGGCCGCCTTCTCCCCAAAGCTTGTTATCCACTTACATTTAGATTCGCAACCCAGCTCGGCCCGTGTGGCTCAGGATAGAGCAGGGGTGGGCAACCCTTGGCACGCGTGCCAAACATGGTACACCAGTAACTTTAGCTGGCACGCAAAACCCTCTCTTATAATCTTCCATTTACAATTTTTTTCTTAATATCGACTTTTTTATTTTTCAGATAAATTCAGTGTAGGTGCATCTTAGATAAATAAATAATTTTACATAACAAGTTATCTTAAAGACCATAGACATGGATTGACGAGAGAGGGGAAGAGCAATTTTTATGCCTCTGCCTTAACTCTCCCTGCCTTCCTAGATCCGACCAGTGTTTTGGTTTCAGCCTCAGACGCAACGGGTTTTCGTTGACAAGACAACCGCCTCACCTACTTATTCAAAATTTCACTCTATAAAAATGAAACCTTCTCTCTTGCTTTGCCCACCGGTACTAACGAAAGGGGAATAAATGTCTATGTTTCTCTCGGCAGCAAAAGTCCCACTGATAATATCAAACGGAGTCACAAAGTTTTCTGCCGGACTATCAGTGTACATGTATACATTAAAAAATAAATGTATTTTTCATCATCATATACTGTGTTTTTGTAGCTCAAATGAATCTTATTATTTCTTCAAGGTTCTTCACATACGTACACCTTAAGAGATATCAAGTAGGCGTAACGTGTTCTCAAAAAATTAGGGTTGGCACGCAGAAGAATTTTGAGTCAGAGATTTTGCTGGTTTTGGCACACACTCACAAAAAGGTTGCCCACCCCTGGGAAAGAGCGTCAGCCCACAGACTCTAGGCTCGACCCTGGTCAAGGGCACGTACCTCGGTTGCAGGCGGGAGGCAACCAATCGACGTGTCTCTCTCTGTCTCCCCCCCTCCCTTCCACTCGCTCTAAAAGGCCATGGGAAAATATCCTCAGGTGAGGATTAACAACAACGAAGTGCTAGCAGGTACGCAACGCAATGGGCGCTGGCTTTGCGCAGGGCGTGAGGAGCGCTCTCGTTTCGTTCTCCCAGCTGGGCTTGGGGATCGCTGCTGTCCCCTCAGCCATTTACTTCACAGGCAATTCTTCCCTCCTCCGTCGTCAACCACGCTCCGTCCACGGGCACGTCTGTCCCGTCTCTCTCTCTGTCTCTGCCCCAGCCCCACGCGGTCACCATGGCTTAGCTTTGGGGAGCTTTGCTGCTCAGCACATGGGACCGTCCCCGGCACACGCTTCCCGCCAGCGCTGCGCGCCTCCCGACTCTGCGTCCTCTGAAGGTTCATCGAGCTCCACCTCCTGTGGGCGGGCCACGGCTCTGACTCTACAGATGGGGGTGGAGAGAGGTGACCTCCGTATGACGTTCAGGCCACCGACACGTAACAGGGGTCTCCCCCACTCACCTCAGTGGTCATTCATCTCCCCGATAGTGTCGCATCGTGTTTTGTGGAGACAGCTTGTATTTGACGTTGTAAATAGTATCCTTTACATATTTTATATTTTCTAACTATTGCTGATATTACTTCTAAATTTTTAAAGGTTTTTCTATACCGGTCTTAGATCTGGCAACCTTTTAAAATTCCTTGGCAATCGAACAATGTATCTACAGATCCTTTTGGATTTTTCTACATAATCAATCACATCACCTACAAATAATGAATTCTGTTTCTTCCTGTCCGATCCGCATCCCTTGCTTTTACTTCTTCTTGCCTCATAACACCCGGACTCGACGGCGTGTAGAATCACCAATCACAGCCGTTTCCTCTCGGTCCCGGCCTCGGAAGGAACCCTTCCCACACCTCACTCTTCAACAAAACATCTGCTGCTGGTTCTTGTCATTACCCTTTATTGCCTTAAGAAAGTTCCCTTTCATTCTTCGTCTGCGAAGCGTTTTTATTACGCGTGATTACTCAATTTTTTAAAAACATGTGTTTATTGGTTTTTAGAGAGAAAGAGACACGTCGACATGAGAGAGACACATTGACGGGTTGCCTCCTGTCCGTACCCCGGGACTGAACCTGCAGCCTCGGTAAGTGTCCTGACCCGGAGTTGAACCGGCGACCTTTCAGTGCGCGGACCACGCTCCACCCAACGGAGCCACCCCAGCCAGGCTGGGTGTTGAATTCTAACAGAAGCCTTTTCTGCTTCTACTAAAAGGATTAAATTATTTCCCCCTTTGTCCTGTGAATGTGGTAAAATCCCTGGATATTAAAGTATTTTATCAACCTTGCATTACCGGACTAAGCCTAATTTCACTCGGAGCTGTATCTTTTTGAAATCTTTCTGTGACTGTTTTGCCTGGGCTGTCGGTGCGGGGAGGTGCCGCAGGCCTGTAATTTCCCCTTTTCCTCGTGTTTGCGTTGGCGCTGGCTCCGGGACTATCCTCACCACATCTATGACTCGGACAGTGTTTACGCTTTTTCTGTTCTCCGGGAGAGTTTGTGCAAGACTGGCGTTATTTCTCTCATAAAGGGCCGGGGTGGGGGGAAGGCGGAGGGCGGGGGGGGGGGGGGGGTGCATTGCCTGCCTTCCCGCCTGCCTGCGTGCCCGCCCCCTGCAGTTGGGCCCAGTGTGAAGTTGTCTTTTGCCGAGATGTATGCTCCCTGCTCCTGGCATTTTTACTGTATTTGGGTAGGAAGCATCGATACATTGGGCCGTGCCAGGGCTGCGGAGGCCCGACCTGGGAAGTCGCCGCCTCCGCCCGCGGTCCATGGCACCCACCGCTCCAGGCGTTTCTATTTTGGTGTCTCAGAGGGGCCGCTCCTGGATGGGGTCCAAGTTGGCCATTATCTTGACAACGTGTTTGCGTTTAGAGCGGAATTGGTTCTAAAAATAGTTCTGGGCGAGGTGGCTGCTGAGGCTGGTATTCTGTGTGGCCAGGCAGGTCTGGGGGCCCGGGATGGGCCTTGAGGTGAGGGAGCACGTGCGAGACCGGCCTGCGGGGCTCCGCGGCCCACCCTGCCCACCTCCCCTGACTCCCCTGGGCCACATGCTCCCGCCCTGGGGAGTCTCCGAGGCCTCTGGGCTGGGGGGCCTCCTTGCTCCTCCCGCTGTCAGATTACCTGCCTGACTGTGAGCTTGTCTCCCCAGGGGCCTGTGGGCTCCCGGGACAGGGCTGGGAGGCTCAGCCACCTTCGCCTGCCAAGCGCTGGCCTATCTGCTGTGAGAACTGTGAGCTGGAGGCCACCCGAGGTCTCACCTCCCTCTACCACCCCAGCTGTGTGAGCTCAGGCGGTAGCCCTCCCTCCCGGGGCCTCGTTATCTGCAGAGAGGCAGAGCCGCGATCCCTCCTCACAGGGTGGTTGTGAGCCTCAGAATTGCCAGGCGCCACCCGCCCCCCCCCCCCCGACACCCTCCCACCCACTTTTCCTGCTGCCCTTGGACTCTTGTGTCCACATGAGCAGTCCCTTCACCTGGCACGGGACTCAACGCTGGGAAAAATAATGATGCCTACATCAGAGGTTTCATTAGGGTTGAATGGGGTAATTCAGGTAAATTAGTGAGTATCCCCAAAATCTTAGCAACCAGCATCATGATCACCACCACCATCATCACCACCACCATCATCACCATCATCACCACCATCATCACCATCACCATCATCACCACCATCACCACCATCATCACCATCATCACCACCATCATCACCATCACCATCATCACCACCATCACCACCATCATCACCATCATCACCACCATCATCACCATCACCACCATCATCACCATCATCACCATCATCACCATCACCACCATCACCACCATCATCACCACCATCATCATCATCACCATCATCACCACCATCATCACCATCACCACCATCATCACCATCATCACCATCACCACCAACACCATCACCACTACCACCATCATCACCACCACCAACACCATCACCACCACCACCATCATCACCACTACCACATCATCACCACCACCATCACCTTTACCACCAACACCATCACCACTACCACCATCATCACCACCATCACCATCATCACCATCACCATCATCACCATCACCACCACCACCACCACCATCACCACCATCATCACCATCATCACCACCATCACCATCATCACCATCATCACCATCACCACAACCATCACCACCATCATCACCATCATCATCACCATCACCACCACCATCATCACCACCACCATCATCATCACCATCATCACCACCACCACCATCATCACCATCACCACCATCATCACCATCACCACCATCACCATCATCACCACCATCACCACCATCATCACCATCATCACCACCATCACCATCATCACCATCATCACCATCACCACTACCATCATCACCATCATCACCATCACCACTACCACCACCACCATCACCACCACCACCATCACCACCACTCTATTATCACCATCAACATTGCCATCACCAACAGGCTCTGTGGGGCCATCTCTCTGAGTGAGCTGTTCTCCCAAGCCCCTCACTTGCTGGGGGGCTGCGCCCCGCCGTCCCCCCAGGGATAAGGACACAGCCCGGGCCAGCCGTCTCCTCAACTTCCTGCCTCCAGTCCCCAATCGTGCTCACCAGAGTGAGCCACGTGACACCATGCTGACCACTCACAGCTGGGAGGCATTGCTCCGAGCACGTGGCGTCCGGGCTGCGCTGTCCTCTGATGACCCTGTAACCGAGTTTGTGTCCCACTTATGCAAATGAGGAGGTGTGTTCAGAGGGGTTAAGGTTGTGCCCAGGCCACACAGCCCAAGGGGGCAGAGCTGAAATGTGAGCCTGGGTCTATCCGATTCCACAGCCACGCCGTGAGCCCCACGCACGCTGCCAGCAAAGCCAAATTTCCAAATCACTCCCACCCCTCGCCCACCCTCCCAGCCTGTGGGGACATAGGTGGCTGGTGCCGGGCGGGGCCAGGTGAGGACACTGGACACGGAGGTGCAGCATTCAACAGGCGTCTGCTATCTGTCCGCAGGGCCGTGCCAGTGCAGGGCTGGCGCCCGAGAGAGGAAGCCTCCTGAATGCCGCGCCTGGGGCTGCTCTCTCCTCCCCCGGTCCCGCCCGGCTCGGCCTGGACCTTGGACTCGGACCTCAGAAGATGGCAGACTCAGGGGTCGCCTCTTGGCCTCCTCCCCCACAGCGGGCAGGTCAGGCAGGTGAGGCCATTTCTGTGCCCAGCCCAGGTCTGTGCCCCTGTGATGGGGGCTGAGCTGAGGTGGGCAGCGCCCTGCAGGAGCCGGGGGGCAGGGGGCAAGTGGCCTGCCCGCCCCTTCCCACCAAGGACCGCAGCCCCAACCTGGGCAGCAGGGGGCACAGCCCCACTGGCCTCCCGCCCAGGGGCCGAGGGCAGCACGCCCGGTCCTGCCAGCGGAGGGTGAGGGCCGTGGGAAGAGGAGTCGCGGGGACCGAAGGTGCCGCTTGTTTATGGTAAAACACCCGAAGTCGGTGCCGCTGTGCGAGGTCACAGGTGGAAGGCCAGACGCAGGGCTGTGACGGGCAGCCCTGGGCAGGGGGCAGCCCCACGGGCCCGGCCTGGGCGCAGGGAGGCTGTGGTCGTCAGGGGTGCGTCTGCGCTGGTCCCCTGTGGCCGCTGGGCACTGCTCAGGCCTGACCCCATGGCTCCAGGGAGCCTCCCACCAGGTCACAGCAGTGCCGTCCGCAGGCGCCCAACTGGGGGCCCAGCCGTGCCGGGGAGACGCCGCCTGGAAACTTGGTGAAGGAGGCGGAGGGGACGGAAGCCTGCCCCAACCCCACACAGGCTCCTCTGCACCAGGGCCCCAAAGAAGGGACGCCCCAAGGGCAGGACCCAACGGTGACCCAGGGCGGGCGGGCGGATGAGCAGGCCTCTCCCCAGGCCTGGCCGGGTCCCCAGGGGCCTAGACGCCTCCGCCCATCAGCCACCTGCCCATCCATTCACGCAGCTCCCCCAGGCTCCTCTAGGGGCCCCAGGCTTTGGGGGCCAGCTTCTCCTCCCAGCAGGCCTTCCGGTCCCTGACACAGACTCCATCGCCCAGCCAGCCTCCCCCACCCCGGCCTCCCCCACCCCCTTTCTGGAGGCGCAGCTTCCCCGGCCCGACCCTGGCGAGCTGGCGGGCTCAGTGGGCTGTGGTGGTCCCCAGAGGCTGAAGAATGACGTTGCCAACTGGAAGGGGCCGGGGCGGGGAGGCGACAAGTCCTAATGAGAACCAGAGGGAGCTGGCCGCCCAGCCTTCCTGGCGGGTCCCCGCCTCCCAGAATGCCGAGCGCCGAGCATCTGGGCCACCCACGCCCGCTCGGGGGCAGCTCCTCAGTGAATGTGAGAACCTACTGTGTGCTACCACGTGCTCATCCCACCGCATCTCGTTATTGACTTAATTCTCAAAATAGCCGTCTCCTTGTTTTACAGATGAGGGGACAGGGACCAGGGGCCCGGGTTCCACACTGAGGAGCAGCCGCGTGATGGAACCTTTAACCCGTGTGGGCCCGGGACAGTCCCGCCCTCGGCAGACAGGAGGGTCGCCGGCAGCATCGGGGTCCCTGAGGCCTCCTGTGCCCCCACTGCGCCCCGAGTTGGGAAGAGGTGTGTGGTCCGCTCCCGCTCGCTGAGAGGGCCACGGAGACCCGGGAGGGGCTGGTACGGGGCCCCAGGGCCGGGGGTGTGCGGGGAGAGCCCCTCGCTCCGGGGTGGGCTGGAGGGTGCGGGCCAGTGCAGGGACGGCAGTTCCAGAAGCACACCTGCTGTGGGCCCACTGTGCGCCAGGCACTCAGAGTCTGCACACACAGTGTTCTCCCAGCACAGACCAAACAGGCGCAAGACCCCAGCAAGAGCAGGCGAGCGCTCCCCACTCCCTCACCCCCTAAGGCCCCAGCGGCCCCCTCAGAGGGGTCGGAGGGGGAAGCACTCTCCTTCGGCCCGTGATCCTGGGGCTCGGCCGGCCAGCTTGACGTGGACAAGACGCAGAGTTTGGCACCGCATGAGGAATAAGCACATTTTAAAAAACAAACCTAACAGGGCATAGCGACGGATAACTGTGGGGGGGGGGCGGAATAAGGCAGGAAAGGCGGTCGCAGTGTCCGGCTTGGCTCTGCTGAGTGGCATGAAGGGGTCACATGACTGGGGGGGCGCTGGGAGGAGGGGTGCGGGGCGGGCAGCGCAGAGTGCACACCGCTTCTCCAGAGGGCAGGCGTGGGCGCTGACCACGCTGAAAAGCAAGACGCAGCCACACAAACGTGCGATTTTGGAATACAGACATAAACACCGAAAACTCGGTTAAAAAAAAACACAAGGAGAGAGGAAGTGGCTGCCCCGGGGGAGCAGCGGTCGGGGTGGTGGGTGGAGGGCAGGCGGCTGGTTTGTATAAGGAGCCGGGAATCATCAGCTCCTTACATGGCCGGCACATACGACGCCATCTAGGAGACCACGTGTGTGTGTGTGAGGCTCCCTGCTCTGTGGGTGTGGCCACCTTCCAGTCCACAGCTGGGGGGACACGCCTGGCTGAGTACCCTGCGATGGGGGTGGGGTCCCAGCTGCAGAGGCTGTGGGGGGCCCAGGACAGGGACATCTCCTGCACCTTGGTCTCACCTCCCCTAGGTCCTAACGGGGGGCTGAGGGCAGCGGCCGTGCGCAGCGGGCAGCCCTGGTGCTCAGGGGCCAGCCACCCCTGCCCCCAGCCAGCCCCCCTCCCCGACGCGGTGCCGGGCCCTGTCCCGCCTCCGCCACCACTTGGAAAGCCGGCACTGATTTCTTCCCACTTGAGATACACGAAGCGCGAGCCAAGACTCATTTGTCTTCTGAGAAAAATACATTGTTCTGGCCGCTGTGGCCGGTGTGGGAACAAACCCCTGCATGTGGGGGCGGTGAACTGGCCGCGGCCGCTGCCCGGGGCCGTGAGCTAATCTCCCAGCCGCTGGCAGACTCTGGCAGCGCTGACGGCAGCTGCGGACACTTCGCTTCCTCCCGTGAGCCCACGCCCAACGCTCCGGGTTCGGTTTGCTAAGCCCTGAATCCCCTCCAGCGCCTGTGCTGTGGCCCCGCAGTGACGCGAGTGCGAGGGCCGCGAGGGCCGCGAGGGCCGCCGCTGGGTGCTGTGCTGGCATCTCACAGGTCCCGGCCCAGGCCTGTCCGCAGCTGCCTCTGGGGTGGCTCCCGCCGCCCTCAACGTCACCCCCACCGCCGCCTGGGTCTCCACCCTCGGAGCTGCGTTGTCGCGCCTGCTCCCATGGACAGCTGTGCACCGCTGGGCTGTCACTCCTTCCTCCCGAGGGCCACCTGCAACCCACCAGCGAGTGCTGAAGGTACCACCCCCAGCAGATCTAGAACCTTCTTACCACCTGGGATGCTCAGAACCACCGGCAGCTGCTGGGTCCGTGTGGGAGCCTCGCCCACCTCCCTGCCCAGCCCGACCTGGGCTCAGCTGTGCCCCAGCCTCACCTGCCCCAGCCTCACCTGTCCAGCCTCACCTGCCCAGCCTCACCTGCCCCAGCCTCACCTGCCCAGCCTCACCTGTCCCAGCCTCACCTGCCCCAGCCTCACCTGTCCCAGCCTCACCTGCCCCAGCCTCACCTGTCCAGCCTCACCTGCCCCAGCCTCACCTGCTCAGCCTCACCTGCCCCAGCCTCACCTGTCCAGCCTCACCTGCCCCAGCCTCACCTACCCCAGCCTCACCTGTCCAGCCTCACCTGCCCCAGCCTCACCTGTCCCAGCCTCACCTGCCCCAGCCTCACCTGTCCAGCCTCACCTGCCCCAGCCTCACCTGCTCAGCCTCACCTGCCCCAGCCTCACCTGTCCAGCCTCACCTGCCCCAGCCTCACCTGCCCCAGCCTCACCTGTCCAGCCTCACCTGCTCAGCCTCACCTGCCCAGCCTCACCTGTCCCAGCCTCACCTGTCCAGCCTCACCTGTCCCAGCCTCACCTGCCCCAGCCTCACCTGTCCAGCCTCACCTGTCCCAGCCTCACCTGTCCAGCCTCACCTGCCCCACAGCACGCGCCTCTGTCCTCACCCACTGTTTCCCCTGTTCATCTCCTGCCCTGTCAGGATGCCGGCACCATGGCAACATCGCTGTCCCGGGACAGCGCCCAGGGCAGGGCTGCGGGCTGACTGAGGGACCGCAGGGTCTGACTGTCCCTGAAGGGCTGTGCTGGGATAGGGGCCAGGCCGCCGAGGGGTACCTGCCGGAGGGAAGCAGGGAGGAGGGATGCTGCCCTGGGCCCAGGAGGGCTCCCTGGAGGAGGTGTGGCTCGGTCAGGTCGGCCTGGCTGAGCACATTCAGGGTGCAGTACGGTGACCCCGTCAGGCTCAGTGCAGACGCCCACCCTCCCCTCCCTGCTGATCAGGGCGCAGCTTTAAAGCAGCATCTGCAGAGGGCGGGCCCTGGACGCTCATCGCTGTGCCCCAGGCACCAGCCCCTCGAGGCCGTCACCCAACTGCTGCGGCTGGACACTTGTCCCGTGTGTGCGAGGCTCTAGAGACCCAGAGGAGGCCACGCAGCCTCGGCCCAGCCACCTCGCAAGCGAGCAGGTCCCCGGGACAGAAAGGCCACCTGATCACGGAGACGGGCGGGAGAGGGATGGTCGGTCGGGGCACAGCCCCCAGAAGGGGAGCCGCTGGGAGGACAGGGAGGGGAACAGTGTTGGAGGCCAGGGGGCAGCCTGTGCAAAGGCCCTGAGCAGGCGCCGGCGGCCTGTGTCCTGAGGCCGGAGGGTCTGGGAGGACAGCTGGTCACGGGGGAGGGCGGCCCGCGAGGCCAGGCCTCCCCGCGCAGCTGCTCCTGCTGGTGTGCATCCGGCAGCGGCCTGGCAGGCCTGCCCCGAAATCCGCTCCGTGATTTGGTTTTGGTTTGTGTTTTTCTAAGGAAAAACAGCTGCAAAGCCAAGAGAGAATAAATGTTTTCAAGAAACTTCTGATGCCACAGGTGGCCTTCAAACTCCGCGCCGTCCCCGACAGCCCCTCCCGCGGGGCTGGCCTCGGGGATCGCGCACAGGCCGGGCTGAGCTGCTGCCCGGGGTCAGCACAGGTGGCAGCTCAGGCCGCACGGCCTAGACCTCGTGTGTCCAGGACACGCTCACTCCCTACAGGCCGAGGGCCTCACACGGCTCCTTCAGTGTCCCACTCGCACCCGGAGCCCAGCTCACCGGGCTGGCCAAGCATCCCCCGGGCATGGGCCCGCCCCCTGTGCCCCAGGGCCCAGCAGCAGCAGCAGGTTATCACGCACTGAACATCCGACCTGAGCCGGGCCCACCATCTCCTAGAGTCCGCTCTGGAGCCCTGCAGCATGGGCGATGCTGTCCCATTTTACAGATGAGGAAACCGAGGCAACACATGTCGCAGCACTTGCCTGGGCCAGGAGCTCTGACGTCAGCATGTGAGTTCTTGCCTCTCCCAGAGACCTGGGTCCAGCTGGAAAGGCAGTGGGGTTTGGGGGAGGGTGCCAGCTGGAAGCCAAGGGGGGACTGCAGGCTGGGCTCTGACGTCAGTGTGGCCTGAGGCAGCCCCCCATTTTGCACCCCACCCCAGTGCAGGACGGCAGGCCTTCATGTGGTCCCTCCAATAGAGTGAGAAGGGGCACTGGGGGGCTGGGGGGAGGCAGGAGGTCCAGAGAGTGTCCAGTCTAAGGTGGCCAAGGGCACGGCCAGGTGGTGGTGCCAGGCAGGGGAGGGAGACACGGGAGGTCCACAGAGAAGGGCCCTGAGTGCCGTCCGAGGAGGGAGGGAGCACCTGAGGCCGCACCTGGGCAGGTGTGGTGGGTGTCCGCTCGGAGGGGCAGGGGAGGGCTCCTGGGAGGGGCACCGCAGCCTGGGCAGGACCAGGTTCCAGGGTCGAGGTGACTCCTGGGGGTCTGGCTGGGGGTCCCAGGCTGTGCCCTGCCCTGAGGGGGGAGCAATGAGCGAGGTTCTGGGGGACCTGACAGCTCCCTGGGTGGTGAGACGGGAACCGGAGCCGGACTCAGAACCGCGCAGGCCCTGCGGTGTCCCCGGCTTCTCGCATGCAATCCCGGCCTCAGAACAGGTGTCCATGCAGTGGGCAGCGGGCAGTGGGCCGGGGGGGCCTTCCAGGCAGCTGGTCACTCGGAAACCTTCCCAGAATTCCCGCCCCTGGACGCCTGCTTGCACCAGGGCCCTCGCCTCTCAGGGCCCTCGCCTCTCGCTTCCCTGTGTGCAGGCCTAGTCACAGCGATGCTGATGGGGTGACAGCTCTGTGGACGGGGTACCCGCCCCAGGGTACCCCACCCCCTGAGACTATGCTGTGCTCAGAAAGCTGTGACACCCTCCAGCCAGGGGTCACGGAGCCCTTTGTGGGGACAGGAGGGCGGCAGGCGCGGGCGTCCTGCCCAGCTGTTGGCGCCCGACGATGTCCGGCCCGCGTTTGCTAGGCGTCAGCCCGCCACCCGCCCACGGCGCTGCTGTATCCCCGACGGGACTCTCCATCACTGCCCCGAGACCCGGGCGCTGTGCGGAGCAGCCCTGTGAGGTCACGAGGTCACGGCCACTGTCCAGCTTACCAGCCTGACACTGAGTCAGGCCTGGCCTCCAGGCGTGCGGCCGTGGGCGGGGCTGCTTCCGAGAATGTCCCAGCCCCAGGGAGCATCCTGGGAAGCGAGGCCGCTGGGCAGACTCTGACCCTCCCCTCTGGCCAGTTCCCCGCCCCCACCAGTGGGGACCCTGCAGGTGCCGCCCGCGCTGTGTCCCTCACTGGGCAGCCTGAGTCAGGTCTGCCTTTGAGCTGACCCAGGAGTGTCCTCCTGGAAAAGGGGTGACCCAACACCAGTGTCCTCCTGGAAAAGGGGTGACCCAACACCAGTGTCCTCCTGGAAAAGGGGTGACCCAACACCAGTGTCCTCCTGGAAAAGGGGTGACCCAACACCAGTGTCCTCCTGGAAAAGGGGTGACCCATACCAGTGTCCTCCTGGGAAAGGGGTGACCCCATACCAGTGTCCTCCTGGAAAAGGGGGTGACCCCATACCAGTGTCCTCCTGGAAAGGGGGTGACCCCACCTCTGGAGTCAGGTGATGCGCTTCAAAGAGCCCGTCCTTGCAAACTGCCAGAGGCCGCCGTGCCTTTGCAGCCGGGGAACCTGAGCTTGTAGCCCTGACCTCCCAGAGCTGCTTCCCCGCTCGGCCACGCCGGCTGGCGGGAGAGAAGGGAGACAGGGGCGCTGGCTGTGTGGCACCCACTGGACGCCGACCCCAGGCCAGCCTCGCGCTCACACCGCGCCCCGTTCCCTTGGAGCGTCCCACATGGGCCTCATCTTCCCTCAGTCCCTCCGCCTGGCCCCGCGGGGGTGGAACCAGGAGCTGAAATCTGCCCACACTGGTACAGTGTGCCCGAGCCACTTCCTGCCTCAGTCTCTCTACCTGAAATGGGTGGGGTCACCGGCCCCTGCTGGGCTCCGAGGTCACAGGGGAGTGACTCCTTGTGCGTGAGCTGGCTGGGCTGCCACACCAGACGGGGCCTAACCATGAACGTCCTCCCCCCCACCCCCCTCGGCACCCCCGTCCCAGAGGCCGGAGGTCCAGGACCAGGTGTGCGAGGGCGGGCCCTCCCCTCCGCTCCCCTCCCCCACCCTCCCCTCCCCCCTCCCCCCTCCCCCCTCCCCCCCTCCCCTCCCCTCCCTTCCGAGGCCTCTCCGAGGCCTGTGGACGGCAGGTGGGCCCTCTGTGCGTGCCTGTGTCCTCATCTCCGTAAGGACACCAGTCGCCAGGATCAGGGGCACCGTGGCCTTGTTTCAGCTGAGTCCCCCCCTAGAGACCCCGCCTCCAAGGACAGTCGCAGGCGGAGGGGCTGGGCTCAGGCTCGAACACAGGCACGTGGGGGGACAGCCCCGGCACAGCCGAGCCCCGACTGGATTTGCGCTCAGAAGCGCCCCGGCCAGCCCTGCGGTTCCGGAACAGCGTCGGCGGCTCCCATCTTCCCGGAGGCAGGACCAAGGGCGCTAATGCACAAAACAGCCCCCAAAACACCAAGGTTTGTTTAAAACCAAGGAAACCGCCCGGCCAGAGGCACGTTAACTCCAGGCAGATGGCTCCCTCGTCGACACTGACACTGACGCTAGCAACCCGAGCTACGAGCCGGCCCGAGGATGTGCTGGGCCCGAGAGCTTTGGGGCCGAGAGTGTCGGGGTCCGTGCAAGGCTTCAGGTCAGCCTGAGCCCGGCCCAGCTCTCCCTCCCCCGTCTCCCCCCCACTCCCACCCCCCACTCTCTCTAAAGTCAACAGGTCTGGGTGTGCACGCCCCTTTTCTAGGCATGAAAACTGAGGCTTGGGAAGCCAAGTTACCAGCCTCGTAATCTGCAGTGCTGGAAATTTGCTCTTTACAGATTGTTAAAAATCAATAAAAATAGAACAGGTTCTCGTCCACACCCTTCCCAGGCTTGGGGGCCCTCTGGGCTATTCCGTTCTGCACCCCGTGGGCAGGGGTCACACGTGCCTACCGGGCTCCCCGGGGACAGGTCAGGAGGGCACTGGGGTTGCTGACAACTCCCCTGCCCTCCGGGCTCATCAGAGGCCAAGGAGCACGGCCCACCGGCCGAAGGAAACGCAGATAGGCGAGAGCCAGCACAGCCGCCGGCCCGCCGGCCCGCCACCCCGGCCTCGCTCCCCGCCTCCTCCATCGGCCTCACGGATCGGAACGGCGCACACAGACCGGGGCTGCGCCGAGGGCACGGGCACACAGACACAGACACGCACATGCACGTACGCGCGCACACACACACACACGCATACACGCACGCACACGTGTGAAAGGGTTTGCTAGCAAAGCTCCATGGGGCCAAGCCGCCCGGATCATCCGACGGTAGGAACGACCGATGGGAGTGACGCGCGCACAGCCTGGAGGCCAGGGATGGAACCAGCAGACACTCCGTGGCCAGGATCTGTTTTCTTTGGAATAATTTCCCTGATGGACACTTCCGGTTCCACAGCAGGAAGTAACAAACCTGATTCTCTCTCCTTAAAAATCGGGAACGATGCCGTTCCGATGGTCGGCAGCGCAAACCGGTCATCGCCGTTTGATCACGCGGGGAAGGCAAACAGGGGAGCATCAGAGCGCAGCGCCCAGCCGGCCGAGGCGGCTCGCAGGCCCTGGCGCCCAGAGAGCCCAGGGGGAGCCGGCGGCTTTGCTCCGTGTAGGGAAACGGGGCGCGCCCAGTTCTCGTTGTCAAAGTCGACGGTCCATCCGGGAGATGCGGTCACACAGGCTTTTTGTTCACACAGCAAATGACCCCTGACCTCAGGGTTGCCCCTGCCCGTGAGACTCCGAGGGCCCAGCGGGGAGGGGCCAGGCCCCCTCGGTGCAGGGACGCCAGCCAGCTGGGTGCAGAGGCTTCGTCCAGGGCCGCGTCTTCAGTGGCCTCACCAGGCTGCGCGGGGCGGCTACAGCTTTGAGCTCAGACTCCCCGGGGCAGGCTTGTTGGCGGAAAACTCCCGCCACCAGGACGGCCTCTCCAGCACGCGGCGCTGCTGGAGGACGGCGCTCCAGAGGTTTCTGTAGAGCTGCAGAGAGGAACAGGCGCCCACGTGAGAGCTTCCTCCCGGCACCAGGTGTCGGAACCCGGGCGCTCTCCTGCTTCTATAACAACCTTAGGGAACTTACATTCAAGTGACATACACCTTTCCCCCGAGTGGGAAGCAAGAGAAATGCAACGATAAAATGCACGGACGTTAGCAGGAAACACCCCACTGGCCCTTTCCTTTGGAAATTCTCGCGACAGACCCTGCGTCCGGTCGGTGGGGCCGTGGGGGGTGCGGGGTGGGCGGGTCTGCGTTCCTTGTTTGTGCTCGAGTCCGTCCCTGGCACCAGGGCGGCCGCTGGCACGTGGAGGTGCAGCCGAGCGGCAGAATGACGGCCGTGGGGCCGGCCTCGCCATGTGGTGCCCGGCCCCCTGGGCGGGCAGTCCTGGCGCTCACTGTCCCTCCGCCTGCCCAGCCGTCTCCTCCAGGACTTTCCGAACAAACAGCTCCCAGCCGAGTGGCCTCGTGGGAGAGAGAGCAGCCAGCAGCGCGGAGGGGGCCGCGACAGCCACACCCGCTGACGGCCGACGGCCAAGTCTTCCCGGCTCCAGCTCAGTGAGCGCCCAGGTCCAGAGCCGGGCAGAGGAGCCCCCGCTCACCGTGAGGGGGCAGGGAAGGGCCTACTTTGTGTCTGGCTGGCGTGGACCCATATTACCCTTCAGGGCCCCCTCCCTGCACCTGCTAAACGCACTCAGCGCTATGCTGCTCGCAGGACCCAGACGCAGGCTCTTCTCCGGTCACACCCCGGGTACCGCCTGCAGGGGGGAGCTCGGGCCCGGTGAGTGCATCTCAGACCCTCCCCACGGCCAGCCGTGCTTACTGGCTCCGAATGGGCTTCTTGCCAGCAGCGCCTGGTTAAGGCATCAGGCCCTGAAGCCGGGAGGAATGAGTGCGGAAGAAACCGCCCTGACGGCGAGGTCTCCGCTGGCCGTGGGTCAAGGGGGCCCAGCGTGGGGACAGCCCTCCACCGCCCGCCTGCCCTGGACGGTGCCCCTGCACAGCGGCCGCAGCTCCGGGCTCAGCCACCCAGGCACCTCTCTCTGGGCAGACATTCCTGTGCGATCGGGCTGGGGCGGGGGGGGGGGGGGCGGGGGCGGAAGGCGCCATTCCTGGGTGCTCCCGCCGGGCCACTGCTGCCTCTTCCTCAACTGCCCACCCACCCGGTTGCCTGCCAAGTCCCCATCCCCCAGGGCCAGCCCCTCTCCCCTGGGCCGAGCAGCCTGGCTGGGAGTGGGTTTCTGCAGCGATTCCATGGGACTTCTCTGTCCGGCACCCCCAGGTGGCCTGGGCCATGGGAGGTCAGGGCGCCGGCCCCCCGGTCAAGGCTGCTACGGCGTGCACAGTGACCGTGAGAGCGCCCGCTCAGGGTCCTCTGAGGACAGGCTCCTGACCCCTCAACCCCTGGGAGCCTGAGCTGCAGCAGGTCTCAGCAGAGAGGGCGGCCTTAGGCCCGGGTGGGGGTGAGACCTGCTCCATGCTGACACCTGAGGCACGTCCCCAGGCGGCAAGTGCAGCCTGGGAGGCGCGGAGCAGAGGAAAGTCATGTGGGGACATGGGGGTCAGGACCGAGCGCTTTGGGGTCACACAGCAGGACAGAGCGGCGGAGCCTGGGGCCCCCCCCAGAGGCCAGAGAAGAGCTCGCCGAGAGGCAGCAATCTGCTCAGAACTGAATGAAGGGCCCTGCTCCCAGCAGCGGGCACAGCAGGTGCAAAGGTCCTGGGGTGGGATGAGCCAGCAGGACAGAGCAGAGAGGCCCATCAGCTGGAGGCCGGACGGCAGAGGAGCAGGCACACGGTGACCTTGGAGGACCAGCACCAGCCAGGCTGCACGGCTGGGGCTCGGGAGGGGAGCTGGGGGCGATCTCAGGGACGGGGGTTTGGGGGGGGCCTCAGTCAGAGATGTGGCCTGAGGACACCTGCTTTTTGAGAAATCACTGGGGCGGGGCCAGAGAGGAGGTTAGGGAGCCGCAGGGGGGAGGGGGGCACCAGGGAAGCAGGCTGCAGGGGTGAGGGGCCCGGCTGATGGGGAGCCAGCCCTGTGAGATGGGGGGGAGCCAGGGCTGGGGAGGGCCGTGGGCGAGTGTGAGGGAGGGAGGTGCGGCAGGGCCCGGCCCGCAGCACAGCCCGCGAGGGCGCGTGAGCCCCAAGTCTCAGAGGAAGGCTCTGGGGGATGAGACACCCCACTCCTCCCTGCACTGCTGCCGAGCGTGACAACCTCCCGCAGGCGCCGGGAGACCCCTGGGCAGGTGGTCACCGAGGCCCGGCAGTGACCGGCCGGCCCCCCGAGCGGCCCCTGGACACACGACGGCCCCACGGCATGGGCGGCCTTACCTCGCCGTCGGCTCTGCCAATCGGGGAGTCCAGGATAAAGTCAGGAGGGGCGATCACGTCGGCCAGGGCGACCGCGTCGTCTTTCAGCTGTTGGAAGACAAAGGCCACACGCTTGGCAAGGCCCCACGTCTCCATGGCGACCGTGGAGGAACAGAGCCCTGGAGTTTGTTGCTGGACCACTAGCAACGGTAACCCTAGCGCGAGGCCGATTCCCAGGGGCACCTCGCGGACGGGGTCCCTGGGCCGGCCTCTGAATGCTTTCACCAGGCACGCTCCACGCACGATTCCAACTTTCTATGCATAAAAGTGATGACCGTAGCGCGTCACCTGGTGCGCCTCTGGCCCTGACCCACCTGGGCAGTGGCCGTTCCGGGCAGGGAAGGCGCCAGGGGCGCCGGGAGAGGCATTTCCGTGCCCCTGTGGGCGCTCCCAGGCCCACGGCCAGCGGTGGCCCCCGTCCTGCCCCACGCGTTAGTCTTCAGTGTGGAATTTATAGGAGACGCCCAAGAATTTTCTTGAAATGCAAAAACACATTTTCCCCTTATAACCCTTGTGAGACGCCACAGCTGTGCTAGAAGCTGGGCGGGCCGCCCTGAGCATCTAAAGCAGGGGTCCTCAAACTACGTCCCGCGGGCCACATGCAAATACAAATATTGTATTTGTTCCCGTTTTGTTTTTTTACTTCAAAATAAGATACGTGCAGTGTGCATAGGAATTTGTTCATAGTGTTTTTTTAAACTATAGTCCGGCCCTCCAACAGTCTGAGGGACAGTGAACTGGCACGTTTAAAAAGTTTGAGGACCCCTGATCTAAAGCAAGCAATCAGCACAGAGCAACGAGGCCCGCGACACAGCCCAGGGCGGTCCCCACGGGCGGACGCTGGCCTCCAGCACACACTCTCTGTCCCAGGCCCGCACACCCTCACCTGCAGTCACAGATGAACCTGGGCCCCCCGGGGGGTTGGGGGGAGGCAGGGGCTGCGTTATTATACCTGTGACCTCAGGCCTCAGCTACAGAGGGAGCGGCGCATGGGAGCACCAGGGGACAATGGCTGTGACGTTATAAACGGCAGCTCAAACCTACACCCCAGAGGACGAGGCCTCGGGTCACTGTCTCCCTGTGGGAAGGCGCGGGGCTGTGGGGCTGCCCCTGCCTAGAGCAGGGAGCCGGCTGGTGCTACGGAACCCACCGTCAGGCTCAGACCGGCCAGATGTCCGCGGGGGCAGGCCGACCCTGACCGCGCTGCTGGGAGAACGCACGGCCCAGCCGCCGGGGTGTCTGGTGACTCCACGTGGAGCCAGGGCTCAGCGCCGGGCAGCTGCGTGGCTGTGTGGCAGCCACAGCACGTGGGGCGCTCTCACTGTACATTAACTACAGTGAAAGGAAATTAAGCTCAGCCACTGGCCGCACTGCCACGGCCGACACCCCAGTCAGAGGTGACGGGCGGGACCCTGTGGGATGCTCCACTGGACAGAGCGCCATGGGCCTCGGAGGGGCTCGGCCACCTGAGTTCGTGCCACGAAATGAGGTTGGGCTGCAGGCTGGGAGCCTTGAGGTGCTCGGGGAAGAAGTAACGACCGTGGTGAAAAGGGCTGAACGTGCCCGATTCTGAGGCCGTCCCACTAACCCCTCTCCCCGAAGTTTCCGGCCAGGGCAGTTTCCGGTAACTTCCCTGCTCTGCTGACGGCCGTGTGCACGAGGCGGAGCGCGGGAGCGGAGGTGAGAGCGGAGAGCGTGGGTGCAAAGGGGCACACGAGAGCACGCGTGACAGGTGACACAGGGGCCGCGGGAACGTGGAGGGCCTCCCACTCACCTGGGAACACAGCTCCAGGATGGCGCCCTCCAGCATCTTCCCGGCTTGCTCCCCGGAAAAGTAGCCGCCTGCAAGCACAGCGCTGGTCACCGGGGCTGGGAGCCAAGTCCTCGGCCACCCGGAGGTCGGCTCCCTCCCGCAGCTTTCCGATCAGCCCTCTCCGTGAAAGCGCGTCACCGCCCCGCCCCAGCTGGCCTAGCGGTGACCCCTTGGCAGGATGCGGCCTCATGGAGCACCGCCAGGCGGCCAGGCCAGGGGCAGGGCTGCGGGAGGGAGCAAGGGCCTGGAGAGGCAGGCCTGGCCGGGCCTGAGGCGGTGGGCGGTCTGGGGGCACCCAGGGCGGTGGCCTGGGGCCAGGGGCCATCTGGGGACAGGATGCCCCCCACCTCCTCAGCCTCCTGGCCCCAGCGGCACGGCTGCACTGACAGGCCAGGCAGCGGCCTATGCACTGGGACGCATTGGCTGTGGCGCCTGCCTGTTTGATTTTGCTATGAAGTCTCTGTGGGCCTAGAGCTGGCGTTTCTCAGGGAGAGGTCTCCGCCCTGCGCCCGCCCGCCCTGCGCCCGCCCTGCGCCCGCCCTGCGCCTGCCTGCCCTGCGCCCGCACGCCCTCCAGCCCACCTCACTGCCCGCACCCTCACCACCTCCCGGGGCAACAGCAGCCCAGGGGCAGCATGGGCTCTTGGCAGGGGTGGGGGGAGGGGGGGAAGCGTACTCCTCATTAGACCCAGACACACACAGGCACCAGCAGAGCCGCGGGCTGTGCAGCATGAGCGTGGCATGGGGGCGATTAGGAAAACATGTCTAAAGAGCTCCGTAGGGCGCTATTGGGAACAGCTGAGAAACGCAGGCCCCGTTCCCACCGGCTTCCTGCACCCCTTCCCCCGGGAAGCCCCCGGCGCCAGGTCTGCCCTCATGCTTCCCGCTGTGGCCCCAGCTCTCGGCACGGGACGTGTCTGTCACCCAACCCGGACAGCAGCCGAGACAGTGAGGGCGCCCAGCTCCGGCGGCCTCACCCTGGTACAGCAGGGCCGTGTGCTGGCTCAGGGACCACAGGCCGTAGAGGGCGCTGAGCCGCCGGAGCACGGCCCGCAGCGGGGGCGGCACGTCCGGCTGGTGCGTGTGCTCGTGGAACCTGCGCACCACGGTGAGCTCCAGGAAGGCCAGCGCCAGCGAGCGGCAGCAGTAAACCTGCAAGAAAGGCGCCATCGCCGGTGAGCCCGGCTGGGACCTCCCGGGCCCCTCGGTGAGCCCGGCTGGGACCTCCCTGGCCCATGGCGAGGCCGCACAGATCACAGCCGCCGGACCCCGTGTCCCGGCTGTCTCACAGCACGGCTCCTGCAGCCGGCTGCCCAGGACACGGGGACCCGGGACAGTCTGCCCAGTGTGAGGCCCTGGACGTGCCCACTGAGGCCTGGGGGAGGGTGATCATGACTGAGCAGCGGTGCGACCTCACCTGAGCCCCCACCTGTGGCTCCGTAGGTCGGGACCCGGCTGTGCCCCGGCCCCTCCAGGAGTCTGAGGTCCGTGAAACCCAAGGGCCCCCTCAGTAACCCCAGCTCAGGCCAATGGACGGCACCAGCGGGCACTTTAAACACGAGGCCCCAGCCTCTTCCACAGCCCAGCAGGGGGCACCATCCCCACAGCAGACCCGGGCAACGGCCCGAGGGCCCGGGCTGGAGGGCTGGCCCCTCCGTGGGGACCGGCAGCACAGGCGTTAGGGTGAGTGATAAACTAAGCCGTTTGTAAGACGCACACACCTGGGAGTTATTTCTCGCTTCAAAGTCACTTCTCCCGGACCTCTTCTCCTGAGTTAGTTTCTGGTGACTCTCTCGGAGCAGGTAGCAGACCAGCCACTCGTATGCCGCCAGCGGGACTTGGGATGGAAACAGGAAAAAGTGACCACAGAGCGCCCAGCAGGTGGCCAGTACTCGAGTAACAGAGCGCCCAGCAGGTGTCCGGTACTCGAGTAACAGAGCGCCCAGCAGGTGGCCGGTACTCGAGTAACAGAGCGCCCAGCAGGTGTCCGGTACTCGAGTAACAGAGCGCCCAGCAGGTGGACAGTACTCGAGTAACAGAGCGCCCAGCAGGTGGCCGGCACTCGAGTAACAGAGCGCCCAGCAGGTGGCCGGTACTCGAGTAACAGAGCGCCCAGCAGGTGGACAGTACTCGAGTAACAGAGCGCCCAGCAGGTGGCCGGCACTCGAGTAACAGAGCGCCCAGCAGGTGGCCGGTACTCGAGTAACAGAGCGCCCAGCAGGTGGCCGGTACTCGAGTAACAGAGCGCCCAGCAGGTGGCCGGTACTCGAGTAACAGAGCGCCCAGCAGGTGTCGGGCACTCGAGTAACAGCGCGCCCAGCAGGTGTCGGGCACTCGAGTAACAGAGCGCCCAGCAGGTGGCCGGTACTCGAGTAACAGAGCGCCCAGCAGGTGTCCGGTACTCGAGTAACAGAGCGCCCAGCAGGTGTCGGGCACTCGAGTAACAGAGCATCTAGCAGGTGGCCGGTACTCGAGTAACAGAGCGCCCAGCAGGTGTCCGGTACTCGAGTAACAGAGCGCCCAGCAGGTGTCGGGCACTCGAGTAACAGAGCATCTAGCAGGTGGCCGGTACTCGAGTAACAGAGCGCCCAGCAGGTGTCGGGCACTCGAGTAACAGAGCATCTAGCAGGTGGCCGGTACTCGAGTAACAGAGCGCCCAGCAGGTGTCAGGCACTCGAGTAACAGAGCATCTAGCAGGTGGCTGGTACTCGAGTAACAGAGCGCCCAGTAGGTGGCCGGTACTCGAGTAACAGAGCGCCCAGTAGGTGGCCGGTACTCGAGTAACAGAGCGCCCAGCAGGTGTCCGGTACTCGAGTAACAGAGCGCCCAGCAGGTGTCCGGTACTCGAGTAACAGAGCGCCCAGCAGGTGTCGGGCACTCGAGTAACAGAGCATCTAGCAGGTGGCCGGTACTCGAGTAACAGAGCGCCCAGCAGGTGTCGGGCACTCGAGTAACAGAGCATCTAGCAGGTGTCGGGCACTCGAGTAACAGAGCGCCCAGCAGGTGGCTGGTACTCGAGTAACAGAGCGCCCAGCATGTGTCGGGCACTCGAGTAACAGAGCATCTAGCAGGTGTCGGGCACTCGAGTAACAGAGCGCCCAGCAGGTGGCCGGTACTCGAGTAACAGAGCGCCCAGCAGGTGGCCGGTACTCGAGTAACAGAGCGCCCAGCAGGTGGCCGGTACTCGAGTAACAGAGCGCCCAGCAGGTGTCGGGCACTCGAGTAACAGAGCGCCCAGCAGGTGTCCGGCACTCGAGTAACAGAGCGCCCAGCAGGTGTCCGGTACTCGAGTAACAGAGCGCCCAGCAGGTGTCGGGCACTCGAGTAACAGAGCATCTAGCAGGTGGCCGGTACTCGAGTAACAGAGCGCCCAGCAGGTGTCGGGCACTCAAGTAACAGAGCGCCCAGCAGGTGGACGGCACTCGAGTAACAGAGCATTGGGCAGGTGTCGGGCACTCGAGTAACAGAGCGCCCAGCAGGTGTCCGGTACTCGAGTAACAGAGCGCCCAGCAGGTGTCGGGCACTCGAGTAACAGAGCATCTAGCAGGTGTCCGGTACTCGAGTAACAGAGCGCCCAGTAGGTGGCCGGTACTCGAGTAACAGAGCGCCCAGTAGGTGTCGGGCACTCGAGTAACAGAGCGCCCAGCAGGTGTCGGGCACTCGAGTAACAGAGCGCCCAGCAGGTGGCCGGTACTCGAGTAACAGAGCGCCCAGCAGGTGGCCGGCACTCGAGTAACAGAGCGCCCAGCATGTGTCGGGCACTCGAGTAACAGAGCATCTAGCAGGTGTCGGGCACTCGAGTAACAGAGCGCCCAGCAGGTGTCGGGCACTCGAGTAACAGAGCGCCCAGCAGGTGGCCGGTACTCGAGTAACAGAGCGCCCAGCAGGTGGCCGGCACTCGAGTAACAGAGCGCCCAGCAGGTGGACGGCACTCGAGTAACAGAGCATCTAGCAGGTGTCGGGCACTCGAGTAACAGAGCGCCCAGCAGGTGTCGGGCACTCGAGTAACAGAGCGCCCAGCAGGTGGCCGGTACTCGAGTAACAGAGCGCCCAGCAGGTGGCCGGTACTCGAGTAACAGAGCGCCCAGCAGGTGTCGGGCACTCGAGTAACAGAGCATCTAGCAGGTGTGAGCACCTTGCACGTATTGATGGGTGGGTGAGGTGGGTCCAGTATGCAAACAGGGAAACTGAGGCACAGGGCAGGGACTGTCCAAGGGGCCCCACTGGGTGGTGGCCGGGACAGGCCCAGGTGAGGGTGTTTCCTGGCTCTGCTGAGAAGCCATCCCCCTTCCTCACTGTCCTGGCAGCCACCCTCCAGTGGCCGCCTCTCTGTGCCGGCGACACTGCGGCCGGTGTCACGTGCCTGACGCGGACGGAATGGGGCGCGTGCCCTCAGCGTCACGGGCACTGGCCTGGACGTCGGGACAACTCCCCAGCACAGGGTGGGCAGCGGCTGATGTTCCACCCGGCGCTTCCTGCCGACCGGGCGAGTTCCAGAACCCGGGACCCTCAGAGCACCTGCCCACGAAACGTCACTCCCTCCACGGAGGACCCGGCGGGGGGGCGCCCCGCACGTGGGCGGTGTGGCCGGCCACGTGGCTCCGAGTCTTTGTAAATAGCTGAGGGTCTCGTCCTGGATTGGGGGGCCCTGCACCCACAGAGTGTCCTTCCACGGGGACGGCCGAGGAGGCAGACACAGGGCGGCGGCCAGGTGGCGACGGAGGCCGACCGGCCCAATGCGGCCACGAGCCCCGAACTCCGGGAGCCACCGGAGACAAGAGACAAGGGGGACCTGCCCCAGCCTCCGAGGGGCCCCACCCAGGCCTGGCCGGGGCTTCCCGTCTTCACACCATTTGTGGGGCTTTGTCACGGCCCCCGAGGACGCTGACACCACGGGCGGCCCAGGGCACACGCCGGAGCCTTCGGCTGCCCTGCAGGACGACCCTGAAAACCTCCGCGACGCTGGACACCCACGCGGACACGACGGAGCCCACGTGACAGACGGCTGTGCGGGGTCCGTGGCTCTGCTGCTGCCTGAGCCTCCCCAGCTGAGGCGACGGAGCGTCACCGACTCCTCCTCCATCTCTTTACTGGCAACAAGCCCGCGGACCGCACCGTGGCCTCGGGGGGTGCGGGGGGGGCACGCCCACCAGCCAGGCCCCGAGGGCCCCATTTGCAGTTTGCTGTGATGTGAACACAGAGCCAGCTTGACACAGGAGCGGTGGGAACGGCCTTTGCTGGAAACTCCACTCTTAGCTGCCAGTTTTGTAGAAGAAAGTACATCACGCTGCTTCGAGGTGTCCACGTGGAAGGAAGGGACCCTGTGAGCATGCCAGCGCGAGGGTCCTGGAATTCTTGGGGGGTGAGCCGTCATCACGGCCAGCTCCTCGGGGGGCCATGCAGGCTCGGGGCCTTCCGTGGTCACGGATGCCCTTCCGGGGCCCCCCACCCGTCCCCTCTGCACCCCCACACTCTCCTCACCCCAGCATGGCCCCAACCTCCCACGCACACCCCCTCTTAAACCCCCCACTGTCACCGTTCCCTCCACTCACTCCAGGGCCTGCCACTCCACCCGGCCTCAGTCCAGGGCTGCTGAGCACACCCGCTGGGAACTTGACTCATCCTGTGACCCCTGAACTTCCAAAGTCACCCAGAGCACCCCTCTTGCCCGGCCGCTCAGCCACCTTCGGGCCACCTCCCCTGCCCCCAGCCTGCGCCAGCTTCCTTCTGCCCTCCCGAGGCAGGCGGGCTCTGACCCAGGGGCGCGTGGACAGCAAGGCCTGCCAGATGTAGGACCCGCTCCCCAGCCCCCCAGGTCCAGGGGCCACCTGTTCCCCACCGGTGCCCACACACCCTTCACCCCCCTGTGCTCCTGTGTGGCCCACACACGAGACCCAGCTCGTGAGCCGTTGCCTGAGAAGCTGTGAAGTCACCGCAGAGCTCACCTGCACCTCTTGTCCCCGAGGGAGTCCGGGACAGTGGCCCCCCAACGGTGGCCAGCACCCCCCCCCCCCCCCGAGAGCACCGTGGGCCAGGCCCCACCAGGCGCAGCACAGGCCCCTGCATTCCCTCCCTGACCGTTACAAGGGACACTGAGGCACAGAGGGCTAGGTGCCCAGCCTGTCACACTGCGGGGCACCTACACATCAGCTCCTCTTGGTTGTCAGAACAGCAAACACTCGTAGCTGCAACCACGTAACGTTTTTTGCAAAGAGCCAACTGCAGAAGCGGCCTGGCATCGCTCAGCGGGGTGCAGGCCTCGGGGCAGGGCCCTTCGGGAAGCCCAGCCCCCTGCACACGCATGTGCGGAATCAGGACCCGGACGGAGCCTGCCCCGCTGTCTCCAATAATCGTCTAATTCCCCGAAGGAAAACCTCCCGCCCTGCCTGCTCCACCCGACGCTGTGGAGGCCGCGCCCCAGGCTCTCCGAGCTCCAGGCCGTAAATCTTCGGCAGCTGTGACTGAGGGCCAGCTAAGGCGAAGGCGGCGGGGCTGCGGGCAGATGACCGAATGCCCTGGGGACGGGGCTGGCTGGGCACGCTCCCTTCTCTGTGCTCCGGGAGAAGGCCAGGGGCGGTGCCAAGCCACTCTCGCCAAGTAAACTTTAGCTGCGTTTTTTTCCTCCAGAAAATGTTTTCACGTTGTTGGATCTTGCAGAAACTAGGGCACTCAGAGGAAAACAGATGACGCGGCCCTGGCGCCTGTGTGGAGGCCGGTCCAGACGCTCCGCTGTGTCCGGTGTCAGAGGGACGGGGTGTGCGGGCGCGGCGGGCACACGGAGGCCGACGGGCACACGGATGCCGACGGGCACATGAGGCCGGCGGGCACACGGAGGCCGGCGGGCACACGGAGGCCGACGGGCACACGGATGCCGACGGGCACACGAGGCCGGCGGGCACACGAGGCCGGCGGGCACACGGAGGCCGGAGGGCACACGGAGGCCGGCGGGCACACGAGGTCGGCGGGCACACGAGGTCGGCGGGCACACGAGGTCGGTGGGCACACGGAGGCCGACGGGCACACGGAGGCCGGCGGGCACACGAGGTCGGTGGGCACACGGAGGCCGACGGGCACATGGTTTACGTTTTGTTCACATCGGTGGTGGCTTCAGGGAGGAGCTGTTGACGGGGCTGGTCCTCCTGGGTGGTGATGTCTCCCCAGGGCTTTTTGGGGCAACATTGGGGTGGCTGCACCCCTCAGAAGCACCTTCTCTGGCGTCCTCTGCACTCCAGGCAGACGAGGTCCATTAGCGAGTGTCAGAGCAGCGGCCGCGAGGCTGGGCCGTGAGGAGGGAGGGTCGCTCGCCGAAGCTTCCGGATGACACTGGCGATGGCGATGGCGATGGCGATGGCGACAACGTGGACGGGGTGGATGGGCCGGCGCTGCTGCCGTCTCCTCCCCGGAAGAGCCTGCAGCTGCTGAGCTACAGCACCCCGCACTCTGTCCTCTGTGTGGGGGTGTCTGCTCCTTCACCCCAGGACCCAGCAGCGCCCCAGGGGACACGCACACGGGTGCCCCACACCAGAGGCTCTGCGAACGGCGTGCAGTGGATCAGGGCGCCTTGACGGGGAGTCTGTGGTTAGGACCAGAGGCTGTAGGTAGGGAGTGACCACGTGATGACGGACGCCGAGCTGAGCTCCACGCATCAGCTCCTCATCCTCAGGAAAGCCCGACTCGCAGCCACCGCTGTTGCCCGGGCGCATGGAGAAACCGAGGCAGGAGGGGGAGGGGGCGGGACCTGCCCGAGGTCCCACGGCTGGGGGTGGGGTGGGGGGCAGAGGGGCCAGGAGTGGAGCAGGCCTCGCCCGTGGGGGCCACCGCCTTGCAGACCTGCTGCTCCGACCAGGCCTCGGGGTGCCCGTGTGCGGCCGACCCCGTGCCAGCCACCCTGCACCCCATAAGGCGGCACAGGGAGGATCTGCACACACATCTGCAGGGAACATGGGAGCCCTTCCCCGAGGGAGGCCAGGGAAGGCCCTGGGCGGCCCCCGCTTCCAGGATAAGGCCTGTGGGCGGGGGACTGGCTGCCTCTGTCCACCGTGCAGCCCGCGCCTGCTCAGTGTGGGCACAGGGAGACGCTGGCAGACAAGTGCGGGCATACCAACACCAGGCCCTCCTGGGCACCGCTGCCCGCCGGCACCTGGCACAGATGAGGGGGGGTTGGGGTAGGGGGTGGCTTACCCGCGGAGTCCAGGCAGTCCTGCAGGCTGGCCACCTCGAACCGCCGGCTGAGCAGGGCGGGGTAGGCCGCCAGGAAGTCCACGCTCTTCAGCGGGCTCTCGAAGCGGGCGCCACCTGGGAGCACTCAGTCACTGGGGAAGCCGGAGACCCCACGCACAGCACACGCCCGGGAGGGTCCTCCCCACCCGCCTCAGCCATGACGGTGGAGGGGGTCAGTCACACGGAACGACCCCTCCCGTCCTCAAACACAGGCCAGCTGAGGGAAGAGCTAATTCTGGGGGCCGAGAACCCACGCCCGTGTGAGGTCAGGGCCGCCTCAGCTCAGCGGAGCCTCACCTGGGCCCCCCCCCCGCCACATGCCAGCAGCCCGAGCAGGTAATGCTCACCTGGCCCCTCCCCCGTGCCAGCAGCCCGAGCAGGTGATGCTCACCTGGGCCCCCCCCACCACGTGCCAGCAGCCCGAGTAGGTGATGCTCACCTGGGCCTCCCTGCGCCAGCAGCCCGAGCAGGTAATGCTCACCTGGCCCCTCCCCCGTGCCAGCAGCCCGAGCAGGTGATGCTCACCTGGGCCTCCCTGCGCCAGCAGCCCGAGCAGGTAGTTGCTGGTCTGCTGCAGCAGCACGTTGTTGTCGCCTTCGTACGTGCAGTTGGGGTCGTTGTCGTTCCTGAGGTCGCCCAGGCGGTTCACTGCAATGAACCCACGGGTTTCCGTCACTTCAGGGGCACGTGGGAGGAATGCCGTCACCCTGGGAACTCGAGGCCCGGCCAGGGTGGGGCGGGGACACAGCACTTGCTCCACACAGCCCCCTCCTGGCCACCCCGCCTGCGCGCTGGGGGCAGTGGCCGGCCGGAAGGACACGCAGGGCCGGCCCAGGGGGTGTCTCGGGAGCCAGCAGCCCCTGAGAAACGCAGCACAGTGAGCACGCAAGCAGCGTGCAGGGTCGGGGTGGAGGAGGTGGCGGAGGGCACAGAGGGATGGAAGGTGAGGGAAGAATTAAATTAAAAGGTTAAAAAGCACTCCGTCCTCAGCACCCTCCTCGCAAGGCACCTGGCCGAAGCTGCCTGCAGCGTGGGGGTCCTGAGTGAACCCCTCTTCTTACACAGGCAGCCCACCCAGCTGAAGGAGACGCTCACTTTCCTCCTGTTGTCTCTCTCGCTAGTTAATTACCCCGGCTTGTTTACATATTTTGCAAGGTGTGCCCTCCAGGCCCTCATCACCGGGTCGGGTCGCCTTCCTCTGGGGAGAATGTTCTCGGACCCAGGCCAGGGGCGGGGCCAGCAGGGAAAAGTGGGGTCCGCTCCTCAGGGTCACATGCTGCTGGGCTGTGGCCCGGTCACACCCGATCGATGGATCGTTCCGGACTCGCCGCCCCTGCCAGAGCCAGGCTGCTGCAGGGAGGGGCTGGGAGCCCTTAGACCAGTGGTTCTCAACCTTGGCTGCACATTCGAATCACCTGGGAATCTTTTTTAAAATCCTGATTTCTGGGCCTCATCCTCCAGAAATTCTGTTTCTTTGTTACTAATGTTGTGGCCTCACCCCGTCCGGAGGATGAGGCCCAAAACTCAGGATTTTAAAAAGATTCCCAGGTGATTCGAATGTGCAGCCAAGGTTGAGAACCACTGACTTAGAGAAATAGTTTGCAATCGCCGTGCAAGCCTCACTAAGGGACCTGTCCCCCCCCGCCCCGCCTTCTGCGCTCAGCCCTGGGGTGCGAGCCCCGCACTTGTCTGCGTGAGGACACTCGATCGGGCGTTTCTGTTGTCTGCGATGCTGCAGGATTCAATGCCTCATTCTAAACTATTCATAGCGTCTCCAAGAGCTACAGCAACAAACAAAAACTACAAAGAGCATTTCGTGGAAGACAAAGCACGCCAGGAACCCGTGTGGAGCCGTGGTTTCCAGCTCGCCAGTTAGTGACGGGGAGAGGCGGAGCGTGGGGCGCCGAGGGCCACGCCGGCCGCCCTGCTCGAGAAGCACCTGGGACGGCCCGCGGGCAGGTGCACCCATCCACAGCCGTCCCCAGGGCGCCCCGGCTGGCCAGAGCCTGAGACGCTGTCGGAGGTTTGAACTGTCAGGGCTCTGCCACGTCTGCTGTTCGATGTGCACGTGGCCTTCTCAGAGGGACCGGGATTTCACCAGTCACTCGATCGATGGATCGTTCCGGACTCGCCGCCCCTGCCAGAGCCAGGCCGCTGCAGGGAGGGGCTGGGAGCCCTTAGCGCAGTGGTTCTCAACCTTGGCTGCACATTCGAATCACCTGGGAATCTTTTTAAAATCCTGATTTCTGGGCCTCGTCCTCCGGAAATTCTGTTTCTTTGTTACTAATGTTGTGGCCTCACCCCTGAGGACCGGACCCCACTTTTCCCTGCTGGCCCCGCCCCTGGCCTGGGTCCGAGAACATTCTCCCCAGAGGAAGGCAACCCGACCCAGTGATGAGGGCCTGGAGGGCACACCTTGCAAAATATGTAAACAAGCCGGGGTAATTAACTAGCGAGAGAAACAACAGGAGGAAAGTGAGCGTCTCCTTCAGCTAGGTGGGCTCCCTGTGTAAGAAGAGGGGTTCACTCAGGACCCCCACGCTGCAGGCACGGGGGACACAGGAAGCTGAGCAGGCCAGCTGCAAGTAACAGCAGCCAATAAAATCCCCTGAGCACGTCCTGGACGCCCGACACTGTGCCAAATGCCTTGTGTGCATTAATCCACTTAGCCGGTGCCAGAACCTCCATTGTGGGATCGCATCTGCACCCCCATTTCACAGGGGAGAACGCTGAGGCTCAGCAGGGGCAGGTGGCTCGCTCACGGTGACAAGGCTAGAGCGGCAGAGCCAGGACGGGCTCCCAGGCTATTGGTTGCCCGCTCTCTTACCCACACACCAGCTGACCAACCAACAGCCAAGGCCACTAAGAACTTACTTTTCCTGTTTAAAAGTTTTCCATCAGAACAAAAGTTGATGTCGATTTACTGCCAAGTCCAGAAAGTTATGATTCAAACGAAGAGATGATCTCCTCCCCGCTCTGGTGTGTAGGGGCTCCCTCGGGGTCCTCCACACCCCCATCACCCCGAATTCCATGTTTCCAGGAATACTGGGCATCGGAACACGGGGACCGTCCAGGGCAGGGGGGCGGCAAACTTGCGAAGGGCCAAACAGCGACCGTTTCAGGCTCTGTCGGGACCACTGAGCCACCGATGCAGGGTGAGCACGGCCATGGGAAATTCGGGAAGGGGTGGCCATAAAAGCCGGGGTAGCCGGTTTGGCCGGGAGGCCGCAGTGTGCCGACCCCTGGTCTGGAGCGAGCGGGAGGGGTAAGGACAGAAAACGGTCACTCGCTTCTCTAAAACCTACCGGCCAGGTAGCCGTGTCCTCCGCACGCCTCGCGGCACTCCTGGATCCCCCGCTGGGCCGTCCACGAGGCCAGGGGCTTACCGGCCGACGCCAAGGCGTGGATCTCACGTCCCAGCTCTGCCTTGAGGAGGAATGCAAAGGGCACAGTGAACAGACGCTCTGACACCGGAGGGGGGTCCGGTCAGCCGGGGCGTCAAGGGCACACGTCCCTCCAGTTAATCCAACACACCCCTCAGCAGGAGAAAGAATCCCACTTTCAGCTTGAAAAAAGGGCATTCATCCCGGCTGGCGTGGCTCAGTGGTTGAGCATCCACCACCTATGAACCAGGAGGTCAATGTTCGACTCCGGTCAGGGCACATGCCCAGGTGTCAGGCTCGATCCCCAGTGGGGGGCGTGCAAGAGGCAGCCGATCCATGATGCTCCCTCATCATTGATGTTTCTCTCCCTCTCCCTTCCTCTCTGAAATCAATATTTGTTTTAAAATATTTGTCACCTACGAATGGTCACACGGTGGAGAAAACACAGGGGCCACCTCTGCCCAGCCAACAGGCCCGGGGAGAGGGCTGCGGGCAGGACCACGCACGAGGCTCGTTCGTGTGCCGGGCGCGGCCCTGACCGGAGCAGCCTGCTGGCGAGGGATCCCTCACGGTGCCAGACGTGCTCCTTCGAGGAGAGGGGGCTGGGCAGGGCCGGGTCCTGATGCAGCCGCGGCCACACTCAGTCCGCCCACTCCCGGCCTCCCTTGTCTTAGAAACGCCCTTTGCTTCCACTTGGAATTTCATAAAGACCCTGGGGAGAAAGAGACACACGCCTGCTGATCCGTGTTTTCTACTCTGAGTCCCGGGTGCCTGGTCACCCCGCCTTCCTGGGGGCCAGGCGCCCGGTCGGCAGCGCCCCCTGCCGGCCACCCTGCGCTCTGGCAGCCTGGGCTCTGAGCTGTGTGGCCCCAGGTGCACCCACAGGTACAGGCATTGCAGGGGGTGACACACCCCCCGACCTGCGGTGTCTCTAGTTGTCCATGAACGTGCTGAGTGGGGTTCACAGGTGACGCCTGTCCAGGAGGCAGCGAGGGGGCGAGGGAGGCCACCTGTTCCCCCGCCCCATCCCCATCCACAAAGAAATGAGGAGGGCTGGTCTGGGGGGCGGGCGGTGCACGCCCGTTGCTGGCACTAGGCCTTGCCTGTCCACTCCCATCTGTTGGCTGGACTCGGGCCTCTGTGGACTGTTGACAGAAGGACTAGGGCCCGGAACCCTCCCAAGACCGGTCACGTGATCGTGCAAAGCCGTCACGTTCTCACAGGGCAACCCCAGCCAGAGGAGGTGGACGCTCGGCAGCCATGGGGAGAGGCTCTGAGGGTTCCGATTGGGCGGACATGGTGACGGGCCGCGGGAGCCTTCACCCCCCAGGCCAGGGGCTGGCGTTGTTTGGAGAGAAAGGCTGGTTTAAACCAGGAGGTCGCGGTTCGATTCCCGGTCAGAGCACAGGCCCGGGTTGAGGGCTCGATCCCCAGTGTGGGGCGTGCAGGAAGCAGCCGATCCATGATTCTCTCTCATCATGGATGTTTCTATCTTTCTCTCCCTCTCCCTTCCTCTCTGAAATCAATAAAAAATATACATTTTTTTAAAAAGCGGAGAAAAGCGAGTCCCTCTCACCTGGCCGGCGCTCCGGTCGTCCCGCTGGAGGCCTTGCTGGAGCACCATCAGGTCCCAGAAGAGCGACTTGGAGAAGTGGTCCAAGGCGTAGGCCGCCGCCAGGTACGGGAGCAGGCGCCACTGCTGCAGGGAGCCACGGGCGGCGTGAGCCCCTCCCGCCCCGCGCCCCAGGGCATGTGGAGGACGCCTGAGACCGGATCGGTGGGAGCCGGCCCCCTGGCCCCCCTCACACGTCTCCCGTGTTTCCGAGACACGCGACGGTTCTTCTCCCACCTGACCACCCCCACAGGCACCGCGGAGCCGTGTGCAGCCCCGCACGCCCGCCCTCCCCGCTGCCCCCACCGTGACGCCGGCACAGTGTCAGCCACCGGGACCCCGCCACACCGGCCTCCGTGCCCAGAGCGCGGGGCTGACCCGTGATGCCTGGTGCTTCGTGAGCCGAGGAGGGAGATGGGGGAACCGAGGCTCACGGAGAGCCAGAGGCCCTCGGAGGCAGGGGGCGGGCTTGGTCACCGGGCACATGCAGGGCCGCGGGGTGGCAGGGCCTGGGGAGGAGCCGGGAAAGGCCTCCACCACCCACCACCCCCGGTCGGTGCCCAATGCCGAGTGCCCGACACTGTGCCACCTGCTGCTTCCGCACCAATGGGTCCAATCCTTACAACCACCAGGAAGAGGGGCTGTCACCAGCTGACAAGTGAGGCACTGGAGCACAGAGAGGTCCAGGGCCTGGCTGAGGGCACACAGCGGTGGGCGCGGACCTGGGTGAGAGCCCAGCACTGTGGCTCAAGGGGGCTCTCAACCACTGAGCCGCTCGATGCCCAGGCGGGCCGATGCGTGGCAACCTCATGGGCCCCGGGGTCAGTGTTGGTGGGCAAGGGGCCACGGCAGGAGGGGGGCGAGGCTGCGGGTTCGGGTGGTGGGGAAGGGGCCACGGCAGGCGCGGGCACTCGCTCCAGACCCGCTGTAGGCAGCTCGCAGCCACAGCACAGGGAGCGCTGAGCCCAGCTGTGAGAGTCACAGCTCCTGGGGCTTCCCTCAACACGCTCTGCCTACGTGTGGCTCAGCCCAAGGCCTGGGCCAGGCCTCGCTACGACCTCCGACAGGAGTCACCTGCCGTCCTCAGCCCACCCATGAGCTGGGGGCGGTGCTGTGAAGACCAGCACGAGCCCTGGCAAGTGCAGCTCAGTGGCTGGAGCGACGGCCTGCGCCCGGGAGGGTCCTGGGTTCTATTCCAGGTCCAGGGCAGCGACACGGGCTGCAGGTTCGATCCCCCGCCCCAAGGAGGCAGATGCAGGAGGCAACCGATCAGTGTTTCTCTCACATCAATATTTCTCTCTCTCCCCGCTTCCCTCGCCTCCAAAAAAAAAGACCGACCCCGAGGAGTGGAAGGCTGTTCACGTGAAAACATGCATGTCCCCTCCCCAGGTGACCGTCGGCCGCCCGCTCTGCAGACCTGCAGGACGAGGGTCCCTTCCGCTACTCCGAGAGCCTCCCAGCGGACGGTGTGCACACGGGAGCCATTTCTAAGGATGGCTGGATGGCCGGGCCAGCGCCTGGGCGTGCGGGCCACCTGCCGAAGCCTGCAGGGCTGCCCAGGGGCGCGTGCACACCCATCTCCCCAGAGCCTCCCGGGGTGCTCCTGCCTCCTTATCAGGGAATCGCACAGACCCTTTCATTAAAGCCCTTTTACCACCGGCCTCGCCTCCCCGCTGCCGCCTGCCTCCCTCCGTGGTGACTGCCCGCCCACCCACGGCTCTGGGACTTTCCCCCCCAGGTTGGCTCAGCTCCCAGTGAGCAAAAGGCAGCTCCCTGGAGGCAGGGCGTGTCTGCGGGCGGGCGGGAGTGAGAGAGAACGCAGTGACACCCAGCGACACCGGGAGGGAGGCTGACCTGCAGCTGGTACTCGAGCACCGGCACCTCCTCCCCGTCGGCCGGTCCAAACTGGCGCCGCGTGGCGGAGAAGCGCAGGGCGATGCACACGGCCAGCTTCAGGTTCACCACGCACATGCCCACAATGAAGACGCGGCCCGCGGACAGGCCGCCCAGCGACGCGCCGAAGCGCTGCCTGCTGTCCTGCGGGGAGAGCGTGGGGCGCGTCAGAGCCACGGCCACCCTCGCGGCCGCGCCACCGAGAGGCACACAGACGGCGCTCCTTCCTCCTCTCAGCGGGCAGGTGGCCACCGCAAGCCCCGCCCAGGCGCCCACCACAGACCTCTAGGCCGGGGCCGGGGGCAGGGCCTTGATGACCCTCATGGGACGGGTGGGGAGGCCCCAGGGCGCTCAGCTCCACGAGGAAGGGGGTCCCAGCCAGGGAGTCTGCAGGCTCCCACCCAGGACGGGACCGCCTGTCAGGTGAGACCAGGCGTGCAGGCGGGGCGACCCCAGGTGGACAGTGCTCCGCTGGAGCCCACGTTTTGTTTAAAAATTGCCGGCCTTTGACCCTCAGGCCCCAAATCCCTCTCCCCGCAAGCGACACCCTTTTAAAGTGCACGATGTTCATCCCTGTTCTTTTAAAAAGGACCACCTCTCGGGGCGCCCATGGTTCACCCTGGTTTTCAGCTCCGAGCGGAGCACCGAGTCCTACAGGACGGGGGGCACCGAGCCCTGACACCAGAGAACACTCGCCCCCCTCTGTGGGCCAAGCAGCCTTCACTCCGGGCCTCCATGTCAGGCGGGGCTCCCTGACACCCCGAGGGCTGGCGGGGCGGCGGGGGGAGTGGAGGCAGTGCCCCGGGGGTGCTGACCCAAGCACCACCGTCCTTGCTGGTGGCACCGGAACCCAGACCCACGAGGTCTGCCACCCACCCGGCTCCCGTGCCGAAGCTGTTACCTTGAAGCGGGTGACGTAGGTGCCCTCGGGGGTGACGTCTCCCGTCCGGTTGAGGAGGTCCTGGCGAGGGATCCGGACCTTGTGGAACATGGCGAAGCTGTGGGGACGGGGACGGGGGCCACGGGTGACCAGCAGCACCTCCCGCACGGCTGCTCCCCCGCCCGCCATGCCCCGTCTGGTCCCCATCCTCACCTCCACCCCAGCCAGGGCCCTGGCCGGCAACTCTGCCCTGCTGGACGCCACCCTCCTGCCTGCCTGCCTGCCTGCCTGCAGCAACCGCCTCGCTCCTGCAGGCCCCGCCCCAGCCTTCCTGGGCGCACAGCAGAGGCCTTGCGGGAGACCTTCGATCCTACAACCTGGGCACCTAACCCCCCAAGATGGTGTGAGCCCTGGGAGGGACCCCGCTCCTGCACCAAGGGCCTGGTCCCCTCGAGGCCTGCAGCAGATGGCACTGTGACCCTCAAACCAGCCCGGCTCCCCTCCTTTCCAGGAAGCGACAAGGATGCCTGCGGTGGGGCACTCAGAGGGGGGCCAGACCCCTGCGGGTGACCAGGCTGGGGCCAGCCTCTGCGGGCGCCTCCCGATGGGGAGAGGAAGGTCAGTGCAGACCAGGCCCTGGGCAGGCCCACGCGGCGCACCGCGGCCCTGCGGGTGAGCCTCAGCGCCAGGGCCTTTGTGGGGTGTGCTGACTGGCCGAGGGGGGGCCCCGGCCCTGGAAGGCCTATCGGGGCATCTGATCTGATACCCGGTTTACAAGGGCAGACTCGGCGCCCACCGAGTGACGCCTGTCGCCAGAAGCCGAGGAAGGCCTTTGCGAGCGACTGTCGGCTCCTGCTCCCCGTCAGGGGGACCCTGTCCCTTTCTCGCACCCAAGACGGGACCAGCCTGAGTGTGTCGGCACGGGCACAAGGTTCGCTGTCCGTGGTTTACCGAGAGCACAATTCCTCCCTCTGTGGGCACCTCACTCCGCCAGGGCCAGCCAGTGGGCCGGCGGGGGGCCAGCCGGGGCCAGCCTGCAGGCCAATCCCCAGTGTCCCCAGCGGACACAGGGGTGTGCGTGTGACACGGGGTGGCACGGGGAGGGGCGTGTGCTGGGAGCTTGCGGGTGGCAGGCCGGGCTCCCAGGCATTGCACACACCTGCTCCCGGGACCAAGCGCACCCCCCACACGGGACGTCCTCGGCCACTTGCGAGGGGGATCCCCGAGGCCCAGGGCCCTGCACCTCCACGCCCCGGGGTAAGCAGGCCTCCGCCCAGCCAGGGTCAGAGGCCAGACTCTCACAGGGAGGGTCTTTGCTTTTAGTTTCTCACCTAAATGTACCCGTACAAGTTATGTCTGCCCCTATTTTCTAGACTCATCCCACATCCTCGGATATTCTTTTTAAAAAATATATATTTTATTGATTTTTTACAGAGAGGAAGGGAGAGGGATAGAGAGTTAGAAACATGGATGAGAGAGAAACATCGATCAGCTGCCTCCTGCACACGCCCTACTGGGGATGTGCCCGCAACCAAGATACATGCCCTTGACCGGAATCGAACCTGGGACCCTTGAGTCCACAGGCTGACGCTCTATCCACTGAGCCACACCGGTCAGGGCTCGGATATTCTTGTGAAATGACCAGCTCTAACCTATATCCCCAAGAGAAAGGACCTTAGACCAGAGCCACCAGCACTCAGTTCTAACGCTGACGCAGAATTAGACAACTAGGGCAGGCAGCCCGACACCCCGCCAGTTCCTGTCCCTGAAACCCGTGCGCCCTCTGCTGGGCGTACACGCCGCGGCCGGGAAGGAGGAGGGGTGAGCCCGGGACCCTGGACAGGTCACCGACCCTTCGAAGGCTGGGGTCGGGGACCACGTATGGCCACTCCCAAGGATGCCCCCTGCTGGGCCTCACCCTCCCCCGCCCTGGAATCCACGCCATGCCGCCCCCACCACCTGGATCAGTGTGGACACGTGTGGATGCTGAGCTCCAGGTCACTGATGGGACCGTGTCTGGGGGAGGCAGGCCCATCACAGCTCGGCGCTGCCCAGCTGAGGGTCCCCCCACCCCCAGCTGCCTTGGTCTGGCCTGGGCCTGAGGGCAAGTTCACTGTTCAGTACTCGGCTCTCTTATACCTCCCGGTGTTGGGACGGCCCTCATGACGTGGCTCTGAGTGTGGAGGTGAGGAGTGTGTCCCTGCTGAGTTACATGGCCCACGGGAGTGTGGAGGGCACGGGATAGTGCTGAGGGTTCCGTGAGATCACGGGCACAAGCGGCCCCACGGCCTTGGGCTTGGCATGAATCTAACCCCTGAGGCCAGACCATGGGGAAGAGCGCCTAGACCACCCACAGAGGGGAGCGTGAAGACCACCCGCAGAGGGGAGTGTGAAGACCATCCGCAGAGGAGAGCGCCCAGACCACCCACAGAGGGGAGTGTGGAGACCACCCACAGAGGAGAGCGCCTAGACCACCCACAGAGGAGAGCGCCTAGACCACCCACAGAGGAGAGCGCCTAGACCACCCACAGAGGGGAGCGCACAGACCACCCACAGAGGAGAGCGCCTAGACCACCCACAGAGGGGAGCGTGAAGACCACCCGCAGAGGAGAGCGCCTAGACCACCCACAGAGGAGAGCGCCTAGACCACCCACAGAGGAGAGCGCCTAGACCACCCACAGAGGGGAGCGTGGAGACCACCCGCAGAGGAGAGTGCCTAGACCACCCGCAGAGGGGAGTGTGGAGACCACCCACAGAGGGGAGCGCACAGACCACCCACAGAGGGGAGCGCACAGACCACCCACAGAGGAGAGCGCCTAGACCACCCACAAAGGGGAGCGTGGAGACCACCCGCAGAGGAGAGCGCCTAGACCACCCACAGAGGGGAGCGCCTAGACCACCCACAGAGGGGAGCGCCCAGACCACCCACAGAGGAGAGCGTGAAGACCACCCGCAGAGGAGAGCGCCTAGACCACCCACAGAGGAGAGCGCCTAGACCACCCACAGAGGGGAGCGCCCAGACCACCCACAGAGGAGAGCGCCCAGACCGCCCACAGAGGGGAGCGTGAAGACCACCCACAGAGGAGAGCGCACAGACCACCCACAGAGGAGAGCGTGAAGACCACCCACAGAGGAGAGCGCCTAGACCACCCACAGAGGAGAGCGCCTAGACCACCCACAGAGGGGAGCGCCTAGACCACCCACAGAGGGGAGCGTGGAGACCACCCGCAGGGGAGAGCGCCTAGACCACCCACAGAGGGGAGCGTGGAGACCACCCACAGAGGAGAGCGCCTAGACCACCCACAGAGGGGAGCGTGGAGACCACCCGCAGAGGAGAGCGCCTAGACCACCCACAGAGGAGAGCGCCCAGACCACCCACAGAGGGGAGCGTGAAGACCACCCACAGAGGAGAGCGCACAGACCACCCACAGAGGAGAGCGAGGAGACCACCCACAGAGGAGAGCGTGAGCAGAGGAGAGCCGAGACCACGAGGCTGAGGTGCACTTACCCGTTGTCCAGGCCATTCTGCCCGAGCTTCTCCCCTATGTCGCCCACCATCACGCCGGGCATGGGGAGGAGGGTCTTCGGGTCCCGAATCTGCACACACCACAGGACACAGCACACTGAGCGCACAAAACCCGGAATGAACGTGTTCTCGCCCCGGAGGCCCAGCTCCCGCGGGGCAGCTGCAGGAGCGCAGCGCCTCCTCTGGGACTGGCGAGCGGGGACTCTGCAGATGCGACAGAGAAGGAGCTCCAGGCGGGATCTCCCCGGATTACCCCGGCGGGCCCCAAGTCCCAGGACAAGTGTCCCAGGAGAGCCAGGAGGACAGGACGCGAGAGGAGGCGGAGCAGAGACCTGGGCGATGGGCCGCAGCCCGGGACCTCGGGCTAGACTAGAGCTGGACTGGGTGGGAGGACCCTCCTCCGGAGCCTCCAGCGGGAGCGGCCCTGCCCACACCCGGCCTGGGGGCCTGGGCTCTGGTCTCCACACTGGGCGTTGGGTTTTGGTCCTGAGGCCACAGCAGAACTAAGCCCGGAGCTGGTTAGCTGCCTGGAGGGCTGGAGGGCCCCATGCTCCCGCCTGAGGCGCAGGCCTTCCTGGCGGTTTTAGTAAATGGCAAAGAGGCTACGCACGTGTTGCTATGGGAGAGACGGCCTAACGTTGCTTTTTAAAATATGTATATATTTTTTATTTCAGCGAGGAAGGGAGAGGGACAGACTCATTGATCGGCTGCTTCCTGCATGCCCCCTGCTGGGGATCGAGCCTGCAGCCTGGGCATGTGTGTGCCCTGACCAGGAGTCGAACTGTGACCTCCTGGTTCAGGGGTTGACGCTCAGCCCCTGAGCCACACTGACCGGGCGCCTAACATTGTTTGTGTGAATCTCTGCTCCCCGACGAGCTCCCAATAAGTAGAGCCAGGAAAGGAGACGGAGCAGCAGACAGTCCTCGCCCGGGAGCCCTGACTCAGGACACGGAGCTTCATTCTGGGAACCGGGGGGCCGAGTGGTGCCAACCCGGGGGGCGGGGGGGGACCCTAGAGGACATGTTTCGGCTAGATGGGCAGGATTGGGGGGCTCTGAGGCACTGAGTGCCCCTGAACCGTTCACTTTAAAATAGCTAATTGCACGTGATATGAATTTCAGCTCCACCGACCCTTACCCCTACCCCTACCCCCATCAGAAAGGGCTTAACAAAAATGCCAGACTGGGTCTCGGGGGGGGACAGCGGGCTTTCCTGGGCATCAGCAGCCCCAGCGGGAAGGTCTGAAGGAGCTTCCGGAAGCCCCAGGTCGGGGAGGCCCTGCCAGGCCCCCAGTCCCAGGCGCCACTCCTTGGGCAGTAACTTCCTGTTTGTGACCCAACACTCCAGGGGACCCCAGACCTGGGCGGGCCGTCCAGACCTGAGCCGCGGGTCGGAGCCGATGCCCACCTGACCGATGAGACAGAAAGTCTTCCGCCCGTGACCCCGGGGCCCAGGGCTCAGCAGCAGCCGGTCCTTGGGGTGCACGGTCCTGTCTCGGGGATCCCCCCTGTGCTGTAGGAGGCTTAGCGGCATCCTTGTCTACACAGGAATGCCGGCAGCACCCGCCCCCATGGCAGTGACCGCGTCTTCGACACCCTCCCCCGCCCCACGCAGCCCACCTGCACGAGGAAGGGGTGCAGGCCGTGGCACTGGCCCCCCGGCACGTACAGCTGCGCGAACACCACCGCGTGCGTCGCCGTCTTGCCCATGTTGCCGACCCAGAACTTGGCGGCTTCGAAGTCGGGGGAATGGATGATGAATTCCTGCACAGGAAGGGTGACGATCAGCAGCTCGCTGGAGGGAGGGAGGCTCCTTTCCTCCGAGGGCTCTCGGGTCACACTCTCTGGGCGGGAGTAGGAACCCAGGGGAGGTGTCCGCTCCCGGGAGGCAGCTGGCTCCGGTTCACACGGAGCGGGTCCCTGGGCCTGACGGCTTAAAGGACCTCCCCACGGAAAACCAGGCCGAAGCCCTGGCCGGCGGCTCGGCTGATGGGAGCGTCGTCCTGGACAGCAGAAGGTTGTGGGTTCGATTCCTGGTCGGGGCACAACCTTGGGTTGGGGGTTGGGTCCCAAGTTGGGGCGCATATGGGAAGCAACTGGTGGATATTTCTCTCCCACATCAGTGTTTCTCTCCCACCTTCCTTTCTCCCTAAAAGTCAATAAAACCATCCTCAGGTGAGGGTTAAAGCAAGAAAGGAAAGAAAACGGTGTGCAATATGTCAAACCACACAACCCACACAAAACCGCGCAGCCGGCCGCCGGGTGGTGAACCCTCGGCAGTGAGGCCTGACCGCCTCCGGGGGTGTTACCCGCCAACCCGCTCTCTCCCCCGTGTCCCTCACCCCCCCTCCCGCTCTCTCCCCCGTGTCCCTCACCCCCCTCCCGCTCTCTCCCCCGTGTCCCTCACCCCCCTCCCGCTCTCTCCCCCGTGTCCCTCACCCCCCTCCCGCTCACTCCCCCGTGTCCCTCACCCACCTCCAGTCAGTGGTCACTCCTGAGCTCCCCGGGAGGGCGCGGGGGGCGCGTGTGCACTCGGCAGGCTCACGCGTGTGAGGCGGGTCTCGGGGACTGACTGCGTGTCACTCCTGACCGCACCACGTGTCAGGCGCCCGAAGCCCAGAGGCGGAGGGGACAGAGCACCTACCTCGGTGGCCGGGTCGTAGTGGGCGGTCGTCCGCACGGCCTTGGTGTTACTGCCGTGACTGAGCTCGGTCAGCGCGAAACAGCCGAAGATCTAGCGTGAGGGCGGACACCGCGTCAGGCGGGACCCCTTCGCGGGCCCTGGAGGGGCCTGCCCACCGCTCTGTGAGGACTAAGAACCCTGTGACCACCATGGGAGCCCCATCTCCTCTCCCATCTAACCGACCGGTGGCCGCCACGCCGCCCAGACCTGCCCATAGCGGCCCCGCCAAGCTGGCCTGGTGGCCAGAGCCGCCCGGGGCAGCACAAGAAAACGGGGCTTTGCTTTGATAAGAAAAAGCTCGCTCCAGCCAGTTCGGCTCAGCGGCTAGAGCACTGGCCCTCGGACTGAAGGGTCCGGGGTTCGATTCTGGCCAAGGTGGGTAGCTGGGTTGCAGGCTTGACGGGGCGCATGCAGGAGGCAACCAATCAGTGTCTCTCTGTCTCTCCCTGTCCCTTCCACTCTCTCCAAAAATCAGTGTAAAACTATCCTCTGGTGAGGATCAACAAACAAGAAAAAGCTCAATTCATCAGTGCTGGGACCTGGCAGACTATATCTGTCCAGAGTAGCATTAGCTGAGACAAGATCCCCATCATTAAGGCGCAAGTCCCCGCCCCTCCCCCGCCCCCTCCCCCCGCCCCACCAGCCCCCCTCCCACAAACCTCAGAGAACAGGTGAGAGACCGTCACTCATAACACCCCGCCCCCCACGCTTACCTCCATGTTGAAGATCTTGGGAATGTATTTGAAATGCCTTTCAGAACCAGAGTTGAAAATCGCTGATCCAAACACCTGAAAATATAACATCGCCCCATAAACAGGTGGAAGACAGTGAATACCGCCGTCCTGGCCGCCCCGCCCACCCCGCAGCCCTGACAGCTAATGACCATCACGCCAGGCTCCCGGGGAGGAGACCTGGGCCCCGTCCCAAGCAGCCTGTGTAGGTGCAGCAGGCACCTGGGACTTATGCCTGCAGGACACCCGAGGGACTGGGACGAACAAGGGGCAGGACAGGAGGGCGGGGAGGAGGGTGCGTGAGGGCAAAGCGGGCCCACTTTCCCTCCGACAACAGCGGGCAGACCCCGTGACTCGCCAAGCGGTGTTTGTTCATTTTGTTTTCGTGTTTTGGGTAGTTTGGTGGTGACTGGTTTCTGCTTGTTGTGTAAATGTGTGTGTATGAGTGTGTGTGTGTGTGGGGGGGATGAGTGTGAGTGAGTGTGTGTGCGTGTGTGTATGTGAGTGTGTGTGTGAGTGTGTGTGTGTGAGTGTGTGTGTGTGTGAGAGTGTGTGTGACTGTGTGTGTGTGTATAAGTGTGTGTATGAGTGTGTGACTGTGTGTGTGTATGAGTGTGTGTGTGTGGGGGGATGAGTGTGAGTGTGTGTGCGTGTGTGTATGTGAGTGTGTGTGTGTATGAGTGTGTGTGTGTGAGTGTGTGTGTGAGTGGGTGTGTATGAGTGTGTGTGTGTGTGTATGAGTGTGTGAGAGTGTATGTGTGTGAGTGTGTGTGTGAGTGTGTGAGTGTGTGTGTGTGTGTGACTGTGTGAGTGTGTGTGTATAAGTGTGTGTATGAGTGACTGTGTTTGTGACTGTGTGTGTATAAGTGTGTGTATAAGTGTGTGTATAAGTGTGTGTATAAGTGTGTGTATGAGTGTGTGTGTGTGTGTGTGACTGTGAGTGTGTGTATGTGTGTGTATGAGTGTGTGTGTGAGTGTGTGTGTATGAGTGTCTGTGTGTGTGTGTGAGTGTGTGTGTGACTGTGTGTGTGTATAAGTGTGTGTATGAGTGTGTGTGAGTGTGTGTGTGAGTGTGTGTGTGACTGTGTGAGTATGTGTGTATAAGTGTGTGTGTGTGTGTGTGTGTGTGAGTGTGTGTGTGAGTGTGTGTGTGAGTGTGTGTGTGTGTGTGTGTGTGTGAAGCCAAAAGTCCCACAGCTGCTCTCCCCTGGGGCTTTGGCCTCTGCGGAGCCGGGTGGTCTCAAGGCCTCTGTGCAAGTTCATGTAAAGGCGAAACATGGGACTTCTCGCCGAGCAGAGAACATCTGCCCGCACTCTCCCACCTCCGCTTGTTTCCTGTGGGAGTCTTAGAAATCTCTAAGCAAGAGTCCCCCGAAGCCTAAATCCCAGGAAACTTTAGACGCAAGTAAACACTGACACCCCCACCACCCAGGCCGGCGTCGACACCCCACACGCTGCCGCCCAGCTCCTGCGACGAGCGTCCCACGTGGCCCTGGCCCCGGGCCACCTCACGGGCCACCTCGCGGCCCCGCCTCTCCGCGCGCGCCTACTCACAAACACGTGCAGGAAGGCCTTGGTGGCCAGGGACCAGTCGTACATGCCCAGGCAGGAGACCAGCGCCAGGATCCGCGGCGGGCTCTGCAGCAGGGTGTCCGCGCGCAGGCAGTCCAGCTGGAAGACACGCCGGCAGCGCAGGAAGGTCAGCTCCCGCAGCTTGTCCACCGAGAGGCCGCGGCCCGGCCGGGCGAACAGGGGGTCGCTCTCCAAGGCCGAGAAGATGGACTTCTGGAAGGGAGGCACAGGAAACGGCGATGTGGAGGCCGGGTGCCATCCCACTGTGCTCCCCCTTCGACGGTTTTTCTTGAGGCCGAGGAACACACATCCCGCCCAGAAACACCGGGCGGAGGTGAAAGTCCTTCCCGGAGAGGGTTAGGAGCTCAACAGTCTGCATCCATTCCTGGGGCCTCGGCCACTCCCGGAGGCCCCCCAGCGAGGAGTCAGGCCTGGGCTGCAGCCCGAGACAGCACAGCTCATGGAGGGACATGAGGTCCAGGGAAGCCTCCTGGCTGTAAGGGCACAAAGCCCCCTCTTTACCAATGACCTGGGACGCCACCAGATGCCCTGTGGGTCAGCCCGGCCATCGCTGCACCCCCTGTGGTCAGCCCAGCACCCCCCGTGGGTCAGCCCGGCCATCGCTGCGCCCCCTGTGGTCAGCCCAGCACCCCCCGTGGTCAGCCCAGCACCCCCCGTGGGTCAGCCCGGCCATCGCTGCGCCCCCTGTGGTCAGCCCAGCACCCCCCGTGGGTCAGCCCGGCCATCGCTGCGCCCCCTGTGGTCAGCCCAGCACCCCCCGTGGGTCAGCCCGGCCATCGCTGTGCCCCCTGTGGTCAGCCCAGCACCCCCCGTGGGTCAGCCCGGCCATCGCTGCACCTCCTGTGGTCAGCCTGGCCATCGCCGCACCCCCGTGGGTCAGCCTGGCCATCGCCCACAGCCACAGCCTCACCTTCAGGCGCAGCATGTCCTCGCCTTCCAAGAACAGCGCCAGCTCCTTCCAGTTGAAGGAGGCGCGGGCGCGGTAGGCATGCAGGGGCCCCCTGGGGAGATCGGGGAGCAGGGCCTCCTCGCTTCCTTCCACATTGGGTGCCATCACTCCACGTCAGCCTGCGCAGCAATCACAGCCCGAGTCAGCGAGCTTGTCTCTCTGTTCACGCACCTCGAGCAACTGTGTACGCGCAATGTGTTACAAATGAGAGCAAGACTCCAAAGGGCCAAGGAGAACGGACACGCTTAGCGCTAAAGTCCATTTTCCCCAAACAGAGGGGGAGGCAGATCTCCTTGAACGAACAAAGGTGGCCAGGGGGCGGAGGGAGCAAAGGGCAGCCCTGGGGCTGGGCGGTGCCAATGTCAACAGGCCGTGGTCCCCATGCCAGAGGGCTCCCAAATCCTCCCCATCACTGGCAGCTTCCTGGCCGCCCACCCTCTCCTGGAGGCCCTTGAACTTGGCATGTCCAACACTGAGCGCTCCTCAGCCCTGACCAGCCTGTCCCGCAGGCCGCTCCACAACCCAGCTGCCATCCGGGAACCCCCTCTTCCTTGGGCCCCGAAGCCCCACACTCCCCTCTTTAATGCCTTCTGAACCTTCCACGGCTCTCCACTCCTATTAAATGGAACATAATAACCCCCGATTATTGGGCAACCCCTGCAGCCGGTGGATGTCTCAACCATGTGGCAACACCAAGGACTCACGGTGCTCTCATTTCTGACGGACGAAACTGGAGCCTGTTAAGGGTGAAATCAGCCCTGGCCAATTTTGCTCGGTAGTTAGAGCACTGGCCTGCGCAATGAAGCAAGGGTCCCAGGTTCGATTTCTGGTTGAGGGCCCGTACCTCAGTTGCAGGGTTGCAGGTTCCCCAGCCCTGGTGGCGGTATATGGGAGGAAACCAATTCATGTGTCTCATATACATGTTTCTGTTTCAATGTTTCTCTCTCTAACCCCCCCCCCCCCCGCCCCCGCCACTTCCACTCTTTCTAGAAATAATTGTAAAAAATATCCTTGGGCCCTAACTGGTTTGGCTCAGTGGACAGAGCGTCGGCCTGTGGACTGAAGGGTCCCAGGTTCGATTCCAGTCAGGGGCATGTACCTTGATTGTGGGCACATCCCCAGTAGTGGGTGTGCAGGAGGCAGCTGATCGATGTTTCTCTCTCATTGATGTTTCTAATTCGCTGTCCCTCTCCCTTCCTCTTTGTAAAAAAATCAATAAAATATATTTTTAAAAATATAGCCTCGGGTAGGGATTCAAACAAAAGAGTGAAATCCGTTGTCCAAGGTCTTGCAGCTGTTGTCAGGCACACCCTGCCCCAGTCCCATGACCTTAAGCAATCAGTGAGTCCCCGAGGTCACCGACATTACTGCCTGGCCTCAGAGCTCGCCAGCTGGGTGAAGTCTGTTCAGTCTGCAAGTCCCCACCTCCCTGTGCCTCCGGCCTGGCATGGGCCCCGGGTGCTGGTCTGGAGTCTAGTACGCCAGGTCCTCGGGTAACTCACTTCCCTCGGGCTGTCTCATTAGGAGGGTGGCTGGATGAGCAGAAACACGTGTAACTCTGGTTGACATCAGCCCCCGGTACAGCTGTTTCCTGGTACTTCCGCTTGCTTAAGGCAGGACCTGTCCCGCCAGCCAGCGTGGTTAAGTGAGGACTCGCTGTACTGGTCAGTGTCCGGGCTGCTGCCATTGGCAGGGGGCACTTGGCGCCGTGCCCAGCATGGAACTGTGGCCTCCATCTCCTCGCCCTGCCGACCTTCCTCTCTACAGAGGAAGAGGTGACTCTCAAATGCAGATCTGATCCTGCCCCCTCTAGGTGACAGCTGTCCCGTGACCTAGGAGACTAGCCTGAGTTCTTCAAAAAGTCCCGCAGGTTTGCCCTCCTGGCCGCCGGCCCTTGCCTCCTGTGCGCCCCGCAATTGCGCGATGGCCGATGGCCGGGCGTGCAAAGCACCCCCAGTCCGGGTGCCCCCGGGACCTTTGCATGTGCCGTCCCCACGCCCCCTCGCCCCCAGGCAGACGCGGACTCGACCTGCGGATCTCACCGATCACTCCAGTTCGAAGGGTCCGCGCACCGATCAGCACACGCAGCCCGCGCTCAATACACGTCCTTCGGGCGTAGGCGCCACAGGGAGTGCAGAGCACGCAGCTGCGAGCGGCTGGGCTGTCCCGACCGCACCGCCTCGCGGCCACCGTCCGACCTTGGCGTCACCGCGCCGCACCGCCCACCCCCGTCGCCCAGGAAACGCTGAACGCGTCGGAGCACCCTGCTCACCGCGGCCGCCTGGGATGCACGCGCAGGAGCCGAACCTTTCCTGGACTCGCCCGGGTGCTCTTCCCACGGGGCCCCCTTCCCTGTTCTAGAACGTTGTCTGGAGTTAGGGTCTTTGCAGAAGAAGAGACAGAGAAACACAAGGAAAGGCCATGCGACCATGGAGGCAGACATCGGAGTTTTGTGGCCACAGCCAAGGAAAGCTTTTGATTGATGGCGACCACCAGAAGCAGAGAGGCAAGGAGCCCTAGGACTGGGAGAGAATAACTTGTTGTTATGGTAACTTATGGCCGCCCTAGAAAACTCGGAGCGCATGAGAGTCAACTACCCGATCGAAGGCTGGCAGGGCCCGCCGGGCGAGCCGGAGTGTCTGCGAGGTTCTGTCGCTCATGCATCTTATACTGAACTCCAGACCGGGGGTCCGCTCTTCTCTCTGACAAGTCACATGATTTGAGTTGGTTTTCACTCCTCTTTGCTTCCAGCAGAGACCCTCTCGGGAATGGCAACATCCCCACCGAAGGACTGATGTTCGAAAGAAGGACGAATCTCTGTGATGTTTTTCTTTCGTCACTGCGGGTGCGGACTGTGCGGGTGATGCTGACTTAAACGGGCAGCGCCCACCCTTCCCTGCTCCTCCTGGGGACACACCCGGGGCGGTGCTGGGGCGCAGGAACGCACCCCCGTAGCTCTCCCACACCAGAAAGCACACCGGAAGGAAAACGGAGAGGGACGAGCTTCCGTAAGAGGCGTAACCTTGAACATGCACACACTGGGTTTCTTGACTTAGACCTGTCATCCACGCAGGATGCGGGACGCGGGGCTGGTCCTACGATTTCCTACATGCACCGCCTCCAGGCCGCTCCGGCTCAGCTCCGACCGCGCTTCTCCGGGGCACCAACTCGCCTGGAGCGGATCCCGCGGAACAAAGCACAGCTCGGAACCCGCAGCGGATTCCTGCCCGGGAACCGAAGCAGGGGAGCGCCCTGGGTCCGCCCTCGCCCCGCCCTCTACGCCTCCCGGCGCCCCATTCCGGTGACGTCAACACGCACACGCCGCGCCGCCCGTACGTCATCGCCGCGCGCCGCCGCCAGGCTCGGGGCGCAGGCTGACCATGGCGGAGGTGGGCCGGGCCGCGGTGCGCGACCCCAGCGCGCTGCTCCCGGGCGGCTTCTGGGCGGCGGTGGCCGTGTGGCTGGAGAGGCCGCAGGTGGCCAACAAGCGGCTGTGCGGCGCCCGCCTGGAGGCCCGGCGGGGCGCTGCCCTGCCCGGGACCGAGGCCCGCGGCGCCCGGCCCAGCGCAGAGCCCGGGCGGGAGGAGCCGGCCGCGGCGGGATGCGGGTCCGAGGAGGGACCGGGACCCGGTCAGCGTTCCCCCGAGGGCGGCTCGAGCCCCCGGCCCGGCGCAGGCCCCGAGGAGCCCCAGGGAACCGAGGAGCTCCAGGACGGGGAGAGCGAGAGGGGAGCCGCGGCGGCAGCGCCTCTGCTCGCAGGGGCCCCCGGGCAGCCCGGGGAGGGCGCCGTCCCCGCCCCGGACCTGGATTCTCTCTGGGACGATTTCTCCCGGAGCCTCGCCGGCGACCACCGGGAGCTGCTGGCCTTCCTCGCAGGCCCAGGGCCCGGGCTGCAGGCGGAGGCTCAGCACGAGCTCGACGTGGCGCTCAGGACCGTCATCCCCAAGAGGAGCCGGCGCTGCCCGCTCGCGGCTCCGCGGAGAGAGATGGTGGCGCGGGGTAAGGGTGTCTCCGATGGCGGTTGGGGTCCAGACCAACCGGCCGGCGCTGACGGGGCCAGGACAGACTCCCATCAGTCACGCACTGACAGTGGGAGGCGGCCCAGGTGGCTCCAACTCCTGGATTTGTGCCTGGGCCGGGGGCGGGGGGGCTGATGCATGTGAAACACACGGGGGTTTGTTAACTGGTGCAGGTGGCAGTTAGGTTCCTAAGCCCCCCAACCCCCCCGCACCCCCCCCCCACACACACACACATACACACACACAGGCGGAGAGGCGGGGGTCGGCCCCTTCTTGAGGTGTGGGCTGGAAGATCGATTCTTTGTCGTCTTGCGATCCCTCAGGCAGGCACTTTAAAGGGGCCTGGGGTCGTCCTAGGGATGCAGCCCCGAGCTGCCGGAAGCCGCGCTAGCGTCTGTTGAGATGTCCATGGGCCAGCGTTGGGGCCGGTGGAGAAGGGCTCGAGGAGCCTGCTGAGCTGGGTGAAGAGGAGAATGGCTAGATACAGTTAGGTTGACACGCACTGGCTGAACCTCAGGTCGGTGGGAAGGCACATAAGGTGCCTGCAGGTCCACTTCCTGCCCTGTCCTAGCGAGGTGGCAGGTTTGTTATTGTTCCGTGCGGGGCGCGTAGAAATGTGTGTCCTTAGCGCAGAGGATGGGTTGTGGACTGGGGGCGTCTGGAAGGCTTGGGGGAGAAGGGCAAGGCGCAGCGGACGCGGACCTACAGGTGGGAGTGTAGCAGGTGAAGCGATGCAGGAAAGGCCGCTCCTGGAGGAGCTCGCTGAGCCGCCTCTGGCTCTGGCCCGCGGGTCGTGGGGCCCTGCTCACGCTTGGGATCTCTGGCGTCCCCTCTGCTGCACCGCTTCCGCCTCCAGCTGGAGAACCCGGGCCTCCGCCTTGAGGGCTCACCCGGCCAGATGGAGCCCACCTGTATCTCCCTCTCCTCCGTCTGTAGCCTGAACCACATCTGCCACGTCCCCTCTTTGCCATGTAACACATGTATGTAGTCACAGGTTCTGGGTGTTAGAGTGTAGACACCTTCAGGCCGTGGTTCTGTCTACACGCAGCAATACAGAGTGGCTGGTAGGTGCGTACCTCCCTCCCCCCCCAATACTGTGCCTCTGTGGCCCTAAGACTCCCAGGTGACCCCTCCTCCGGGACGCCCTCCCCAACCCTGCCTGGCTAGGCCAGAATAGGTCTTCCAGCTTTTATCAACTTTCACATTTCATCTCCATCCTCAGATTGGCTTCACTGAGGAGAGGCCGGGCTGAACTTCTTTCTCTTCGTGAGTGTGGACCCTGAGAAAGCAGACACCTACTAAGAAGGGCTCCTTGTAGCTAACGGGGCTCAAATTAAAACACAAAAACAAACCAACAAAAACAGATCCTAGCAGCCATTTATAGGAGGGACTGTATTCTGACCAGTCACGACAGTGCCTTTGGACCAATCATACTGTGGAGATTTGGAGTCTTCGTTTGTGTGGCGAGCCGGCACGGCCACGGCGTACTCAGCCCCACGTTGGCGCCTTATGTGCCGAGCCAGCTCAGCCAGGTTCGGTGAGCCTGAGGGGGCGGTGAAGGATGGAGAAAAGACAGACAAGAGAAGAAAGCTGGGTCTCGGTGGGACGCTGTCCTCTCTGATGGAGAGCTAGCGACAGCGCCACAGACTACAAGCCGTGTCTTTATTTTATAGCCAGATTCCATGAGGCAAAGCAAGGGCGTGGTCAAGATGTTTACAAAATTCTAGTGGGTTTCAATCCTACTCAACTACATGCACCTGAACTCTATCAAGCCGCATCACTCAGGCACGTGGGGCCACGTGTGCGGACCATAGGTTCAAGCTTACAACTACAGCTGTTGGCTATAATTGTGCTGGGAGGGCCCTGCCCTCCAAGCTGGGACCTGCACGTGGCAATGAGAGGACTGTTTCCTCTCAGTCCGAGGCTTGAACCTGTCCAAACACTGTAGCCGCTCCCCACACATTTGCATGAGGAAAGACCAATCGGACCAGGGGCAGAACTTCTGTCCAGATAAACCAGCTCCCGGTGGTATTGAAACCACTTTCCCCTTCCACGGGAGACGCTTCTCCCTGCCTGAGCAGAAAGGAAAGCCAGAGCAGCCTGAGGCAGCTGGGAGCGGAGCAGAGCGGTCTCGAGGGCAGGGCCTGGCCCAGGGCTGCCTCACCGCTGTGCTGGGTCACTACTGGGCGGTCTTGCACTGACCATTTTCCTCCTCCGTTGTACCCCAAAGTGGGGATTGCTGCGGTGGACTGGTGCCAAGGTCCCCCCACCATTGATTGCCATGCCGCTGGTGCTCCTGTCGACCTGGGGGGGTGAGGGCCGCTCCTGCTGGCACGGGTGGGCTCAAGGCCGCAGGGAGCAGGACAGGAGAGCCTGCCTGTCCTGGGCACCGTTGTCCGTGGCGGGGAGCCTGGCAGACAAAGCCCAACACCCGGCTCGTTACTATTGCGAATGCAGCGTCTGTTAAGGCCGCTCTCATCTCTATCGTTTCTTCCCCAGATGTCCTCAGGGCCACTGTCACATTTTTACCTTTGGAAGAAGATGACCAAGGCAGTTTGAAGGTTCAGATGAGCAACGTGTATCAGATTCAGCTCCACCGTGGCCGTGAAGAATGGTGAGAGCTAAATATTGGCTCCTCCTTCAGTGCTGCTCCAGGCAGCTGCGCGACCCGGGCCGGGGAAGAGCTAGCTGAGGGGCTCTCTCAGGGCTAGGGCTTGTGCGAATTGCCTTCTCCTGGCGTTTCCACACGCTTTTGTTCCAGCTGGTGCCTGGCCTGCGTGTGTGGTCACGGCCTGGTGGGAGTCTTGAGTCCCTGCGTCCCATGTAGCACTTAGTTTTAGCAATGAGTTGAAGTACACTCAGATCCCTTTGTTATTTTATTTCTTACAACTTGGTAATGGAGAGTGAGTATAAGTTTGTTTATTTCTTGCCAAGGCCTACGTGGTTTTAGATATAGTGGGTATTTAGTAAGCTTGTTAATGCCATGCCAGGAGCTGGGCAGAGCGCGACAGCCCAGGTGGGAGCCAGGACCTGGCCGTGTTCTGGTGCCGGAACACACCGTGGGCAGAGGGGCCTGGGAACTGCGCGGGCCTGCGAGTGTGCCTGTACGCTGCGCTGAGCCCGCGGCTCTCGGGCCAGCAGATCCCTGCTGAGCCAGCACACTCACGTGCGAGTTGCCCTGTGGGAGGTGTGAAGCGCAGCAGGGCCAGGCGCGTCCGTGGGCTGTGGAGCCTGTGGCCGGTGCTGCAGTCGCAGGGGGAGCGTGGTTCATGGCCTAGCCTCCGGCGGGCTGGTGAGGGTTTAACAGTGTTGGCAAGAGAAGTGGAACTCTTTCTGCTTAACACTTGGAGTGGGGGAAACGAGTTAAGTCGGCTCGCGTGAATTGCGCGTACTCCGCGGGAGCCGTCTTAACTCGGTTCATATAGATTTGCGGTGGAGTGCGGGAAACGTGTAAACTCGGGCCGATTGTAACTGCGTATTACCAAATATTTGTTTGTTTGCCGTTCACAAAGATACCTACCTGCGTATGCGAACCGTTTCATACCCATTGGGGTAATAGGTATCATAAAAATCCCTGATTTTGCGCGGGAAACCTAAATAATTGCCCGCGCCATCTTATATTTTGGCGGGAAATTCACCCGACACCGGAGTGTTAAGTGTGTTTTTCTCTGTCAGATGAACATTCTGTAGCGTGTTCCCGGTGGTTTTCTGTTTGGGTAAAATATTTGGTAACTTAGCTGTCTCCTCTCTCCTTTGTTAAACAGGTAACTTAAAAAGAACTGAAACCAGCTCTGCTTATTCGTGTTTCTCTTATTTTTAAAGGTTCATATCTGTTTTGATTTTCTGTCCAGAAAGATGGCAATCGGATGGGACTGTGTATCCCAAACCCGCCTGGCTTGGGCGCGAGCTGCCGGCCAGGCTGGCCCGGTGGTCTGTGGCGAGCGGGAGCAGTGGCTTCAAAAGCACCCTGTCCCTCCTCCCCATCCTCAAGTACAGCCACACCTACCAGGAGCTCAAAGACAAGTACAAGCACATGGTCCAGGTAATGCTGGGACATTGGCCCCATGCGCAGGTGGGACCGCTCCTGGGCGCGTTCCCGCTCCCCCAGGTGCAGACACTGTCAGGGCGCCCGCCTGACCTTGCGCAGCTATGCCCTGACGTGCTTAGGGCTGCAGACCACAGAAACGGCCGCAGCTGTATCGTGGAAAGCAATGTATTTACTTTTTGGCACATGACTAAGTTTTCCCCCAAGAAAACAAACGGGAAATACTAGTATTTAATTTTAAATAATTGAACATTAAATTAATTACTAAATCACCATAATTCTCTGGTTTGAACTTAAAGGTATTTTAAGAAAATATATGAAAGTTAAAGTACAAAAGTACATCCTTACAAAAAGGAGGTAACTTTTGTAACGTGTCCTTAACTTTCTAAGAAGTAGAAAGCAGGTAAGGACAAACACAGGTGTTCACATGGAGCTTAACACATTGCGTACCGCATAGAAATCTCTAAGACATACGCCAGGGACCGCACATTTTTGGGCAAACTGCATGTTATTTAAATCATCATAATGCACTTTAGGTGTTGTTTTTCAATAATTATAACATTTTTATTTACAAAAACAAACAATTAAAGTTCCTAGTACTTTTTTAACGTACGGTACTGCGTAAAACATTTTCCTCTATGAAGAGGGACCAAACAAAATTTACATAAGTATCTAGATTCGCTCCTTTTTCCATGGGCGTGAGAAACGAGAACACTCGTGAGCAGTCCTTAACAGATGGCCCGCGAAACACAGAAAACTCCTGAGCGGTACGAAAGGTGGTAAGAAGTACAGCACCATTAGCGGAGTTGAGCCCGCTTTTTACTCTTCCCCGTTCACATCTCCCTCCCTCCTTGAAGTAGCTGCGACCTGTCATTTCCGTGTGCCTTGTGCTGTCAGTCACCTGTCGCTGTGTGACACAGCACCCGGCCCAGGCTGGGCAGCACCCTTCCTGCTGAAACCTGTGCAGGGTCTGGAGCCCAGCCACGGAGTCCTGGGTTGTCATGTTAACTGCGAGTAAGTTACCTTCTCGGGGGCTTTCATGCTCTTCCGGTTTTATTTTTTTTTTATTTTTATTTTTTTTTAAATATATTTTATTGATTTTTTACAGAGAGGAAGGGAGAGAGATAGAGAGTTAGAAACATCGATGAGAGAGACATCGATCAGCTGCCTCCTGCACATCTCCCACTGGGGATGTGCCCGCAACCCAGGTACATGCCCTTGACCGGAATCGAACCTGGGACCTTTCAGTCTGCAGGCCGACGCTCTATTCACTGAGCCAAACCGGTTTCGGCCTCTTCCGGTTTTAGATGGTTCGTCCCGACCGTCCGGCCCACCCTGCTTTGACTGGAACAGAAATTGGGATGTTGAACATCAGCCATTGGCTTTTCATCTTCTGCCAGATGCCTGTTCTGCGCATTGTTGTTGTTGTTTTTTGTTTTGTTGTGTTTTTTTTTAGAGACAGAGAGAGGAAGGGAGAGGGAGAGAGAGGTAGAAACATTGATGATGAAAGAGAATCATCAGTTGGCTGCCTCCTGCACCCCCCTACTGGGGATTGAGCCAGCAATCTAGGCATGTGCCCTGACCGGGAATCGAACCCGTGACCTCTCAGTGCATGGGTTGGTGCTCCACCACTGAGCCACACTGGCCAGGCCGTTATGCACATTGTTCATGTTAATAATGGGACCCCTGCTTGCACATCCAGGGGTCATCCTGTCATTAAGCTTTATTCCTGCTTTACAGACAGGGAGGCGGGGGCAGAACAGCTAGGAGGGACAGTCAGTCCCTGCAGACCGAGGGAGCGCTGGTCCTGCCCCGGCTCCTTGGCTCCCCATCCACCTCGCTTCCTTGCTGCTCATCCTCATCTGGAGAAGGGCCAGGCTGCTAGCTGAGTGTCCTGAGGTGCCCAGTGCCTCCTCTAGTTATCTGGGTGCCTCGTCTTTACTGCGAAACCTGCCTGGGATGGCCTCGCTCTGGCGCGTCCTGTGCAGACACGGTTCTGGGTGTCTGTGCACAGATGTCTCACTGTCAGGGCCTGTGGATTTCTGCCTTGGGAACAAGTGTATGTTTTAAATGTTATTGCGTCCTGAGTCCAGTGTGACTTACGCCTTGTGGCTGTACTCAGTGTTGAGACATGGTGGAGGCGGGAGAATGACCTGTGTCCTCGGGGACTTTTTCAGGTGTGGCCTGAAGTGACTGATCCTGAGAAGTTCGTGTATGAAGACGTGGCTATTGCTGCCTACCTGCTGGTAAGGACGCACCTGACCAAGCGGACGCGGCGTGGGGGAGGGGCCCGCTTAGGGTGCTCACCTCTGGGCAAGGCTGGTTGCACACGAAACGTTCACTTTTACTAGTAACTTGCCCGAGGGTCGCAGCGGGTGCGCTGGGCAGCCTGCCTGGGACTCAAGCTGAGCAGCGCTTCCATGGTAACAGGTGCTAGTGGAACGCTGGGCGCCCGCTGAGGACGCGCCTTCCGCCCAGGCTCGGGTCCTGGCTGTGGGGCGTTCCTTACCGGCTTCTCCCCACCTGCGTGTGGATGTGCCCTGCCTCGCTGCTCTTGGTTTCTTACCTGTAAAATGTTTAAACTAGGCATCTTCCAGTTTCATCTCAACAGTAATTCTTAGTCTCTTTAGAAATGGCGTGGTTTTGTTTGATTATCGTTGTGCACAAAACTTGAAAGAACACAGAGAAAGCAGGAAGGAACTACTCTCAGGCTGCCCAGGGAAGACCCCTTTAATGTGGACTTGCTGGCAGGAGGGAGCCCTGCTGCACGCAGCGCCACCCGTGCCCGCCCACCCACACCTGCCCGCCTACGCAGAAGCCCAGATCCTCAGAGAGGCCTCCCGCCCGCTCTGAGAGCGCCAGTAGTCACGTGGGGCTGGTGTCTGAGCTTCCGGGTTAGAGTGAATTACACACAGACTTTGTGTTTTCTATTAGGTCCTATGGGAAGAAGAGCGAGCCGCACGGGGCATGACAGCGAAGCAGTCCTTTGTGGACCTGGGCTGCGGAAACGGCCTCCTGGCGCACATCCTGAGTGGGGCGGGGGTGAGGGGGCCTGGGCGCACATCCCGAGCGGGGCGGGGTAAGGGGGCCTGGGCGCACATCCCGAGCGGGGTGGGGTAAGGGGGCCTGGGCACACATCCCGAGCGGGGTGGGGTAAGGGGGCCTGGGCACACATCCCGAGCGGGGTGGGGTAAGGGGGCCTGGGCGCACATCCCGAGCGGGGTGGGGTAAGGGGGCCTGGGCGCACATCCCGAGCGGGGTGGGGTAAGGGGGCCTGGGCGCACATCCCGAGCGGGGTGGGGTAAGGGGGCCTGGGCGCACATCCCGAGCGGGGTGGGGTAAGGGGGCCTGGGCGCACATCCCGAGCGGGGTGGGGTAAGGGGGCCTGGGCGCACATCCCGAGCGGGGTGGGGTAAGGGGGCCTGGGCGCACATCCCGAGCGGGGCGGGGGTAAGGTGGGCCCGGGGCCTGGCGGCGCCTTTCCCAAAGTGTCCTCACGCCCAGCACAGGCTCGCTGAGTGCTTCTGCCGGTGCTACCGAGGCGAGCGGCCTGCCGTGGGCACGGGCTGGCGGCCATGGCGTGTTGCCGGGCAGGCTGTGCACAGGAAGGGCGGTGTCGGGGAGGTGCTCTGGGGGCGGGCGCGCCAGGAAACGTCAGGCTTCAGCGGCATGTGTGTTGCTGTTGGATGTTTCCTGCGGGAAGCCCACCGTTTCAAGGCCTCGGAGGGGCAAGGGCAGGGCTTCTGCCTCGAGAAGCTGGAGTCCAGCGCAGGACGGCCCGGGCACTACGCTGTGAGCCCGCAGGGCTCGCTGGCCGCCACTGCCTGGTCAGTGAGGTGCAGGCGGTGGCACTTAGCACTGGCCATGGCACCCACCCCACTCCCGCCACATCTCTGCCTGCCCGGCGAGTCCAGCGCGCTAGGACGGTCACCTGGTCCCCCGGCGCAGCCAGCTGGGCTCAGCAGCCTCACACTCAAGGGTCAGCTGGGATTGGAAGCCCAGTGCTGACCCCAAGGCTGACATCTGTTCGCCACAGCCTCTGCCTTGCGGGTCAGACATCTTTGTCCTCCCGGCGGGGCTGGGACGGGGCTCGCAGCATGTACTCCCTGAGCTGCTTAGAAGAGTAACCGATACTGTAAACAGGTCGCTGCTTGTTGGCCCGTTCGGCGGTGACCCGGAGGTGGTGGGTGGAGACGGGGCAGGGGTGTGAAATGCGGGTGCCTGTGAGGGCTCGAGTGTGGTCCCGGAGTGCAGTCGCTGTGTGCCCGGTGCCAAGCCACCAGGATGGGCTTGGGGCGGGGGTTGAGGGATGCGAGCTGGACCAGGAGCCAACTGCGGTCTGAACCCGACGGCCGAGGTGCCTCCCTTTCCAGGCCTGTCTCCTGTGCTCCAGCCAGGGCTGCTCCTTCACCCCATCCTGTCCCCTTGCTGAACCCACAGCTGCTCCTTCACCCCACTCCTGTCCCCTTGCTGAACCCACAGCTGCTCCTTCACCCCACTCCTGTCCCCTTGCTGAAACCCACAGCTGCTCCTTCACCCCACTCCTGTCCCCTTGCTGAACCCACAGCTGCTCCTTCACCCCACTCCTGTCCCCTTGCTGAACCCACAGAGCTGCTCCTTCACCCCACTCCTGTCCCCTTGCTGAAACCCACAGCAGGGGCCGCCGGTGCCTGGCAGGGGCGCGTCTACATTCTGAGAAACTGAGCTGTCGCATCCAGGTTTCACGCGGGTCCTTGTGCTTTCAGCTGACGGCCGTACTGCGGGATGTCACTCGTCCTTGCTCATCTGTTTTGGTGACAGAACTTAACCTGCGTTTTCTGACACTCTCAGCATCCAGGCAGAGGGGTTGATGTCCGAAGAAGGAAGATCTGGGACGTGTATGGGCCGCAGACGCGCTTAGAGGTACTGGCTTGTTCGTGCCCTGCCTCCCCGTGGCCGTCCCCTCGTCACGGCTGTTTGCTGAGTGTGTTTCTGTGTGCAGCCCAGTCGTGCCGCCCACCCGTTCACACCGACCCGATTCACCTGAGGTTTAGGAAAAGGTGAACGTTTGGATTTTTCAAAGCCTCTTGTGCAGCTGGAGAGGATGCTGGCCTCTGGGGCTGGAGGCGTGTCCCTGCGTGGGGCCTGCCATGGGGACCACATCTTCTGTGGTGCTGGGAGCTGCCAGGGGCAGAGGGCAGCTGGTGAGGGCTAGGCGAGGGCAGTGAAATGAACCTGGGCTGGGCTGGGCCCTGTGGAGCTGGCAGCCGCTTGCTCTCAGCCGTCTGGTAGCCGGGTCCAGCCCGTGACCGTGGGCTGAAGTTCCCAGGTCACTCCATCCTCCGCCAAGAGCTGCTGGTGCTGGTGCCCACGAGAGAGCACCGTCTCCTGAGGGCGGAGGGCGGCCCCGCAGCAGCGCCCCTAGCAGCTGAGTAGCACTCTGGTGTGTGGTGCTCGTACGACGATGACATTGCCTAGCGACACGTTGTTCAGGACGTTCCGTTATTATAACAAGAGTAGGGGGCAGTGTGGCAGCCAGGACCTCTCCCGGCGCTAGCTCCCTGCTTTGAATGAGGTCTCGGGCACATGGTTGCATTTGAGTTTTCTCTGCCTCCCTTTCTTGTAAAAGTCGAGGGTGGTGCTGCAGACATTGTCTCATGTGGAAGCTCTGCTCGTGTACAGGGTTGTGTTGCTTGTGTAGTCCCACATCCTAACAAATTGAAACGTTTTAAACTCGGGTCTGAAGGGGTCTGAGTAACACGGTTGAGTTCAAAATTCCCCGCGTCTGCAGGCCAAGGGCAGACTCCTGCCTGGGTGAGAGGGGCAGGCAGCAACAGGCCTTGGTCCAAGCCAGGACGGTCTGCTCAGCACAAAGGCTGGTGTTGAGAGCCCTTAAACCGTAAAAGCAACCTCTCAAGCTTAACTTCAGAAACGGCCAGGATGTCATCATGCCCGTCAGGGGGTAAGAGGGGGTACCAGCAGACGCAGGGGGCTCAGGGCATTGGCACGTGCAGCAGCTCACACGGCCCCCGTGGCGCCCTGTGTGTGTATGTGTGAAGAAGCGCATTTTCAATGGTCAAAAGGAGACTCGCCCGAGAAAAGCGTTGGTTTCTCTAGTGATGGCCCTGGAAGTTGCCAGTATTTCTTGCCCTTGGGGCCGACCGCAGGCAGGTCCGTGCAGTCCTCACTCCTGGTCCTGGTCTCACCTTCTACCCAGGAGCTCAGAGCGCTGAGCCCTGCCGGGCGGGGCGGTGCTTCTGGGGGGCCCGCCCGCCTCTGCCTCAGCTCTGCATTCACTGACCGGCCTCCGGGTCTTCCTTTCAGGAAGCTGCCATCACACCGAGTGACGAGACCCTCTTCCCTGACGCTGATTGGCTAATCGGGAACCACTCCGATGAGCTAACCCCGTGGATCCCTGTCATCGCGGCCAGGTGAGTGGAGAAGCGCAGTCGGCAGGCGCCTGGCTGGGCTGCTGGTGCCTGAACCTCACTGGGCAGCAGTAGCCCCAGTGCACGTGGCCCTTGAGCACTGACATGCAGCTGGTTCAGCTTGTTGAAATGAGATCATGAGAATTCCATCTAGTTTACTACTTGAAATATGGGGCCAGAGAAAACTCCGTTGCATACGTGGCTCACACGCTGTTCTGTTGGACAGTGACGATCAAAACATTCCTTCTATGATGTTTATATCCAGTGGTGAAAGATGTGCCATTTTTTCTGGAAGATTTTTTTGCTTTTTGCTTTTTTTTTAAGAGGCGGTTTTATCTTCAAAGGAAAACCTGTCGGTGCACAAACAGGTGGCAGCAGTCACCTCTGTCTCTCCAGCAGCGTCGTGCTGTCAGATGGCGCTCACCTGTGTCAGAGGAGACCTTTAGGCGCCGGTTCCTCCTGCCCGTTCTCCAGCAGCTTGTGAACCGTGCCAGCTCTCGGAGCCGCAGGGCACGGAGCCAGTCTTGCCCGTGCTGTGCCCGCCTCCCATCCCCGCTGCCTTGAGATCTTGGAGCCCTGCACTCGGTGCAGGTGTGGCTGGCAGAGCAGCTGGAGTGGGAAACCCTTGTGTGGAAGTCCACATGGCCTTCTGCTAAGGGTTTAATGAATGGCCACATGGCTTTCTGCTGAGGCTTCGGTAATGAATGTCCATGTGGCCTTCTGCTGAGGGCTCTGTAGTCAATGGCCACGTGACCTTCTGCTGAGGGCTCTGTAGTGAGTGGCCACGTGGCCCTCTGCCGAGGCTTCTCTAGTCAATGGCCATGTGGCTTTGGGCTGGGTTTTCTCTGATGAACCTGCTGAAGACTCTGGTGTCTGTGGGTGTTTTGAAGGTCCTCCTACCGCTGCCGTTTCTTCGTCCTCCCCTGCTGCTTCTTCGACTTCGTTGGAAGGTACCGCCGGCGGCAGAGTGAGAAGACGCAGTACCGGGAGTACCTGGATTTCATCCGGGAGGTGGGGTCGGCCTGCGGCTTCCACGTGGAGGAGGACTGCCTGCGGATCCCTTCCACCAAGCGCGTACGTCCAGCCCCTGGTGCCTGGCGGGCGGCGGTGGCGCTTTGGGGAGGGCTGAGGGCCAGGTTGGAGCCGTAAAGGACACCGGTGTTGGGAAGGAGGGTGTTCCCGAAGGCGCCGTGCCAAGCGCACACACGGTCATCGCTGGGGCTGTGGCGTCTCCACCTCCCTCCCCGGGGCAGGTGTCCGCGGGGCCTGTGCGGAGACCTCTTGGCCTGGGCAGTGTTGTCTGAGGCTCAACACACTCAGTTCTGAGTCCTGGATTCGCGAACGATTGGCTGAAGTTAAAGGCGTTTGAAAGCTCAGAACTGTTCAAGGTTTTCTTATTCAGAGCCTCACCTCTTCAGATTTACCTGCAATGTGATTGGCCAGGGCGCCCTCCTGTGACTGCCAGGCGGTCAGGACCATGTCTTGGAGGTGGCGCCCACCGGGTGGTGGGAGGGCCCCGCGGCTCCGGGTGCTCACTGCTCAGTCACCCGCATTTCCCGTAGGACTCGTCCTTCTCTCACTCGCCCCCTCGTCGGGCAGTCGGTGTCTTCTGAGGTTAGAGGTGCTGCAAACAGGTTTGGGTCGTGTGGGTGGGCACGAGGGTCCCACAGTTTGATGTTTTATTACTTGTTCCCCTGCATTTGTAGGCACCTCAGACTATTCCCTAATCTCTCAGCCTCGGTGCCTTGTGATGGTGGTTTGGGATCAGATGCAGGAGCGGATGCACTCAGCGGGCTGATCCTGCGCCAGGCGCCCATGCCCCACAGGGACGCTCCTGCCCGTGGCCACACGCTGCAGGTGGCGGAGCCGGGCACTGGAGGGGCTGCGATGCCTCACGTTCGCTCTCTCGCCTCGCCTGTCGCCTGGCTTGGTAGTTGGTGCCCAAGGAGGAAGCACAGACTCGGTGTTGGGCAGCGTCCCTGGACGGCCTGGCGCCAGGGGCTCTGAAGGGCAGGTGGCCTTGGTGGGCAGGCGCGAAGGAGGGAGGGAGGAGCCAGGTGGAGCATCCGCGCTGGACTGAGACCGATATAAAGACGGCTCCTCCTGTCGCTCCCCGAAAGCTCTTAGGGTGACCTTCAGGGACTGGGAGTGGAGGGGGGCTGACGTGGGCGCAGTGTCTCAGGTGGGTGCCCTTGAGCACAGTGACGCAGCTCTCGGTCAGCACGCAGACGTCTGTCTGTCCCGCGCAGATCTGAGCATGTGCGTCCTCCTGGGCTTCCGCTGCTGCTCACGGTCAGGGCGCGGGCCCTGTGGTGCGTGGAGGAGGCTTTCTCTCCCGATGGAGAGCGGCTGTTCTGTGACTTGCGCTCCCGAGCAGGAGGTGACTCCCCTTCTCGCGCAGGTGTGCCTCCTGGGGAGATCCAGGACCTACCCGAGCGCCGCAGAAGCCTCCGTGGACCAGCAGAGGACCCAGTACATCAGCCGCCGCAGGGGCTGCCCTGCAGGCCTCCCTGCCCCGGGGCCCGCCCCCGCCCTGCCCCGGGCTGAGGCTGGCAGTGTGGGCGTGGACTGCTGCCCCCGCAGTCCTCCCGACGGTCCCGGAGCCCTGGAGGCTGGGGCTGAGGGACGCTGGCTGCCCGGGTTTCACCCCCGAGACAGAGCTGAGCGCGTGAGGAACTGCACCGCCCTCCCCAGGGAGTTCGTGGACCAGGTGGTTTTGCAAGTGGCAAACCTGTTGTTGGGTGGAGAGCAGTTAAGCCCAGGAAGTCCTCGCCGCGGGAGTTCGCAGACCTGGAACCGAGGAGGTAACGCTCTGCGCGCCCAGCCACTGGCGGCATCGGGCAGCGACGCCCTCCTGTGTGTGGCTGGTGGGTGGTTTGTGTGAGACGGCGATGGCAGGCAGGCTGCGTGCACGCTCAGGCCTGGTTTCCTGGGGGTCCCGCTGGCAGACGGAGAGGCGGGCGGGCCGGTTGGGACACTGGGCCCTCACGGACCTTCCCCGACCGCCGGTCTGAGGCCTGTCCCAGCAGCACACGGTCACTGGTGCCGGCGGGACTCTGACGAGTGTGGTGGGTTTGTAATTCTCTGGGCGGGAGGGCGTGTGCCTGACTGTCCTCGCAGGAGGGTGCCCTGTCCAGCCAGTGGCTTCCGAGGGCGCGGGGCCCAAGTGTGAGCCCCGATCGTCTTCCTAAAGTTGTTCCGGGGGTCACAGGTCCCAGGCCTGCTGGGAAGGTTTCCCTGCTGCTCTTCTGCCCGCAGGCATCTTGGCCAGCCACCAGGGGGCGCTGTGGAGCTGACTGTCCACCAGCCAGAGTCCTGCCTGAGGTTTGGGGTCATGAGGAAATTGAGGACCCCTCAGCCTGTCAGGACGGCCCCCCCGGCTGGCCCCGCGGGCGGGACAGGCCCGGGAGGAGGGATCCTGGGTCCTCCACCCTCCTGCTCTCCCTCAGCCACGAAGGTTGTCACAGTCGAGTGTCTCCATCCTTTCACTCCCTCCCGTCTCGTGTCCTCGTGACGCAGCACCCCCCCCCACACCCCCTGTTGAGCATGTCCCCTCTCCAGAGTCACCGCCCCTCCTGGTATCTGATCAGGACCCCGGCAGCCCTCGCCAGCGTGGCCTGGTCCAGGTGGCTGTGTGGCTGCAGCAGCCCAGGGTGCCACGGGGTGTTCTGTGGGTACAGCCACCTCCTAGGGGTGCCCCACTGAGGGAGCCAGGGTAGAGGAAGGCAAGCTGGGTGGGCCCAGAGTCCCAGTGCACTGAAGACGGGAGTTGGACCTTCGTTCCAGGATGGCGCTTCCCTTGGGGGTCCTTCGGGAACCTGGGGGTGCCTCCTAGTGAGCAGGACGGGCTCTCTCCCAGCCCAGGAGGAGTGGGGCTCTAGTTATCACTCCTCAGCCCCTCCCCCCCCCCCGGAGATGTCTGGGAGCCGGGGAGCCATGCTCCCCAGGGCTGAGGCTTCAGCTCCCTGTCGGCTGGGGAACATGCTCCCGTGAGGGGGAGCGCTGGGATTGGACTGGACCCCAGCAGGGGAGGCCTGACCTTGGCCTCAGCCTCCAGCCCCCCAACAGGCGGCCTTGCTCTCCTGGTCACTGGGATTAGTGACCGCCCAGCCCATCCCAGGCCTGGGCCCTCCATGCCTGAGCTCTGTGACATGAGTGGTCTGTCCCCAGGACCTACCCGGTGCAGGCCTGGGGCTCCCCCTGCAGGCCTGGCTGAGGGGCACGTGGGAGCTGGGGCAGGACCCAGTGGGAGGGACGAGGGCGGCAGAGTGGAGCTGCGTGGCCGGGGCCTGGCTGCATGTGAGGGTCAGCGCGGGGAGCTCATGGGGTAGAGCCGGGAGGTGGGGGCTTTCCGGGCCAGTGTTCCATTCCCCCTGGGTTCCCGCATTCTCCGGGCGGGTGGAGGCCGATGAGAGGGAGGCTTCGCAGGTGTGGGTTATCGCCGCCACTGACCTTGTCGGGAGGCTCGGCTCCTGGGTTCAGCTGCAGGGCAGGGCCTGACGGGCAGCACAGGGTAGGCCTGGAGGACAGCACAGGGTGGGCCTGGCGGACAGCACAGGGTGGGCCTGGAGGACAGCACAGGGCAGGGCCTGGCAGACAGCACAGGGTGGGCCTGCGGGCAGCCGCCTCTGGCAGCACGGGGCGGCCCTGCCACTAGTTGGGCAGGGGTGTAGACTAAAGCATATTAAGTCTAAGCATCTGTGGTCCCTGCTGACATGCGTGAGGGGTTTGAGTTCACGGGAGGCTGGTTCTGTGCCCATGGGACAGGGACAGGGTGTGATGGCCCTTTCCTGTCGTTGGGGGACCCCTTTTCAATAGCGAGCCTTTCCCTGGCGGAGGTCGCGGGCCAGCTGGACCGGGAGACCCTGCGGAGGCTGAAGCGGGAGTGCGGCGGCCTGCAGACGCTGCTGCGGAACAACCACCAGGTGTTCGCAGGTGAGCAGCCGCGCCTCCCGCCCCTGCCAGGCTCACCCCGCTCCTCCCGCGTGGCTGTGGCCCTGCCACACGTCTCTGTGGGCTGTCTCCTCCCCAAAGCCACCTGCCCCGCCCGGTCCTGCCTCCTCCAGGCCCCAGGTCCCCAGGTGCTTCTGTCACACGTCCTCCTGCACTTGTCACACCCCCACCCCAGCGAGGCCATGAGCTCCCTGCAGGCAGGGCCGCCGGGCCCCACGGCTGTGGTGCTGCAGGAGGAGGCTGAGTGTCCCGGAGGGGGCACACCCACCTGACCCCTCCCCCCGGGGTCTGGCCCACGAGGCACCATCTCCGGGCGAGCTGTCCCGTGTGTGCTGTGCTGGAGGCTGCAGGCCAGGGTGAAGGCCTCTGTCCTGTGCCCAGGAGCTGGCGGAGGAGGCTGCCCCCTTCGGGCGGGTCCCACAGCAGGACAGGCGCCTCAGGCGGGGTCTGTGGGAAGGAGGTGACGGGGGCCTTTCCAGAGTGAGGGAGGCCGGGTTGGAGTTTGTCCACGGGTGCTGGCCCGTGCCAGGCCCAGCTGGGTGCACATGCTGGGCCCGAAGGTCTTGGTCTCACTGGGGCAGATGCTGCCCCTCGGGCTGGGAGGAGCCGGAGGAGGCCCCTGAGCTGGCCGTCCTGCCCCACTGAGCTGGCTCGGCTGCCTGGGATCGCTCTGCGTTTCGCAAGCTCAGTCCGGGAGGCTCGCTGCAGCCCCTCTCTGTGTCCCACGCGTTTTTCTGTTTGGTTTCATGAACAGCATCTTTTTTCCGTTAGAAGCACGCATGCGTCTGACTGCTGTCATGTGCAGTGTACGCGGGGGGCGCTTTTATTTTTGGAAACGCTTCTGAGTAGGAGGCCGGGGTGGAGTTGGAGCAGGCAGCCATGCGTCATGCGAGAGCTATGCCTGAGCCGGTCTGTGTGCGGGCTGCTGAGCTGTGCTCTCCATCACGTGTGCGGACGGAGGCGTCCGCCTCGGTGCCAGGTGCCAGGGCTGTGACACGGAGTGCCGTGCCAGCGTGAGGGTGGTGCCCACTCTATCCCTGAGCCCCCATGGCCGGTGCACATTGGTCAGCACGCAGTCAGGACGCTGTGGCGGGAACGTGGAGCCGGCCCTGGGGGCGGTCGGCATGTGGGGCTCAGTGCTGCGCTTGTGGCCTTGAAGGTGCCTGTGCAGCTCAGAGACGGGGACGTGCCGAGGCTCTAAGAGGGGCGGGCGGGACTGGCAGCCCAGGTCCAGACGGACCAGAGCCCGGGCTCCTGCGCACGGCACGTCCGGGAGCTGTCCGCAGGGCTCTCCCGAGGACCTTCAGCCCCACCCTCCGCGCTCGGGTTAAGGTAGTGTCTGGTCAGAAATGGCGGAGACGGCGCATAGCAACTTTTCTGTGCTAGTCAGGCTCGGGGCGCACACACGTGAGGGAGGAAACGTTCAGAAATGTCGGGGCCCGTCCTCGGAGTGGGGGGCAGTATGCTGGCATCCTGCCAGCCTCAGCTGCCCCCATCCCGCTCCCGCTGTCGTCAGCACCCTCTCCCCAGGCCTTGCAAGTCCTGGCTGGCCCTGGCCCCGAGGGTCCTCTTCACTGCCCTGCAGGCCTGACCTCTGCAGGCTGCTCCATGCCCGGCTTTGGCCCCTGTGGCCACCCCACATTTCTTGTGAGCCTGTCCAGGCCAGAGGGCTCCTCACCTTTATGAGGTGCACACCCTGGGGGTCTGGGAGCCTTGCCTCCACACACACCCAAGGGGCCCCGGCTCCCACGGGCGGGCATGTCATGTGCTGCACCGGGAGGTGTGCTGTGGACACGGTGACGTTTCCTTGACCGGAGCTTTCAGGGGAAGAAGGCCACGGTCAGAGTCCTGGGGAGGCCCGAGCGCCGGCCACAGGAGGCGCCCCTTGGCGGCGGGAGGGAGTCCCCTCTGCCTCCTTGCCTGGGCTCCCCGGTGGGCGTCTGTGCAGAGCGAAGTCGAGCTGGAACTCAGTGCAGGTCTCAGGGCCGAGGGCCAGGCTTTCTCAACAGCCCTGCACCTCCCAGCCAGTCGCTGGGTGCAGCTTCCGGGGGAACCGGGACTCACTTGGCTGCTTTGGCCTCGTTTCGCGTGGCGTTTCTGCTGAGCTCACGGCTCTTGGAGGAAACGGCCATGTGCAAGCTCCCGGGGTCTTGGCTGTGTGGGGTGGTAGGGCACCAGCTCAGGAGGTCCCCCTGGCGGCACAGGGCCCTCCCACCCGCTCCCATCTGCAGCCCCACCCCTGCTGACTGCTGGGAGCGGCACCCTCATTCACCTTGGGGGGCTCTGGCTGCGGAGCCCTGCGGCTGCCTTCTGCCCGCTGGGAAGGCCCGCCAGCTGCCGCGCTGGCTTTCTCCTTTCCATATGGACAGGTGAGCCTGGAGGACCCGGGCCCTGCACGCTACGGTGGTCACAACACTTACGCCATCACACCGGGCCTCAGCCTGGTCCCCTGCAGGCCCGTCCCCCATCCTGCCCCACCGTCCCTTCTCCCATCACCGCCTGAGATCTCAGCCCTTGTCTCGCTGGGCGCTGGCGGGCCGGGCTCTGAGGGAGCTCTGGGCTCAGGTGAGTTGAGGGACTTACTTGCCTGTTGACTTCCCGGCTGTGTCTCTGTTCAAACCGCAGTTCTGAACGGGCGAGTGCACTTTCGAGACTGGAGGGAAGAGAAGCTGCAGGAGGAGAAGCAACCGGAAGCCAAGCGCAGGCTGCTGTCCACGGCGTTCAAAACCCGGCTCTGCTGGTTCTTCTCACACCACCCCGATGGCTGTGCTCTGCCTGCAGACTGCTGCCCCTTCGCCCACGGGCCTGGGGAACTGCGGCCGCCCCCGGCCTCCAAGAGGAAGAAGCAGCTTCTGTGAGCCTCAGGCTCAGGCGGTCCTGCCCGCTCCTCTGCCCCCAGGGGACCTGCCCGCTCCTCTGCCCCCAGGGGACCTGCCCCTTCCTCGTGCTGTGGGCCCAGAGGACCTGCCCGCTCCTCTGCCCTGCAGTTCCAGGGCTGGCGGTGCTCAATCCACTTGCCTTCCGCCTGCCATCAGCGTTCCGGGGGCATCACACTCCAGGGACAGAAGCTGGAGAAGCTGAAGGCCCTCGGGCCCTACCTCCACCCAGGTCTGGGCTCGTGTTAAATGAGGGAGCTGACAGGCAGGCAGCGCCTGTTATCCGAGTGTGAGGGTCTCCAGCGTCTTGGGGGTCAGGAGACCGAGGAAGTGCTCAAGCCGGCTCTTCAGGCACCGCCCAGCCTGGGGTGCCCGTGTGTGGAGGCAGGGTCACCCGGAAGTGCCCGCTGCTCCCGGAGACCCCTGGGGACCAGCGGCCGGGGAGCCGCCCTCTCCTGCCCCGCCCCACGGCGTCTTACCAAGTACGGACACTTCTTTTGACTCCAGGGGAAAGTCCTCACGTGTTTCTATTAAATTATTTTTACAGTTTTACACACGAGTCGCACGGACACTCGTGGCCCTTGATTTTTCCGTGGCACGTAGTGCGCGTGTTCTCGGTTCGATCTGAGTAACGGGGATAAACTCCCTCCTCCCTCCAAGAGGCCCCAGCACCCCCTGATCCCCGCCCAAGGTCACGGCCAGCCCGGTGTCACATGCTGCCTGCTGCAGCGCAGCGCTGCCCACACGTGGGTGTGCTCGGCCGGATGGTTGCTCCCCTGCCGCCTGGCTGTGGCCCGTCCCCAGCACTCGCCGGCTCCGAGCCTGGGCTCCTGTGGAGGCGGGACCTTGTGCACTCCCTGCAGGTGGTGGTGAGGGGACTGAGCCAGGCACCATTTTTCTTAAGTGGCCATTCCATTGTCTTCTGGCCTCTGTTGTTTCTCTTTTTCTTAATGGACTTGAGAGAGAGAGAGAGACCGATACGGTGTCCACTTACTATGCACTCATGGTTGCTGCTTACATGTTCCCTGACCAGAGAGCGAACCCTCAGCCTTGGTGAATCCGGATTGCGCTCTAACCGACTGCGCTGCCGGCCAGGCCTGTAGCCCCCGCTGTTTCTGATGAGAAGTCAGCCCTGTATCAGCACGTGCGTTTCCTCTGGCTGATGTTAAAACCTTTTTTCATCTTTAGTTTAGTATTCGGCAGGTTTTCTGTTTTTATTTTTAAATATTTTATTTTTATTTTTGTAATATATTATTGACTTCAGAGAGGAAGAGGGAGATAGAAACATCAATGAGAGAGAATCACTGACCAGATGCCTCCCTCATGTCCCCCACTGGGGATTGAGCCCACAACCCAGGTATGTGCCCCTGACCGGAATCGAACCCGGACGCTTCAGTCTGCAGGCCGACACTCTGTCCCCTGAGCCACACTGGCTAAGGCTAATATTCAGCAGTTTTGGTAATGGCATAAGCTGTGATTTTTTTTTTTTTTTTAACTTGCTTGGGGTTTGCTAAATCTTATAAGTCCCTGGGTTACAGTTTTTTTTATCCAATTTGGAAAAATCAGCCAATATTCCATAAATATTTTTTCTGCTCCCAGTTATGTGTACACTAGAGGCCTGATGCATGAAGTCATGCACCAGTTGGGGTCCCTCGGTCTGGCCTGCGGGGATCGCGCCCAAACCGGCTCTCCGACATCCCCTGACAGGTCCCGGATTATGAGAGGGTGCAGACCAGGCCGAGGGACCCCACTGGTGCACAATCGGGGCCGGGGAGGGACCGCGGAGGGCTCCAGGGTGTGTCCGGCCCGCCTTGTCCAGCCTCGATTGCCCAGTCACTTGACTGTGAGTCGCATTTTCTTGTTTCTTCACGTGACTAGATTTTGTTGCTGGCGTATACTAGTGTCACTGTATGCTGGAAATTGTGGGCGACGTGCAGAGATTTTAAATTCTCTACCTTTCTGTGCAGGGAGCAGAGTTTTGCTTAGTGCTCATTTATCGGTGAGCCGCTGTGATTGGACGGAGGCTTGCAGTAGGCGTTGATACGGCAGATCTGTTTCTGTTCTTCCCTGATTCCGATGCCTTAGTCCACGCCCCTGCAGTCCTGCGACAGGTCCTTGCCTTCCTGGGGTTCCATGGGGAGCCAAGGTGCTGCCTAGCCCCTGACGTGGCAGGACGTGAATTCCACGCTCTCCCTGTGGCTGCCAGCTCTGCTCCCTGCACTGAGGAGTCAGCTGCCAAAACCCCAGAACATTGAGGGACGTCCTGGCGCGGCAGGACCCCAAGGGGGCGCCACGAAGGCATGCACATACCGGGCTGCAGCTGGGCCTTGGCACTGTCCAGTTCGCTAGCTCCTGGCTCTGGGCTGGAGGGGTGGCTGTTGCCACCGAGGACTGAGTGTTGAACCTCCTCTCACTAATTTAAACGTCAATGGCCACCTGTGGCTGGTGGCCAACACCAGGGGCCCGGCCCTGCCAAGGCATTGGGTGAGGTAATTAAATGTTGGCCAAATAGAGCAGGCTAATTTTTAAGTTGATATTTTACATGGTCGCAAATGATAGAAATATCCAAAGGGCCCTTGGCTGGAAAAGGTTCCCCACCCCTGCTGGACAGGGCTCCAGATCATTGCCGCTGGGAGTGTTCGCCTCCTCTGGGAGTTTGTTACCAATTCAGAATTTCAGGGCCCCCAAGCCCTGCCAATCACCATCTGACACAGGATCCAGCAGGCTGAGCCCCCCGGCCCTGCAGGTGTGTGTGGAGGCTGTTCCCTGGCCCTGCAGGTGTGTGTGGAGGCTGTTCCCTGGCCCTGCAGGTGTGTGTGGAGGCTGTTCCCTGGCCCTGCAGGTGTCTGGAGGCTGAGCCCCCCTGGCCCTGCAGGTGTGTGTGGAGGCTGTTCCCTGGCCCTGCAGGTGTGTGTGGAGGCTGTTCCCTGGCCCTGCAGGTGTGTGTGGAGGCTGTTCCCTGGCCCTGCAGGTGTGTGTGGAGGCTGTTCCCTGGCCCTGCAGGTGTGTGTGGAGGCTGTTCCCTGGGCCTGCAGGTGTGCGTGGAGGCTGTTCCCTGGCCCTGCAGGTGTGTGTGGAGGCTGTTCCCTGGCCCTGCAGGTGTGTGTGGAGGCTGTTCCCTGGGCCTGCAGGTGTGTGTGGAGGCTGAGCTCCCCTGGCCCTGCAGGTGTGTGTGGAGGCTGTTCCCTGGGCCTGCAGGTGTGTGTGGAGGCTGTTCCCTGGCCCTGCAGGTGTGTGTGGAGGCTGTTCCCTGGGCCTGCAGGTGTGCGTGGAGGCTGTTCCCTGGCCCTGCAGGTGTGTGTGGAGGCTGTTCCCTGGGCCTGCAGGTGTGTGTGGAGGCTGAGCCCCCCTGGCCCTGCAGGTGTGTGTGGAGGCTGTTCCCTGGCCCTGCAGGTGTGTGTGGAGGCTGTTCCCTGGCCCTGCAGGTGTGTGTGGAGGCTGTTCCCTGGGCCTGCAGGTGTGTGTGGAGGCTGTTCCCTGGGCCTGCAGGTGTGCGTGGAGGCTGTTCCCTGGCCCTGCAGGTATGTGTGGAGGCTGTTCCCTGGCCCTGCAGGTGTGTGTGGAGGCTGTTCCCTGGGCCTGCAGGTGTGTGTGGAGGCTGTTCCCTGTCCCTGCAGGTGTGTGTGGAGGCTGTTCCCTGGGCCTGCAGGTGTGTGTGTGGAGGCTGTTCCCTGGGCCTGCAGGTGTGTGTGGAGGCTGTTCCCTGGGCCTGCAGGTGTGTGTGTGGAGGCTGTTCCCTGGGCCTGCAGGTGTGTGTGGAGGCTGTTCCCTGGCCCTGCAGGTGTGTGTGGAGGCTGTTCCCTGGGCCTGCAGGTGTGCGTGGAGGCTGTTCCCTGGCCCTGCAGGTGTGTGTGGAGGCTGTTCCCTGGGCCTGCAGGTGTGTGTGGAGGCTGAGCCCCCCTGGCCCTGCAGGTGTGTGTGGAGGCTGTTCCCTGGCCCTGCAGGTGTGTGTGGAGGCTGTTCCCTGGCCCTGCAGGTGTGTGTGGAGGCTGTTCCCTGGCCCTGCAGGTGTGTGTGGAGGCTGTTCCCTGGGCCTGCAGGTGTGCGTGGAGGCTGTTCCCTGGCCCTGCAGGTATGTGTGGAGGCTGTTCCCTGGCCCTGCAGGTGTGTGTGGAGGCTGTTCCCTGGGCCTGCAGGTGTGTGTGGAGGCTGTTCCCTGTCCCTGCAGGTGTGTGTGGAGGCTGTTCCCTGGGCCTGCAGGTGTGTGTGTGGAGGCTGTTCCCTGGGCCTGCAGGTGTGTGTGGAGGCTGTTCCCTGGGCCTGCAGGTGTGTGTGTGGAGGCTGTTCCCTGGGCCTGCAGGTGTGTGTGGAGGCTGTTCCCTGGCCCTGCAGGTGTGTGTGGAGGCTGTTCCCTGGCCCTGCAGGTGTGTGTGGAGGCTGTTCCCTGGGCCTGCAGGTGTGTGTGTGGAGGCTGTTCCCTGGGCCTGCAGGTGTGTGTGGAGGCTGTTCCCTGGCCCTGCAGGTGTGTGTGGAGGCTGTTCCCTGGCCCTGCAGGTGTGTGTGGAGGCTGAGCTCCCCTGGCCCTTCAGGTGTGTGTGGAGGCTGTTCCCTGGGCCTGCAGGTGTGTGTGGAGGCTGTTCCCTGGCCCTGCAGGTGTGTGTGGAGGCTGTTCCCTGGGCCTGCAGGTGTGTGTGGAGGCTGTTCCCTGGCCCTGCAGGTGTGTGTGGAGGCTGTTCCCTGGGCCTGCAGGTGTGTGTGGAGGCTGTTCCCTGGCCCTGCAGGTGTGTGTGGAGGCTGTTCCCTGGCCCTGCAGGTGTGTGTGGAGGCTGAGCTCCCCTGGGCCTGCAGGTGTGTATAGAGGCTGAGGTTGAGAGAGGGCTGCTCGCGGACCCTGTGCACCTCCCAGCCTTTTCCTAGACCATTTCCTCTTCCGGAAAACACTTCTCCCTCCCTGCTTCCTGTTCTGCTCCTCGCCTGTGAGAGAAGCGAAGGAGACCCCAAGGCTCTGTGGCCCTGGAGCGGCAGTGGGTGGTGGGCGGTGGGCGGGCTGAGTTCTCGGGTCTGGTGGAGTCAGGGAGGAGGGGAGCAGGAAGCTCACCCGCCCTCAGCTGCTGGGCTGTCGCCTCTCAGCCTCACTCCAGGAGGGTGTCCTCTCCCTCTCCCTTCCTTTCTCTCTCTCCTGATGAGGAATCTGACAGAGAGGTTAAGGCACTTGCCTTAGGCCACACAGTGAAGGGCAGCACCAGAGCTGGGCCCCAGGGCTGTGTGATAGCGATGTCCCAGGCCTGGGAGACGGGGCTCCCGGGGCTGTCACAGCTCCAGGTGGGCCGCCTGCTGGACACTGAGGGGACCAGGCTGCAGAAAGGACTGGGAGTGGGCGGACCAGGGGTCTCCTAAGTCCAGGCACCCCGGGAGGAGACGCTGATCGGATCCTGGGGTCTCGAGCCTATGTCCTACTGAAACTAATGCAGAGCAGAGCCCCGCGCCTGCCCCGCCCCTCGAGGGCGAGCCAGGACCGTGCAGAGCCAGCGGCAGCAGCCAGGGCACCGCTCCACAGGCAGTGCAGCGCCGGCTTAACCTGACTTAACCTCTGGTCCTGGCTCTGTGGTCCTGGCCCCTCCCCCAGCCTGGGGTTCTCTGCCCAGGGCAGGGGGCCCAGCGGGGTTGCACTTCTCCCGAGTCACCTCCCCAGGGCCTGCCTGCTGGGCCCCGAGGCTCTGGGGCGGGTTTGGAGCCCTGGGCGCTGTTCTTGGCAGGAATAAACCGCAGCTCAGCTCCCTTTGCTCCAAAGGAAAACACTGCGTGGTCAGCCAGGCGTCCGGGCTCTGGGGGCCTTGCTGCAGCTGGGGCGGTAGGGGAAGGGGGCTGGTCAACAGAGCCTTTGCTCAGGCAGGGCGGAGGGGGCTGCCCTTGGAGCCCACCTAGCACCCGGTCCGCCTGGAGCTGGCAGGACTAGGCCCGTGACCACGCCCACTTACAGGCCTGGCCGGGAGCCTGGGGGGCCAGGAGATCTTCACAGGCCCCTCCCCCAGCACTGTGTCCCCCTCCCTCCCCTCCCCCATCCCCTCCCCGCTGCCTGCCTGGAGCTGGTTTCCCAGGGGCACCGCCTGCTGCGGGCCCAGTGCCAGCCGCCCCCTGCCCCTCGCCCAGCACAGCAGGGTGACCCGCTCACTGCTGGGAGCGGGACCCAGGCCAGGCCGCAGCTCCCCTGCAGGCTGGCCTCTGAGCACAGGTCTGCTCTGAGGATGGTCACGAGACCGGTCACCCGGCAGCACGCCCAGCGAGCAGGCGGCCGAGGGGGGCTGGCTGGCTGCCTCCTGAGTTCCACCGCCCCCTGTGGGCTCAGGACGGCTCTGTGCCCCCACCGCCTCCCTCCCTCCCGCTCTTGGCTGGAGCTGGAGTTGGGTTCTGTTACTTTATCCTCGGGTGTGAGGCCCCTGCCCACTCCGCCCACAGCCTGGAGGCAGGGGCCCAGGGTCCACAGGCTCCTTCACCCCTGCACCCCACACTGTCCCCAGGGATGGGTCCACTAGGAGGCAGAGCCCTAAACCCAGAAATGCCTGCACCCAACGCCCCTGGGAAGCTGGGGGCATGGACTCGGGGATCTGCTGTGTCTGCAGGGGCTGCCTGTCTGCGGGGGGCGGGGGGCGGGGCCAGCAGCAGCCTGGGCCCCTCCTGGTGACTGGCCACAGAGGTGAGCCTCCAGCGACCCCGAGGGCCCGCCGATGACCTGTGCAGGCAGAGCCCGGAGGCCCCGTGGGCTGGCTGGAGGGAAGCCCGTCCCTGTGGCTGTTCCCATGTGTGCACTGGGCTTGCGGTGCCTCGGGCCATGTGCCCACAACGCAGTCCCATTTGCCAGCGGGTCCCAACACTGCTGTCACCTAGGGCCGGTGCTCCCCCCACCCCCCAGCCTCTGTTTGCTGGCCTGTGTAGTGGGGGGCCAGGTGAGTTCTGAGTCCTGGGCCCACCATCTCTTTGGGGCCCGTTTCCCTCCAGCCCAGCGCTGCCCCATCCCCCCCTGTGTCCCTCATGGGGCTGAAGGCCCGGCTGCTAGTGGACCTGTGGGGCCCAGCCAGCCACCCTGAGCTGATCAGGGGCAGTGGGGTTTCCATGGAAACGAGAAAACAGCACTCAGGTAAGTCAGGTTTGTAATCGGAACTCTGCTGAGCAAGGAAGCAGCAATGGGCGTGCCGTCCTAACAGCCCTGAGCGCACAGGGTCTCCCCATCCTGCCTGCCCCAGGGAAGGAGCTCAGGGGGCAGGGGAGGGTCACCTGGCGAGTCTGTGCTTGTCGGGCGCCCCAGGTGACTGCCGGCAGCACAGTGAGGGCTGAGGCTATGACCACTGGGCCGCCCGGACAAGCGGCACTGGATGGGCGTGGTGCACGCTCGGGCCTGAACATCTGTGAATGAATGTGAGTGAGTGAGGGCGCCATAGCACCATCCTCCCCCTGCCCATCTCCACACCCCTCTCCCCTCCAGCGAGTTACCAGGGACGTCCATGCTGGGGGCTTCGTGGTCCCGGATGGGGTCCCTAGTGACAGCTGCCACCGTGTGACCTGTGACAGTTGCCTGCTCTGCCAGCAACCATTTCTCTAGAGGCCTCGCACCCCCAGGCTGATCAGCCCTGAGCGAGGGCTGGTGCTCGGCTGTCGCTAGTCTGTCACCTGGTTTGGGGGGGGGGGACCTAAGAACAGCTGCCCACAGTGCACGGTGCGCGCACTGGGGGGCCCGGCCGTCCACTTTAAATTCCTTATACCCAGTGGGGGGGCCCACCAGGCCCTGGGGAGGCTCTGCCCCTCCCCCCACGCCAGGAGCAGAGGAGAAACCTGGCCCGAGGAGGGGAGTGCACGGCCTCCTGGGTTAGGAGGAGGCGCGGTCATGTCCCACTCGGTCGCCAGCCTGCTGTGTGACGGGGTCTGCCCCTCTCTGGGCCTCGGGTGCACACAGGCAGGTGGCTCTAGGGTCCTTCAGCTCTGGGGCTCCCAGTCCCCTGATGTCGACAGTCTATGGGGTCCTGAACCTCAGGGAGGACTCTGCCCCGGGAGGCGTGGCCGTCAGGAGGGCGCGGGGGCTGCACACAGGCCGAGCCCTGCACTCCTGAGTCTCCGGGTCGGGGTCTGCCCCCTGGGTGGGCACTGTGAGGGGCAGCACCTCCTGGCTTTGCGGGGAGGGGGTCGGGGGGCGTGGCAGGGCTGCTGGGAGGCCCTGGGCTGGGGCCCGCGTGGTCTGTGTGCCCCTGGGGACGATGACAGGGCAGCCCCTCAGCTCCCTCTGCAGGAGCCCCACAGACGAGCCTGCAGGAGCCAGGCCCTCGACGACGTGGCACGCAGGGCTTCCTCCCGCAGGCCCGTGGGCGGTCCCCACACCCCTGCGGTGGCCCGAGCTCACGGCCACGTCAGCAGCAGCCCCACGGCCGGAGGCCGCCTCTCCCGCTTCCACGAGGCACGACTTCTGGCCCGTGAGGGAGGGCGTGCCTGGGCGCTGCTTCCTCTCTGGCCGAGAAGGCAGAGGGACTTCCAAGAACTGAGTTGGATTCAGGAATCTCTGCCTTGAAAACGCTCCCCGGGCCCTGGCCAAGGCCGGTCCACCCGGCTGCAGTGGGCAGAGCGGACAGCCCGCGGGGGTCCTGACCCGGGAGGGCTGGGGAGCAGGGCTCCGGGGGACAGTCCTGGCAGCGGGTGCCCTCAGGCCATTTAACTTGTGCTCCTACCTGCAAAGGAGGGGGGACCCTCACCTCCTAGGGCACAGGGGAGCCCTGGGGCAGGTGCGCCTGCTCAGGGACGGCTGCTCCAGGCTTGAACGCTTCCTGCCCGGCCCTGAGCACAGGTGGGCTCTGCCCTGCTCTCCTTTTTGCCCCTAAGCCCCATTTTCTGTCTGTGTTGTGCTCCCAGGGGCCCGGGTGCCCTCACTGGGATGGAAGGCGAAGGCGGGGAGCAGCGTGAGGGATGAGCCCTGGGAGGAGACAGGAGCCGTCGCTGGGCCCCACGCGGCACCGCCCGCCCGTGTCAGGGCCAGTCCACCCGTGGGCGCGGGTGAGCGCCTGAATGCTCCAGGTGACCTCCCGAACCTGGTCCTCAGAGCCGGGTCCGCAGAGCCAGCAGGACGGTGCAGCTATGCCCACACAGGACAGTGGCTGGCGTGGTCACCCAGCTGAGTCGCCAGCAGGGCAGCGACCCTAGGGGAGCCCTTTCCTCGGGGCCTCAGTTTCTCCACCCGTGGGGCATCCTCAGAGCTCCTTCGGGGAGGAGCCCAGGACACATGAGAGCAGGGGAGGCTGCAGCTGCAGGCCCGGGCAGTGAGGTGTGCGTGGAAATACTCGAGTGAGACTCCAGGAATGTTCCCTGAGGGGGGCTGACAGCAGGTGCTCACCCCCTAGGCCCCTGCTCTTCCCTTCTTGGCTGGGAGGCAGATGTGCTTGCTGGAGCTCCAGCAGCCACACTGTGACGCTGAAGACAGACCCCACACACTGAGGATGGTGGAGCCAAAAGTAAGGTCTGGGTCCCCGCCGGCCTCACCCCTCTCGCCTGCCCACCTGCCGGCCTCACCCCTCTCGCCTGCCCACCTGCCGGCCTCACCCCTCCTGCCCACCTGCCGGCCTCACCCCTCCCGCCTGCCCACCTGCTGGCATCCACCTGAGAGAGTGGCCCGCAGGTCTGGCCCAGCCTCCTGGTTCTGTTTTCTGCGGTTTGCAGCCGTCCCCGATCCCACATGGCTCTGCCATCGAGGGGCCCGGCCGGACACAGGGCACGGGTGCGAGGGGAAGGGAGGGAAGGAGGACGGGAGTCCCTGCTGGGGAAGCTGGCTCGGCGGGTCTGGGTAAAGGGTTTCCTGTTTGGTAAGCGATCCTGTTAGCACAGAGCCTGCCAATATCACCAATATCGGAAACAGGGGAAGGTGTTGCTGCGGATTCCACAGGCGTGAGAGGAAAGTAGGGAGTCGTGTGAGCAACTTCATGCCAGTGAGTCCAATAACCTGGCTGTAACCGACAAATTCCCTGAATACCAGGCTCACTGGAGAGGAGAAAGGTCATCTGAACAGCCTTGCATCTGTTGGAGAAATTGAATTACTAGGTGAAAACCTCCCCATAAAGAGAATTAGGTCCAGGTGGCGACACTGGAAAATTCTGCCAGTTACACCCAAACTCCTCTTGAAAATGAAGAGGAAGAAATAATTCTCAGCTCATTCTGTGAGGCGCACATCACCCTAGTACCAAACCCAACAGCACCACGAGAAAGGAAACCACACACCGATCTCTCTTATGAACAGAAGTACAAAGCTTTTGTGTAAAATTTTAGCAAATTGGAACCAATAATATGTAAATATGATCATATATGTTGTCCAAGCCAGAGTTATCTCGGAATGCAAGGTTGGTTTAACATCTAAGGAACAATCGGTATAATTTGCCACTTTAAGAAGCTAAAAATGTAAAACCACATGATCATCTCAGAGGCAAGAAAACCCCACAAAAATACTTTGACACAATCCAACGTCCATTTCTGATAAAAGCTCTCAGCACCAGGACCGAAGGACTTCCTGCCGCTGATGGAGGCACCTTCGCAGCCCCTGTCCACGTCACACTTGAGCGGAGAAATGCCTCAGAGACAGGCCCAGGCCAGGACATGTGCCCCACCCGGTCCACTCAGCGTCACGCTGGAGGCTGAGCCAGGCAGGAGGCGGGAGAGGGAAGAGAGGCCTCCAGCGGAGATGAAGTAACGCTGTCTTTGTTCACACCCCCCGGGCTGTCCTGCAGGAAGCCTGAGGGGTCTACAAGAAGCAGCCGGAACTGACGCCCCCTAACGTCCCCCAGCCCTGGCTGGAGGGAGTGGGGTAGCACGCACTTTCCCCACCTGTGTCCTCCACAGGGGTGTTCCTAGCCCCTCCCCCCCTCCCAGGCTCCGGTCGCCGGCCCCATGGCCCCTGTACACGGCCTTCCCCGCGGGCAGCGAGCTGTGGGTGCAGGTGTCGCTTCCCGCCCTCGTCCATGCCCATGTGCGTGTGGTCGCCCCCCACCCACCTCGGCCAGATCTCACTCAGACCAGCCCTGTGGGCGGTGGCCTCACCCTGGTGGCCGGCGTTAGGGACCGTTACTGCCACACGTCTGAGCCGTGTTCCTCTGAGTCCAGCCTTTGAAGTAAATGAAGCTGAAGCTTTATCTCCGCTGCCCTCTGCCTGACTTCCTTGTCCGCTGGCTCCGCCCTCGGGAGGCCAAGATGATGCGTGAAGACGTCCTCACTCCCTTGGGCACCCACACAGGTCGAGTGGGGCGGTGCTGTCAGGGTCCCCCTTTCGCAAACAAGGAAACTGAGGCACAGAGAGATGGTGAGTGAATGAGTGGACACACGAGTGGCGGGAAGGACAGTACCCCCAAAGCCCGGGCCCTTCGGATGAGCCACCCGGCCTTTGGCATGAGGAGAGGTGGTGCCCACGGGAGTGGTGGGGCAGTACCGGATGGAGGGCAGGGCCCAGGTCTCTGTCCCCTCCCACCCTGTCCCATCACAGGCTGGACCCTGAGAGGGCACGGAGTCTATTTTTCCATTGGTTTTTCTTTTTTTTACAGGGAGTGGAAGGGAGGGACAGAAGGAGCAGAGAGAGAGCGAGCAACATCGATGTGAGAGAGACACATCGATCGGTTGCCCCCTGCGCACACCCCGACCCAGGCCGGGATCGGGCCTGCACCCAGGTACATGCCCTTGACCGGGAATTGAACCCGGACCGTTCCTCCCTCAAGTTGACGCCCTAACCACTGAGCCACCGGCCCGGGCAAAGGCGTCTTGTTGAGGGTCCGGTGGGCTTTGAACACGTCATCTTTCCCGGTTAGGCTTTTAGTGCTGGAGAGGAAGTCGGGGACCTGGGCCCCCATCTGAACCTGCTCCCTGTGTCCCTGGTGAGCGACCGGCTGGTCCCCAGCCACCCCCGCTCAGCAGCCCAGCCTCTGGCCGGCTCCGGGCTGCCACGCGGCTGGAGAGCGCGGCGGCCGGAATGCAGCGAGGTGCCCGGCCATCTGGAGAAGTCCTCTCCCGGCTGGCCGCGGGCTCAGCGGGGAGGGATGGTTCCGGCCACGTCCAGGCTGCTGGCTCTTCCCGGCACAGTTCTCCCTTCACCGCGGCCGGCAATCCTCCGCTGGCCCTGCTCAGCAGGCACGGCACCCCATGGGCAGACTCGGCTTCTGTCCCCAGGGAGCGCTTGGTCAGTGCGGGGTCGGGGCAGACAGGAAAGAGATGGCTGTAAGGTCCGCTCTCAGTCCTGCTAGCGCAGGAAGCGTGTAAAGGTCACCTGTGTGACATTTGCTTTATAGACTAGGAAACAGTTAAGGCAAGTTTAGGAAATTGCCCGAAGGTCACGCAGCCCAAGGTCACGCAGCCCAAGGTCACGCAGCTGAAGGGGAAGGGATTTTAACCTTTGATGCCTGACCCCAATGTGTTGGATTGCGTTTCCGTGTGTTTCTCTGTGACGGGAGCCACCAGCCCAGGCCTGGCACCAGAGAAGCCTGCCGGGAGCAGGGAGCAGGGAGACCCAGCTGGCGTGAGGGGTGAACAGGAGTTGGCCAGGGGAGGCCCGAGTCAGGTAGCGGGTCTCGGCTTCCTTTGCGATTCAGTGTGGGAAGGGCAGGAGCTCTGACACGCGGCCAGTGAAGACGCTAGAGCCCGCTCACCCCAGGCCCACACCGGCCCTGGCCAGAGACCTGGCCCGTGAGCCCCCACACGTGGGGATGCCCAGGAGGCTGTCTCATGGTCTCGGGTTAGAGAGGGGTTCCTGGACCAATCGCAAGGGAAGACATTTACCCGCACGGGCCGCACGGGCCGAGAGCAAGCTCAGGAGGGTCGGGAAGGAAGGACTGGCGCCCGGGCCACGGAGCCCGAGCCAGTGAGCTGCGGACTTCATGCTCACCCCGCTTACCCTGCTCCTCCAACGCTCACATTCGCGCTCACATTTGGGGCCTTCTGGGCGCCCGGAGACGGCTGCCTGGGACCCGGCCCCTCCCTCGAGGGCTCCTCCTGGGGTCCTGGATGCTCCAGAGCTGAGCAGCGTCTGGGGTGCCTGGGGGGCTGTCCCTGAAGTGCTGCTCACGAGCCCACGGCAAGCGCAGAAACGAAGAGCAAGAGGCTGGAGACGTTTCCAGCATCTCAGGCCCCTGGACACACCAGCTCACACGGCAAATCTCATGGGACACGGGACGTACACGGTCCCACCCAGTCGGGCCACGTTTGGGCCTGAGGTGGATGGTTCTTCCCCACAGACAGCCTGACAAGCGCTGAGGGAGGTAACCCTGCCCCAGGGGGTGAGGGTAGTCAGGAGGGCTTCCTGGGGGAGGTGTCCCTGAGGTGACATGAGCCTCAGACTCTGTCTCCATGGAGGCCCCGGGAGGGGCAGAGGCAGAGAACGCAGGCTTCGCTGAGCCAGGCGTTTCCGGGCCCTGGAGCGCACGGAGAGGAAGGTGTCTGTCGGGCCAAAGGAAGATGCATTCGAGGCGGCTCAGGAATGTGCTGCTCAGCAAATGTTTCTGGAAGAGGTCAGCGGGGCACCTGCGGAATCCCAGATATTCCAGCTTCAGAGGTCTGTGTTCCCGCCTGTGAGGCCCGGAAGCAGATTCCCCAGGCGAGGCGCTGGCTCCAGGGCAGAGGTGGGGGAGGGGGGGGGGAGGGGAGGGCGCTTGAGGAGCAGGCTGCAGCCAGGCTCATGGCAAAACACATGGGCGGGCGTCCTGGCTCTGCCCCTCCCTCCCCGTGGCTGCCCCTGTGGGGGGAGGGCTGCAGTCTTGAACCCTGACACCCAGGAGGTGCCCTGACACCCAGGAGGCGCCCTGACACCCAGGAGGTGCCCTGACACCCAGGAGGCGCCCTGACACCTAGGAGGCGCCCTGCAGGGGTCTGCTGCCTGGACGATAAGCCACATCCCCGTGACTCAGCGTCCCCTCGAGATGCACTCCCTTCAAACAACATGTAACGAAGGGTCAATTTAAAAACATGTTTATTGTTTTCTGAGAGGAAGCGAGAGGGAGAGAGAAGCATCAGTGATGAGAGAATCATCAATCGGCTGCCTCCTGCACGCCCCCCACTGGGGATCGAGCCCACAACCCAGGCTCTGCCCTGACTGGGAATCGAACCCTGGCCTCCCGGTTCATAGGTCGACGCTCCACCCCTGAGCCACGCCGGCCGGGCTTCCACCTTTTCCTAATCGGGGTTCCCAGGAGGTCTTCCTCAGAATCCAGGTTTAGAAAATGTCTTGCTCTTCATGTTGATATGTTTTATTGTTTCAATGATCATACTGGCCACACGCCTTTTGGCGTCCAGTGTTGTGAGTCCGAACACGTGTGTAGATGTGTGCAAGCACACCGCATGCAAGCCGCCAAGAGCAGCCCAGCCTCCAGGGCGCCCCTCTCGCTCCGGGGGCCCCTCTCCAGCCTTGACCCCTGACCCCTGGCGACCGGCCCTGCTCTGCGTGCCAGGGTTTTGCTTTTCCAGAAGGTCACCTACAGGAAGGACGGCATCCGAACTCTGACGGAGTCGGTGAAGGAACTGCTGGGAAGGCGCAGGCGGACGGCGGGCCCTGGAGCGCGAGGCCTTCGCATCGCTGGGTGGCGCTCGGTCACGTGGTCACACGGACGTAGCCCCGTTCGTTCATCCGTTCGCCCAGGGGAGGACATTTGGAGCGTTTCAAGTTTGTGTCTTCTGCCAGATTTGGGGAGTGTTCAGCCACTGCCTCTTCATGTCTGTTTTCTTCTGCACCGGCCTCTGCTCCCGGCTCCGGGAAGCCAATGGCGCCAACGTGGGGCCGGTTCTCACTTCCCCGCTGGTTCCGGGAAACGTCGCTCATGTCTTCGTTACTTTCGAAATCGCGTTGTTTGTTGAGATGTAATTCACTTACCATAAAAGGTCCCAGTTCAAATCTGCAGCCCAGTGGTTCTAGCATGTTCGCAAGGTTGTGCGGCATCACCGTGTGCAGCTCCAGGCGCTTCCGTCCCCCCAAAGGGAAGCCCTCACCTGCCAGCCCCGCCCCGCAACCTCCAACCTGCCTTCGGCCTCTACCGATCTGCCTATCACGGACGTTTCATAGCAAGGAAGCCACGTGTTCTGCACGCTCCTGCGTCTGATTTCACTCAGCAGCATGCCTTCGAGGTCTGCCCCCGGCGTAGCAGGTGTCAGGGTGCCATTGCTCTTCGTGGCTGAGGAATGTGCCGTCGTGTGCATGCACCACGCTTAACCACCATTCACTGGTCGATGGGCCTGTGGCTTGTTTCCACGTGGGGGCTGTGATTAACATACTGCTATGGACATTTGTGTACAAGTTTTTGTGTGGCGTGTGTTTTCAAGTCTCTTAAACTAAATTATACACCTAGGAGTGCAGTTTCTGGGTCATATAGGAACTCTGTGTTTTTTTAGGAATCTCCATACTGTTTTCCGTAGTGGCGGCACCATTGTGCGTTCCCACCGGCAGTGCCCACGGCTCCCTTTTCTCCACCTCCTCACCGGCGCTGGCCGTTTCTGTGTTTGGCGGCAGCCGTCCCAGTGGGTGAGGAGCGGTGTCTCCTGTGGTTTCGGTTTGCAGTTCCCTGGTGGCCAGTGATGCCATCTGAACATCGTGTTTGGAAAATGCCTATTCAGATCCTTTGTTCATTTTATCCTTTTATTGTTATATTAGAGGCCCGGTGCACGAAATTTGTGCACTGGGGGGGGGGGGGGAGGGCCTCAGCCAGGCCTGCCTGGGGTCCAGGACCCCTCAGGGATGTCCGCCTGCCAGCTTAGGCCCAATCCCCCCAAGGATCTGGCCTAAGCCATCAGTCAGACATCCCTCTTGCAGTTTGGGGCTCTCCCAGTCAGAGACCCCTCACTCCTTACTGCTCACCTGCAGCGGAGGCAGGAGAGGCTCCTGCCACCGCCGCTGCGCTTGCCAGCTGTGAGCCCAGCTTCTGGCTGAGTGGCTCTCCCCCTGTGCCAGCTGTGAGCCCAGCTTCTGGCTGAGCGGCTCTCCCCCTGTGGGAGCGCACTGACCACCAGGGGGCAGCTCCTGCATTGAGTATATGCCCCTGGTGGTCAGTGCACGTCACAGCAACCGGTCATTCTGGCGGTTGTTCCACTGTTTGGTCGATTTGCACATCAGGGTTTTATTATTTAGGATTCTAGACACTATGCCCTCATCAGATTTATGATTTGCAAATATTTCATCTCCTTCTGAGTGTTCTTTTCACTTTCCTGAGCATATTCATTGCAACAAAAGTATTTAATTTGGATTAAGTCCTATTTATTTTTTCTTTTATTGCTCATGCTTTTGATTTCATATGTGAGGAACTGTTGCCAAGTCTAAGCTCACAAAACCTTACACCTGTGTTTCCTTCTAGGAGTTTTATAGCTTTAGCTTTTTCACTGAGATAGGTCTTTGAGTTCATGTTGGGTTAGTTTTGTATGTGGTGTGAGGTAGGGATCCACATTTCTTATTTTCTGCATGTGGCTAGCCAATAGTTCCTGCTCTGTTTGTTCACCAGGCCGGTCCCCATGAACGGTCTTGGTCCTTGTAGAAAATCAATTGGCCATAACAGTGTCGGTTTATTTCTGGGTTCTCAGTTCTTCTTCATTGGTCCACGTTTCTCCTCATGGCAGAACCAACCTGTCTTGCTGACTTCAGCTTCGTGGTAAGTTCTGAAACCAGGAAGTGTCTGCCCAACTTTGTTCTTCTTTTTCAAGGTGGTCTTGGCTGTTTGGGCCCCCTTTCCAGTTCACATGGATTTTAGGGTCAGTGCATCCACTTTTGCCGGACAGGCCACTGGAACTCTGACAGAGACTGCATGGGAGCTGTAGATCGTCTTGGGCGGTTTTGCCATCCTGATGAGATGTTAGGTCTCACAGTCCCTGAACCCAAAATGCCTTTCCACTTTATTTGGGGATTTACTTTCAACATTATTTTGTAGTTTTTGGTGTACAAGTCTTGCATGTCTTTGGTTAAACTTATTCTTCAGGATTTTTTGTTTGTTTGTTTGTTCTGATGCTATTGTGGAATTTTCTTAATTCTACCTTAGGATTGTCTGGGGTTAGTGTTTGACCTTGGAATTGTCCCTGGCTAGTGTATGACCTTGGGACTGTCTGGGGCTAGTGTTTGACCTTGGAATTGTCCCTGGCTAGTGTATGACCTTGGGACTGTCTGGGGCTAGTGTATGACCTTGGGACTGTCTGGGGCTAGTGTATGACCTTGGGACTGTCTGGGGCTAGTGTATGAGAATGCGGCTCAGTTTTGGGTGTGGATCCTGTATTCCACCTCTTTGCCCAGCTTGCTTATCAGCTCTAGATCGTGCCATGACCACTGAGTTTGGTTTGTGTCTTCCTTTCCCATAAGGATCAGTCCCGGGCCCTGAGCTGGGGGAGGGGAGGGAAGGGGGAGCTACCCAGCCTGAAAGATCTTTCTCTCTCTAGCTCCCTGTGCTTGCTCTGCACGGCTCCCCGCCCCCCACAAACCTCTGGGGTCACTCCAGTGTGGTACCAGCACAGGCGAAGGCGAGGCTCAAGGTGAGAGGCAACGCCTCCCAGGAGCAGACCCGCCCGCTAGAGTCTCAGCCGCGCGCGCGCGCGCGCGCGCGCGCGTGAGTCAGCGCCTGAGGAGGGGCGACCATTGCAGGGACCCACCTGGACGTCGGGGCGCGGAGCACCCTCCCGCCACGCCACGAGGGCGGAGAGAGAACGAGGCTACTACAAAGAGACCTCTGCGCACCTGCACCCCGCGCCCTCCCACCGAGATTCAGCCCCCGCCGCTCTGCGCCTGGGCGGGCCCCGCGAGCGCCTTCAGCACCCGGGACAGCGCCGCGGGCGGTGGAGAGTGCCGGGCCTCTGCGCTCCAGGCCGCCCGGGGCGGCTCCCAGCCCCGCAGCGCAGGGCGCTTGACCCGGACGCCTGGGACTCTGTGCTCGCAGCTGCTCCCCGCGCCGCTCCGGACTCTGCCCGCCGGCTCTGCGTCTCGGAGACTCCACGGCGCTTCCCCTGCCCGCTCCCGGAGCCGAGCCCTGGGCGAGGGCCCCGCTGCCACTGCCCCGCGGGCACCTGGAGAGCCGCTGGCTGTCGGCTGGTGCTGGAGTCGCCGCTGTCCAACGCGCCGGTGCTGCTCTGCTGCGCGCGCTCCGGAGTCCTCCTGATGAACCTGTCGCTGGCCACCGGCTCCTGGGGCACCGGACACCCCTTCACCTGCGCCGTGTGCCCAGGGCCTGTCAGCGGTCGGTCACTGGACCCTCCTGGCGCCCTCCGCGAGCCAAGCGGGCCCGGTGGCCGGCGGTGGATTTCCCGTTGCCTTGTGCCCAGTGCTGGCGGCCAAGGGCAGTGCTCCTGACCCTGTCGCTGCGTGGAGACTGTCCTCGGCCTTCGCGTGTGCGAGGTCGCCTGCTCAGGTCTTGGCTACGACACGCCTTCCGTCCTGCCCCCTGTGCCCGCGCCTGAGCCGCAGTGCCCGCGTTTCACCGCCTTCCCCACCGCACTGGGCGCGGGCTTCTGTCTGCGGGTCTCGGAGCTCAGTTCCACTCCTTCAGGCGCTGCGGGTGGCGCATGGAGGGTGTCACCTGCGGGCGCTCCCCAGGCCTCTGGTTCTCGGTCCCGAGAGGGTCAGAGCGTTACAACTGCAGGCAGAGCCCGGGCATCGGGGCAGCGGCCAGGAGGGAGGCCCACCGTCCCCAGCTCAGCCACTCACCCAGCCCCAGGGGAGCGAGAGGGCTGCTCCCCTTGGTCACAGCAGTGTCCTCAGGGGCCCAGTGGCTGAGGGGCCACTGCCACTGTTGCCAGTGGACCAGGGACAGTGTCTGGGACCGTGCACATCCATCTTATGTCATCGTTCAAGGCAAGGGGGTGCCAGCATGTCACAGGCCTGGCACAGGGGAGCTTGTGGAGGGTGGTGAGCAAATGCATGAGTGACACAGTCCCTCCTCCGTTCTGCCAGCCAGGCTGAGCCCTGCAGGCTCAGGGAGGGCATGATCGGGGCCAGCAGGGGCGGGGGGCCTCTGAGGGGCCCCGTGGATCCCACCCAAGGTCTGGTGAGACGGTGCACGCCCGTCAGTATCTCTGTCCGTCCATCCTTCCAGCTGCGGGCGCTGTTTGGCTGCTTTGGGCTGATTCTTTAATGGCCCCCGCCACTCCTCCCACCCCCGCAGGGCATATGTCAGTGGTTATAAGATGTGATTCAAATACAATAAATTATTGCTAGGCCTGGGAACTAGGCATGTGTGGTAGGAAGTGGTTTTTAAAAAGTTAAACAAAAAAATACAACCCCCCAGGCAGTTCAATGGAAGTATCCTTCCCGCCCAGGGCGTGGCTCCTGGTGTGAGACTGAGGTGACATCACTGCCTGGCTCCTGGGGGCAGGGGGGACCGGGAGCCCGGCTCCCCTGGGCACCCCCAGTGCTCTCCAAGCAGGGCGTGGTCTCCCTTGCCCGGAACCCCAGAGCCGGGCTGTGACACTCCTTCCCGGGGAGGGGGGGGGGGGAGGGGGGGGGTGTGCCTGTTGCCAGGCTGGGCCCTGAGCCAGCACAGCCTTGCCATGTGCAAGTCCACGCTCCCAGCCTGAATCCATTCCTGGGCGCGCATACCCGTCCTGCGGACAGTGCCACAGGGGGACGGAGACACTTCTGTGAGGTGGTGACTGTTCCTCTTCCATTTTGCCCTCTGAAGCCTCCACAGAATTTTCTAGAAGACCACTCAGGCCCCGCTGCCCCAGGAAGGTGCTGCGAGTTGTGTCTGCGCTGGGCATTCTAGAACACTCCCTGCCACCACTGTGGCTCACCCTCCGCGCTGGCTGTTCACTGGGCTTGCGGTCTTTTTTTAATTTGAAAGATACTTGTTTAAAAATGTTAAAAAATATATCTTATTGATTTTTTACAGAGAGGAGGGAGAGGGATAGAGAGTTAAAAACATCGATGAGAAAGAAACATCGATCAGCTGCCTCCTGCACACCCCCTACTGGGGATGTGCCCGCAACCAAGGTACATGCTTGTTGCGGCCAAAGGTAAAGGGGGTGCGGGGGAGAAAGGATTAAGGAAAAGACAGATAAGAGAACAATAGCTGGGTCTTGGTGGGACGCTGCTCCCTGATGAGGAGACAATGACGGCGCCCACAAGCCGTGTCTTTATTTTATAGCAGATGCCACGAGGCAAAGTAGGGGCGTGATCACATTGTTTACAGCTTTCTCGTGAGTTCCAACCTCACTCAACTACATGCACCTGAACTCTAGCACAAGGCACGTGGGGCTACGTGTTTGGACCATAGGTTCAAGCTTACAACCTCAGCCGTTGGCTATGATTGTGCTGGGAGGGCCCTGACCTCCAGCTGGGACTTGCACGTGGCAATGAGAGGACCCTGTCCTTCCATTAGTCTGAGGCTTGAACCTGGCCAAAATACCATAACCGTGCCCCACACATGCCCTTGACCGGAATTGAACCTGGGACCCTTCAGTCCGCAGGCCGACGCTCTATCCACTGAGCAACACCGGTTAGGGCTGAAAGATACCTTTCATGTGAACTTAAATGCCTTGCAAAACAGCACGATGTCCCAAGGACTTCGTGAGCCAGTAAACACTGACTCAAAGGGTCTGGGTTTCTGTGCAAAGGGACGTGCTGGCTTAGCCGGAGCCCGAAGCCGGCTATGCTGTTGCTGGAAAGAGAGGCCCGCTGAGCTCCCCAGATGAGCAGACCAGGCCTGCCCACGTGCAGGGGGCTCCCGAGCTCCCGCTGCCTCAGTGCAGCCAGCAGCACCAGCGTGGCTCCCAGCGGGCTGCGTGGCTGACACGGTCTCTGCAGTGCCCAGTAGGACGGGGGCGCGGCCTGCGGTGGGGAGCGCGTGGATGAATTACACACGGCGCAGTGACAGCCCTGCTTTGCCGTGAATGTGCGGCTGGTCCATGGGCAGCCACTGTGGGCTCACCACCCAGCCCCCCGAGTGGCTCAGGTCCACTGGCTTCTGCGGGTCACCTGCCCCCTGACCTTGCAGGTCTGGCTTCGGGCTGGCCCTGTCGTGGCCCATTACCCAGTGGGCTGGCTGGAGGGGTGAGTGCTGGTGGGAGGGGAGGACTCGCACACCTCGGGGCCTTGGGGAGGGGGAGCTGCCTGTGACTCGCCCTCTGGGCCAAGCAGCGGGTGGGAGGCTGCTCCTTCCGGCTTCGCTGGGGAGGGCACAGGGGGTCCTAGCGGGGCGACCGGGCCCTTCTCGCTGGGCCTTAGAGCGAACAACAGCCGGCACTGGCCCTCCCATTGCATCTAAAAAGCGCCCGCTGAAAGCCGTGTCGGTATTGTGGGTGCCACTCAGCAAAGCACCCCCAAAGAGGCTGTAACTGGGGCGTAAAGCCGGCACCGAGGCTGCAGGCTCAGAGCCCGGACCCCGGCAGGAGGGGCAGGTAGGGGACACCCATCTCCGCCTGGGCACATGGGAGGGAGGCCTGGATTTCCCTCCCAGCGAGGGCCGGAGACCTCAGGCAGGCCCGGGGGGGGGGCGGGGGGGGGGCAGTGCCCGGAGACTGGCTGGAGCGCCCAGGGCTCGGGGAGGACGCAGCTGCGGTGCAGGCGGGCGGAGGGCAGCGTGGGTCCCGGACGCCCAACCTCGGAGGCGCTGAGATGGCAACTGGCGTCCAGGAGGCGCCCAGGAGGGCCGAAGCCCTTCCCCTGCACCTTCTCCACAGCAGGTCCCGTCACAGCACCCCGCCTGGGGCTGAGTGGCAGCTGCCGGCACAGCTGGTAAAGGGAGCCCACAGCAGTGGCTCCTGAGGACCGCCCGGTGCTGCGACGCTGGCTGGCCCTGTCCTCAGGGCTCAGGCATGCGCACGCGCTGGCACACTGGCTGCTGAGGCTGAGGGGCCGAGAGGGGCCGGCAGGCAGGTGTGTGCACATCTGGGTGGTCGAGTCATCCCCGGCCAGCTCCATGGAGGGCTTCAAAGGCGCTGGGAGGGGAGAGGGGCTCCGGGCAGACAGCGAGAGGGGGCCCCCCTTTCCCTTACCTTGTGGCCACGGGTCCTGGGCCCCCTCTGGCCTCCTGCCCAGATGGCTGGGGGGATGCAGACACGGGCAGGGGGCGGGGAGGCATGTGGGAACAGGGCGGGTGGAGGTGGAGGCAGGCCTGTCTGCGAGGGCTCTCTGCCCTCCACATTGCCCCCCTCATCTGGGGGGAGGCGGGAGGGAGAAGGGGAGACACCCCAGGGAGCCTTTGCCTCCTGGACCAGCCCCTGTCCCCTCAGTGCACAGAGCTGGTGCCGCCCCCTTTCACCGAGGCCCTGGAGCCAGGCCCCGCGGCCCTGCTGGTTGCAAACCAGGGGGCGCTTCTCCCCGGGTGCGAGCGAGGCCAGGCTCCGAGGTGCAAGTCACCCCGGGCCACAGGGGAGCCTCCTGCCTTCTAGGGACCTCACATCCCCCCACCCTCGGGCCCCCACACCCTGGCAGGTGGGGAAGCGGCGGCCATTCCCTCCCTCCCTCAGGGGATGGAGCCAGAGCTGGGGACTGGCGGGCTCGCTGCGCTGGGGTCCGAGCGGCCCAGGCTGGCCCAGGCATGGGATGCAGGCAGGACCAGGGGCGACCTGGTCAGCGACCAGTCTGGCAGGTAGGAGGCTGGAAACTGAGCCCCGCAGGGCGCCCGTCCCTGGGGGCGGGGCAATGGGGAGGGCCCGCTGGCCCGTCCTCCGCCCCCTCCCCGCGGTCCTGGCGCCTGGTTGTAACCCGACTCCGCTCGCTCGCTCGTGGGGGGCGGGAGCGAGCTCTGTGCCCGTCCGGTCCCGGCTGCAGTGCCACATCACGGCGCCCGCGCCCACCATGCTGCTGCTGCTGCTCCCAGCCGCGCTGGCGGTCGCTGCCGCCTGGCCCGGGTGCGAGCCCGCCGGGGGACCCTGCTGGTAAGGCTGGACCGCGCGCCCTAGGGGGACAGGACGCCCAGGAACCCCCTCCCCCACCCGGCACGACCCACGGCCCAGGGTAACAAGTGGGCGGCCATGGCCTTGGGCTGGTGGTCTGCCCAGGAGCGGCACATGGAGGCTGGACCCCAGGGCGGAGCGCACGCAGCTGGGCAGCGAGGGACACTGCACCCACACGTGGGGTCCTGCGCTGGTCAGGCACAGCGGAGGGCGCCCGCAGGTGGGGCTGAGGAGCCTGAGCTAGGGCTTTGCAGGGGGGAGGCCGTCAGAGGTCGGTCCTTCCAGGAAGGGGAGGCCTCTGGGCCGCAGCAAACTCTTGACCCTCCCTCCCTGCTCTGCTGTGCTGTGGCTGGACCACCGCAGAAGCAGGCGCAGAGGGCCTGGGGGGGCCCATGGTAGGGGAGGGCAGAGAAGGGGTGGGGGCTTCTGGGAGGCTCTGAGCAGGGAGGGGGGATCCAGGGACCTCCCAGGTGTGTGTCTGCCTGCGTCTGGCCTGAGGGTGTGGGTGTGAGGGAGTTTGGGGTCCTGGCCACACCTCCCCTCCTGGAGTGGGCCTGCTCCCCTCCTGCATCTCGTCCACTGTCCTCAGGGCCTGGTCAGCAGCAGACATCTGTGCCCCAGCAGGCAGGGTCCCCCGGGTCAGGGTTTGAGGGTGTCAGATGCAGAAGCTCTCCCGGGGCTGGGGTGGTGGATGTCTGAGAACCTGGAGTGGGCATGCACCTGCCAAGTGGGCGTGCACCTGGAGTGGGCGTGCACCTGGGGTGGGCGTTGCACCTGGAGTGGGTGTGCACTGGGGGTGGGCGTGCACCTGGAGTGGGCGTGCACCTGGAGTGGGCGTGCACCTGGGGTGGGCGTGCACCTGGAGTGGGTGTGCACCTGGGGTGGGCGTGCACCTGGGGTGGGCGTGCACCTGGGGTGGGCGTGCACCTGGAGTGGGCGTGCACCTGGGGTGGGCGTGCACCTGCCGTGTGGGGCGTGTACCTGAAGTGGGCGTGCACCTGGAGTGGGTGTGCACCTGCTGAGTGGGCGTGCCAGGAGCAACCATGCCTCTTAGCCTGAACGTTCTCTCCCCTCTGGCCGGAGCCCTCACCTCTTCCCTCCCCCTCCTTTCTGCAGAAAGACCCAGGCCAGCCAGGTGTGAGGCACACAGGTGTGTGTGTGTGCGCGTGTGCGTGTGTGTGTGCCCGTTCACACAC